>NC_069503.1:207205183-207575183 GCF_027579735.1 Bombina bombina
GGAAAGTTGTTTAAAATTGCATGCCCTATCTGAATCATGAAAGTTTAATTTTGACTAGACTGTCCCTTTAAAGTCAACATTGATATTTATTGATATCTCAAACAATTGTGACCTCTACATATTGAAAATCTCCTTATTTTTTCAAGAGAAAATATTTTTAACAAAATCCACAAAGGTCACGTGCTTCCTATAGCTTTCAAAAGAAAGAGTAAACGTTTTTTGTTTTTATTTAAGATTTTTATTCAATAGACATATACCAAGAACAGTAACAAAGCATACAAAATATGTAAAAGTGAGCACACATAGTAATTTCAGTGAGTGACCCACACACATTATATATTGTTTTTTTCAGCAGGCCCAGCAGATTCACAATATACTATTATTATATTTATAATTCATGGCATGTGAGAAAGCTGCAGCAAAAACTGTAAAAGAATATGTATAATTTTTTGTATAGATTTTAGTAAATAATATTGAAAATAGCCCAGTGACTACATCTGTTACTGTGATCCCCTTACTATATTGTCCTCAAGGGTAGCCACATGTGAAATAGGGGTTCATATAGGCATTTGGGGGTTATAGTATCATTTAGAGAGGCCCAGTTGTACCGCACTGAAATAAAAACACGTTTCTTTTTGCAAGATGTTTACTGTTGCTACAGTGAAAATCACCTGACTGTACAGACAAAATCTATATATTTTTTTATGAAAATTACATTTATTAGACTTGTCTAATAGAAGAAAAAACCCTTTAATAGGGGTTTCTAGACATACTAGTTTTTTTCCCATTGAGCATATAAACGATTATCCCTGTGTGAGTTGTTTTCACTTTATTTTTAAAAGATCATATTTTTTTTACTGCTTCAAGACCATTATTTGAAAGATCAGATGATTCTCTTTCAAATAAGGGCTGGGGGGGGGGGGTCGGTGGTTTGTAGCTGCTATGGGAGCTGAGATCGAGGGGATTGAATAACCTCCCCATTCAGCTCCCTTGCAGCTACACTGAACTTCCTTAATCAGCCTCTTTGTGACGTCACCACGTGTACACAGATGTCACCAACGGATCCCCGTCCTGTAGTGCAAGGGATCGTGAAAAAAGCCTGCAGGCTGCGATGTGCATGACGAACATAGTTCGTCATGTGCATCGAAAGGGTTAAATATCTAATGTCCATTGTTCTTATAAACAACTATGCAAGCAACATATAGAGAACTTAAAGGGATATGAAAACCCAAAATTGATTCAGATAGGGCATGTAATTCTAAATAATTTTCCTATTTACTTCTATTACCTAATTTGCTTTCTCTTTTGCTGTCCTTTGTTGAAGATAATACCTCAGTAGGTTTAGGAGCAGCCGAGCTATCCGACCTCCAGTGCTGTTGACTTCATTTGAGTGCAGTTAGCACTTAATAGCACTAATATATTTGCTCTCCACTTTCTCCACTAGACAAGAAGAAAAATATACCCTATTGCATTAATGGCATTAATGCAATAGGGTATATTTTTCTTCTTGTCTTGTTATTTTAGTTTTAATTTAGGTGTGTGTTATAAGTTGTTTTTTGTTATTTTGTTCAGGATTGCTGAGCTATTTTTGATCGATAGTTCTTTGAAATAAATTTATTTTACCTATTCATAATACATATCCTGTGTGCAATTGCCCCTTTCTTTAAAGTGACTGTACCTTATGTCACTTTGCCTCTCCCCTTTTTTTTGCTAATATATAAACTTTTTAAGGGATGCACTGGATTTAGACTTTTAGTATTAACTCCTCCCTCTTTTCTCTTATATATATTAAAAGGATAGCTGTCTTGCTTTAATATACAGTAGCTGCCTTCAACTTATATTTTTAATAAAACTCTGATTTGCAAGCAGCTTTTTCCATGGTTTTGTAATTACCAGGTTAACTACTATCAATGTCAATACTGTCAATCTCTAATTCTAAACACTTACTTTAATCCCAGTATTTGATGGTAATAAAGAAAACAGTGTAAGTATTGGAACTTGGAACCGCTGGTTGACCCGTTTACCATAATTTCGGAATATTTTTTATTAAATAGGGTTTTTTTCCTTGTTTTTTAGGAATGTATATATAAATAAACAATTATATTTACAAGTAGCAGTCCCAATCTTGAAATGTTAATTTTTTATTTCATACTCGCATTTCCGTGATTGTAATTTACAGTACCTTTGTCTTTTTAAATGGGTTTTCTATCGGAAGTTGTGTCATCATGAACAGGATATCACTGTTTGTTGTTCCGTCTGGTTTACTTTTTCCTTTTTAACGATTAACGTCTTAATGCAGGTCGCTGATAATTTATTATCACGGCTATGTAAACACAGCCTAGGTGTTTAACCCCTGCCAAGGGATTAAAAACATGGGTAAAGTCTTGCATGTAGCATATAATCTGAACACAGACAACATTGGGCAGGGTCTTGCAACTGCTTTTGCTGATTGGTTCACCGACTGCTCAGGACTAGCAGTTCCTTTGTGGATGTTAAACACATAGGGCTCCATTTATCAAATGCCGGGTGGACGAGGTTCGCTCCCGTGACAACCAGTAGCACGAGAGCAGGGCTTGTCAATCATCCTGATTGGATTTAACTTTGCTGCATTTGAGGTGGCAGTGAGTCTAAGTAGTTGTGGTCTAAAGACTGCAGCTACTTAACTGGCGTTTCAGTTCCTCTCTCGCAAGCCTGAAACGCTAGGGCTGCATGCTCCGCTTAATAAATGGGACCCATAGAGTGCCAGGGCGAATAGTGCAAAAAGACATGATCTGATAAATTAGAGCCTAAATTTCTCAACTACAATGTCACTTTAAGTAAAATAAAACATTGCAATACACTTTCATGAGTTCTTTTTTTCTGCTTTTTTTGTAAAATGCCTCTGAAAAGTGCTCTTGTTTCACATCCTCTGAGGGAGACTGGAGTGCTTGAAAATTTGCAAAGGAAACTAAAAAGAAAATTCTTTCAAGTGGACTCTACCTGAACTGCTCTTACTTTGCAAACCTAATAAGTTAAGTTTTCGAGTTACAGTGTTAAATGATTTTAAAACATTTCCCTTTCTAATGCAGTGCTTACCTAACAATATATGCAATGTGTAATGTCCCTTTAAGTCACCAGAGATGCATATAGTATTTATGTTAGCGTTTGAACATAAAGTACATGCCGGCAACTTGGCACCAGTAATAATTCATTAAGACAATCTCAGCATTTCTAGCCATCTGAGATTTAAAGCTCAGAATAATTTTATAATAGAAGAAAAAGCAAGTCCTAACGTAAACATAGCACACAAGAAACCTTTTTATATATGTTGATCCACTGCTTAAACTATAAATGTTTTAAAAGGACATTTTGTATTTACCATCATTATTGTCCTTATCTTTGTTTTGTTTTATGTTGTTGCTTACTGATAAAGCAAAAATATATTCCGTAGTTCAGTACAGGGAATATTATAATATAGGTTAGTAAATAATGATTCAATAGGACATGTATACAATGCTATTTCCCTGTAGGGTTTGCAGTGCAAGCCGCAGTAATGTGAATGGTATCAGCTATTATACAAAGCAAATGTAGCATGCTATTGCAACATAATTTGGAATGTCAATGTGGATAACAATATATGTGAATAATAACTTGCTATACACAAAAATACTTTCACTATGTAAAAAAAGTGTTTTCCTAGATTAGGGATGTTTTTTTTGGCTATAATAAGGTCAGATTAAACAAATCTTTAAAGGGATGTTAAACTCAACATTTGCTTTCTCCATAAAATGTTAAATTAAAGGGACAGTCAAGTCCAAAACAAACTTTCATGATTCAAATAGGGCATGCAATTTTAAACAACTTTCCAATTTACTTTTATCACCAATTTTGCATTGTTCTCTTGGTATTCTTAGCTGAAAGCTAAACCTAGGAGGCTCATATGCTAATTTCTTATCTGTTAAAGGCTGCCTCTAATATGAATGCATTTTGACAGTTTTTCACAACTAGAGGGCGTTAGTTCATGTGTTTCATATAGATAACATTGAGCTCCTGCGCTTTACCTAGGAGTGAGCACTGATTGGCTAAAATGCAAGTCTGTCAAAAGAACTGAAATAAGGGGGCAGTTTGCAGAGGCTAAGATACAAGGTAATCACAGAGGTAAAAAGGTTGTGCAAAACTAAGAAATGGGTAATAAAGGGATTATCTATCTTTTTAAACAACAAAAATTCTGGTGCTGACTGTCCCTTTAAGGAAAACAATTTTGCAATATATAAAACTTAATATCCTTTATGTTGCTTTCTTTTTCTATGAAATATATCGGAATATAGTTTTAGTTCCACTACATACAGAGATGTTACCTCCATCATACTTAAAGGGACATGAAACCTAATTTATTTCAGTTTTCTTCTATTATCTAACTTGCTTTCTTATTCTTATTATTAGGAGCAGCAATGCACTACTGGGAGTTAGCTGAAAGCCAATGACAAGATGCATATATGTGCAGCCACCAATCAGCAGCTTCTAAGCCTGCCTACATATACTTTTCAACAAATGATGCAAAGATAATGATACAAGTTAGATTGTAGACATAAATTGGAAAGTTATTTAAAAATACATGCTCTATCTGAATCATGAAAGAAAAAAGTTGGGGTTCATGTCCCTTTAAATATTGGGATTTACCTGATCTTGCAACCTCCTACAAAGAGGTTAGATCAGACCTCAAACTCATTTAACCATGTTCCTAATTGGTCACACAAAAGGATACCAGGAACATGGATACCACAGGATTTTCATGGGGTGTATTCCTTAACTACTATTGATTTGTAGAAAACTGTAAATTATGCTAACAAAAAGACAGTATTATGATTTTTTGTTTTACAATGCAGTGTTTGATTGTTGATATATGTTATTACTTTGTCAGATCGTCAAGCAAGAATTATTAATATACATTGTCACATTCTAAAGGAGTGTAATGAACAAGTAAAGGAATTCAAAGAGCCGCCAATAGTAGCGTACAAAAGGGTAGAAAAATCTGAGGGATCATCTAATTATATCAGATATAGGCCCCACAAAGAAAAAGGAACAAGCATATTTGGGTAAGAAAAATCTGGGGTGCTACCCATGTTTGGACTGCATGAGCTGCAGTTCTAAGGGGGAAATAATTTGTACATCTCAGAAGTGGGTATACATTTGAGATCAGACATTTTTGTACATGTGAAACCGCACATGCAATATATCTAATCAAATTCCTGTGTTCCTTGATTTATATTGGAAAGACGGTAAGGAAGATTACAGAAAGAATGAGCCAATATCGCTTTAACATTAGATGTGGAGACAAACAAGCCCCAGTCTCGAATCACTTTATAGAAAAGGAACTCAGGTGTATGATATGTTTTGCATGATTAAAAGGACAGTCTACACCAGAATATTTATTGTTTTAAAAGATAGATAAAACCTTTATTACCCATTCCTTATTTTTGCATAACGAACACAGTTATATTAATATACTTTTTACCTCTGTGATTATCTTGTATCTAAGCCTCTGCAAACTGCCCCTTGCTTCAGTTCTTGTGACAGACTTGCATTTTAGCCAATCAGTGCTGGCTCCTAGGAACTCCACGTGTGTGAGCACAGTGTTATCTATATGAAACACATGAATTAACACCCTCTAGTGGTGAAAAAATGTCAAAATGCCCTGAGCTAAGAGGCGGCCTTCAAGGGCTTAGAAATTAGCATATGAGCCTCCTAGATTTAGCTTTCAACTAAGAACACCAAAAGAACAAAGCAAAATTGGTGATAGAAGTAAATTGGAAAATTGTTTAAAATGACATGCCCTATCTGAATAATGAAAGTTTGTTTTGGACTAGACTGTCCTTTTAAGGGATTGATTCCTAATACGTTGCATTGATTTTACAAGTCATGAAATAAAGTTGTGATATTTGAAAGAATTTTGCTGTGGACTGTCAAGTATTTGCCACTCATAAGGATAGCCCCTTTTTTTTAATGGAGTTCCTGCAAGTGTTGATGAGGAAAACCACGTCTAGCAATTTTTTTAGAATCCACCCCTTAGAGTTACCTTCATTCCAATACATTTAAAGCAGATATGTTTGATATATTTACCCATGTGATAAATCTAGAATACCTGGATTTACTACATTGAAATTAAACATCATACCTAGAAAACAAGGATAATTAGTAGGAATTGCTTATTAGCCAATGAGCATTAGTAGGAATCACCAATTAGCCAATGAGTATATGAAGGAAGTACCAATTAGCCAATAAAGATTAGTAAGAAGATTACCAATCTTCCACCATGTCCCCAAGATCCATAAGGACACTCTCTCTCCCCCTGGTAGGCCCATTGTTTCAGGCATAGGCTCCCTTTTGGAGCCTGTGTCTGAATGGTTAGACTCTATCTTACAGCCACTTGTAGTGAACTTGTACAGTTACCTTAGGGACTCTGGTCATCTACTAGATAATTTAAAAGGCATTAAATGGAAGGATAATTTCAATTGGGTAGTCATCGATATTGAATCATTGTATTCATGTATCCCTCATAATCAGGGAGTCAGAGCAATAAAATGGAAGAAAATCTTCATCTGTGATTGTTTGGAGTTCCTACTAACCCACAACTATTTTATTTTTGATAAAGAATTTTATCTCCAACTTTGCGGAACGGCAATGGGGGCGAAATTCGCCCCCTCATATGACAATTTATATGTGGGTTGGTGGGAACTCCAATATATTTATTCTTATCAAAATCCATTCATACATGATACTATTTTTTATAATAGATTTATCGATGACATGATTTTTATAATTGAAAATAGGGGACAAGAGGGTTTCTCACTTGTCTGCTTTTTGGAATATTTAAATACTAACACTAGTCTACTAAAATTTACTGGAGAATCCAACCTCTCTATAGTTAACTTCTTGGACTTGACATTGGAAGGAGTGGTAGATGATGGTTCAATTTTATCAAGTACTTATAGAAAACCTACTGCGGGCAATACCATTTTACATGCCCGATCAGCCCATCCGCCGCACCTCCTCAAATCAATTCCAAAAAGCCAATTTTTAAGACTCAGGAGAAACACCAATAGTGATGAGATCTACTCTAATCAATCAAATGATTTAAAAAAGAGACTGTTAGCCAGAGGATATGACTTAAGTCTCTTGGAAAAAGCGCAACAAGATGCCAAAGTAGAGAGTATCCCTAAACCAATAAGACCACACAAAACATTTACAGAAAACTCAATAGTGTTTAGTACTCCATTTTCTAACCAATATAGTGAAGTAGTAAACATCTTAAAGAAACATATTCCTCTTCTTAAAAATGATCCCTTAATATCTAATTCATTGATTGACTTCAAATTTGTTTCAAGAAAGCCGGAAACATTGGGTTCCAAATTAGCTCCCAGCATGATACAAACCACTAATCCGTCTTCCTCAACATGGCTACACAGTGGCAGAAGAGGTAATTTCAAATGTCACAATTTCAATTGCAAAGCCTGTAAATCTGTCATTATTGGCAACCATTTTTCTTCCAATACCACATTGAAATCATTTGAAATCAATTTCTATGCCACATGTAGAACCAAATGGGTAGTATATGTACTTAATTGCAATCTTTGCCAACAACAGTATGTAGGTCAAACCTCCCGCGAATTCTGAGATAGAGTTAGGGAGCATCTGAGAGACGTTGAGAATTTCAATAAAAACTCAGCGGTTGCTAAACACTTTAATGGCCTGCACCTAACTGGTGTTCCCAGTTTTGGAGCACAGATCATTGAGGTAGTACACAAACCCACCAGAGGGGGAGACAGACATAAACTTCTCACAAAAAGAGAGCTATTCTGGATTCTGAAGTTAGAAACTAGACATCCCAAGGGTATTAATCTGGAATGGGATATTTCTTATTTCATAGATTAACATATAAAATATCCTTCTTTCTGACATTTACCAGCTTTGACTCATGTTCAACAACATGCACATAGCAATGCTTGTTTTTTCTTTCTCACAGATTACTGACCTCTTTATTGCCAACAGCATATTTTCTAACCATTTTCTAACCATTTTTCAATTATTTTCAATCACTTTATATATATTTTCAATAATACTATTTTCCAATATTATTCAAACCTTCATATTGATTAATCAAACACTTTACATGAATATCACTTTTTAATTGTCTTTATATTGCCATAAAGCCTTGATGTTTAAAAGTAATATATTTACATATCGTCCCAGGTTTAATTGGTAGCTCTGGATTTGTTTAATATATTGTAATCTAGGCATTTTATATATATATATATATATATATATATATATATATATATATATATATATATATATATATATATATATTGTTTAGGCAAACTTTAAGACACATTGATTAATTAATACATTTTCCATGTATAATGTGTTTTCTATTTTGTAAGCCTTTAAATATGCATACAAGGATTTTTGTACCTACAGTTTTATTACCTATATTGTTTTTTAAACATTTTTTCTTGTGCTGTGGGTGTTCTTTCGGGGGTGGCGTTCAATGATACCTATTATAGGTTAGTGATTGGTCAGTCACCCCTACCACAGACATCTCTAGCACCTATTCCTATGACTAAGCGCCACTAGGGGGCGTGAAACGCGTCAGGATTGCTGTCCTTGCTTACCTGCATTGAGATGCAGTTTTTATTTTCACCTCAATAAAGATTTTCTAAGGATTCTACTTGCCCCCAAGTGCTCAGATCTTTGCTTCTTAAAGATTAGTAAGACGTACATAGCTGATACTGCTGTATTATTTTAAGTACCTATATAGATAGCTTTTACTTCACTTTTTTTCAGGCACAAATAAACATATTTAAACAATGCTCTTTCTTACAAATGTTATATTATTTTTAGTATAATGTCACTTTAAATACATTTGATGCCAAATTGCATCGCCAGGCAAATAGCGTATTATTTTTCAAAGACTGAAATGAAGTGTTTCATACTAATTGAGCAGGACATCTGGCTCTATCTGAAGGGAGGGGACGGAGTCAATATGTATACGAGGGGGAAAGTGTCTTTAATTAGCATCATGTACGGTAAATATGTTTGACTTGACTACAGGTGACTGGTATGTCAGATAGATGTGCTTGGTAGGAACAGATGAGAAGGAAAGAAAAGTCAGAAAGATCAAGTTGCCATAGTGAGGGAAGGCACGAGTGAATAATAATTTGAGTTGCTTTACAGAAATAAAAGAGAATGATCCTTGCAGTACCTTAGTACTTAAATTAACTTTTTGCTTTAGAATATTACCTTTTTGGAAAAAGATTTTGACAGCCTTGGAAAACTAAAGTATATATATATATTATTTTTTTAACAACGTAAAAGGTGATTTGAAACCTCAGAGCAGATCATTTAAAAAAAAAAAGATCTGATTTGCTTAGTTTTCTTGGTGTGCTTTGTTGAAAGGCATACCTAGGTAGGATCAGGAGTCGGTAGCTAGCTGCTGATTGGTAGTTGCACATATATGCCTCTTGTTATTGTTATACTGATGTGTTCAGCTAGCTTCCAGAGGTGCATTGGTGCTTCCTCATCAAAGGATACCAAAAGAACAAAGCTAATTTGATAACAGAAGTTAATTGGAAAATTGTTTAAATTTGTATGTTCTATCGGAATCGTGAACTAAAAAAGTTTGATGTCTCTTGAACATAAGACTTACAAACTAGAAAGTATGGGGTCCATTTTGGATACATAAAGGAAGACAAATAATATTGTTGAGATAATATCGAAGGCATATCATAGGAATTATGTACTTTGAAATATACTTTATAGCCCAAAAAAATGCTATTGTTTGAGAATTTTATAAGACTATTTAACCAAAGCTACCCTAGGTAACATTTTTGGACACCAAGTAGCCATTACTGCCAATTTAAAGGGACAGTCAAGTCAAAATTAAACTCTAATGATTCAGATAGGACATTGATTTTAAACAATTTTCCAATTTACTTTTACCATCAAATTTGCTTTGTTATTTTGGTATTCTTTGTTGAAAGCTAAACCTAGGTAGGCTAATATGCTAATTCCTAAGCTCTTGAAGGCTGCCTCTTAACTCAGTGCATTTTGACAGTCTTTCACAGCTAGACAGTGCTGGTTCATGTGTGCTATTTAGCTAACGTGCTCACTCCTGTGGAGTTACTTATGAGTCAGCACTGATTGGCTAAAATGCAAGTCTGTCAAAACACTGAGATAAGGGGGCAGTCTGCAGAGGCTTAGATACAAGGTAATCACAGGGGTAAAATGTATATTAATATAACTGTGTTGGTTATGCAAAACTGAGGAGTGGGTAATAAAGGGATTATCTATCTTTTTAAACAATAAAAAGTAGACTGTCCATTAAACCTAAAAAAAAATTAAAATAATATTTTATTGAGGTTTTGACATCAGTACGCAGCAATAATAATTGACCAACATGTGAGGTCATAGACGATATTCATAACTGTGATACAATAATACAGTAAATCAAAAGCAGTAAATATTTAATACAATAAAATGTTATATCATAATAACATTTAAATACAATATGCATACAGCAAAACATTATTGTTATACACATCTCCAACAAATAAAGTACCATTAAATCCGCAAAGAAATCTGAACATTAAACGATGCCTAATTCAATATTTGAATGTGTTTTACATCACACAACAATTTCTATGTGTAAATATATTATCATGTCCCAATATTACTCATCAAAAACCTCAAATTTTTAATCTTTACTACTACTCAGTGCTGAACCCTCTGGTCATATATTCCTATATAAAATAAAAACCCTTACCTGAAATGATTAAGGGGAGGGGGGGAGAGAGAGAGAGAAAAAAGGGGACAATCTGACCTTAACCCTCCTCTCTCTTAGTTCCAAACCCCTTCTCCTCGCATCATGGCAGACTGTATATATTCCGTATAAATAAACGGAGCAATAAAATGTTTTTATAAACTCACTGGCAACTATTTAACCCTTTAAGGACACAGCTTTCAGTTTGCTCAATTGTTTTATGACGGAAAAATTCCGTCATATGTCCTTAAGAGGTTAATAAATGAATTAACAATAAACAAATATTTTGTCAGCCATAGGATTGGCAGTTTCATTTTGTGGACCCAAAGGAATGTAAACATGCCACTATGTATGGGTACTGTCTGATATGAGCACTTGTCAATCCTACAGGTACAAATCCCCAAATCCGGAATTCCAAAATCTGGAATTATTCTAAATTCCGCACTTTTTCATTAATATTTTTTTAAATAAAAATATTGAAAATTACTATTTTCCTCGTCAATAAGATATACATTTCTCTGCCTGTGTCTATGGTTTTATTTTTGTGTTCTAAAATGAAAATACTAGTGTATATTTATTGTAATGGCTGGTTATTTAACGTGCGCCCATAAACGGGTGAATTTGCCCGTTTACGAGCGTGTGATAAATTAGCACTCCACTTGTAATCTAGCCCATAGTGATTGATTAAAATCTCTTGATAGATAATTATTGGTATCAATCAGCCCTTTCCATTGTTACTCAGTAGCACTTTTGTTTAATCATTTTAGTAAAAATTGCCATGTTCTTCGAGGAAGAGTAAACCCCTTGAGACTTTTAAATAAAATGCTTATGCATAATTAAACAGCTTTTGCAATATATTCATTAATTATTTTGCACCACATTCATGTAATTTTACTTCTCAGGACATAAAAAGCAGCCTCCTATTGTATCAAGGCTAACCCTACTACATATATTTTACTAATTGGCTTTAACTGACAACAGCTGCCAAACAAAGTACTTATGACCTTGGCTAACCTTGATGTCTGCAAACTAAAGCACAGATTGGCTCCTCCAAACAAGGCCAATTGTGGGTGGAGTTTGGCTACTGAAAAATAACTGCAGTAAAAAGGATGTTAATTTTTTTAAATGTAAAGACTTGGCTGATATGTTATTCTATAGCAACACAACAGAAATGTCTTCTAATTACAAGGTGTTTACTGTCCCTTTAATGTGCCAGTCTTGTTTTTCTTATCACAGTCCAAATTCATATTAATATTTAACAACATATTCACAGGGCCTTTTTCACTTACAGAATTCCACAGCTAAAAGGACTTGATAAACCAAGGATAACACTTCAAATTATAAGCAGGTACCCCCAAAGAGTTCTTAAAATATTTTTAAAATGTAACATTTGCTTATTTACCAAACTCACTGATATTAACATCCCACCATATTGGTTCATATGAAACTGTAATCCGTTATATTAGATTTAATTTTGTCATTCTATGTAATTATTTAAGGGACAGCAAACCCCCAAAATCTCCTTCACAATTCAGATAGAACATGCAACTTTCAAATTTACTTTTATTATCAAATATGCTTCAGTCTCATGTTATGCTTTGCTGTAGGAACAGTATTGCACTACTTGCAGCTACCTGAACACATCAAGTTAGCCAAATAGCCAATCACAAGAGACAAATGTATGTAGGCACCAATCACAAGCTAGCTCCCACTAATGTAGGATATGTGCAAATTAATTTTCAACCATGGATAACAAGAGAACAAAACACATTTAAAAATAAAAGTGATTTTAAAAGTGTCTTGAAATTACATGCTCTATCTGATTCTTGCAAGTTTAATTTTTCCTTTCCTTTCCCTTTAAATGTATTCTTTTATTTATAAATCTATTTCTTTCATGTAATTAGCAAGAGTCCATGAGCTAGTGACGTATGGGATATACATTCCTACCAGGAGGGGCAAAGTTTCCCAAACCTCAAAATGCCTATAAATACACCCCTCACCACACCCACAATTCAGTTTTACAAACTTTGCCTCCGATGGAGGTGGTGAAGTAAGTTTGTGCTAGATTCTACGTTGATATGCGCTCCGCAGCAAGTTGGAGCCCGGTTTTCCTCTCAGCGTGCAGTGAATGTCAGAGGGATGTGAGGAGAGTATTGCCTATTTGAATGCAGTGATCTCCTTCTACGGGGTCTATTTCATAGGTTCTCTGTTATCGGTCGTAGAGATTCATCTCTTACCTCCCTTTTCAGATCGACGATATACTCTTATATATACCATTACCTCTGCTGATTCTCGTTTCAGTACTGGTTTGGCTATCTGCTATATGTAGATGAGTGTCCTGGGGTAAGTAAGTCTTATTTTCTGTGACACTCCAAGCTATGGTTGGGCACTTTGTTTATAAAGTTCTAAATATATGTATACAAACATTTATTTGCCTTGACTCAGAATGTTCAACTTTCCTTATTTTCAGACAGTCAGTTTCATATTTGGGATAATGCATTTTAATTTAACATTTTTCTTACCTTAAAATTTGACTTTTTCCCTGTGGGCTGTTAGGCTCGCGGGGGCTGAAAATGCTTCATTTTATTGCGTCATTCTTGGCGCGGACTTTTTTGGCGCAAAAATTCTATTTCCGTTTCCGGCGTCATACGTGTCGCCGGAAGTTGCGTCATTTTTTGACGTTATTTTGCGCCAAAAATGTTGGCGTTCCGGATGTGGCGTCATTTTTGGCGCCAAAAAGCATTTAGGCGCCAAATAATGTGGGCGTCTTATTTGGCGCGAAAAAAATATGGGCGTCGCTTTTGTCTCCACATTATTTAAGTCTCATTTTTTATTGCTTCTGGTTGCTAGAAGCTTGTTCTTTGGCATTTTTTCCCATTCCTGAAACTGTCATTTAAGGAATTTGATCAATTTTGCTTTATATATATGTTGTTTTTTCTCTTACATATTGCAAGATGTCTCACGTTGCATCTGAGTCAGAAGATACTACAGGAAAATCGCTGTCAAGTGCTGAATCTACCAAAGCTAAGTGTATCTGCTGTAAACTTTTGGTAGCTATTCCTCCAGCTGTTGTTTGTATTGATTGTCATGACAAACTTGTTAAAGCAGATAATATTTCCTTTAGTAAAGTACCATTGCCTGTTGTAGTTCCTTCAACATCTAAGGTGCAGAATGTTCCTGATAATATAAGAGATTTTGTTTCTGAATCCATAAAGAAGGCTATGTCTGTTATTTCTCCTTCTAGTAAACGTAAAAAATCTTTTAAAACTTCTCTCCCTACAGATGAATTTTTAAATGAACATCATCATTCTGATTCTGATGATTCCTCTGGTTCAGAGGATTCTGTCTCAGAGGTTGATGCTGATAAATCTTCATATTTATTTAAAATGGAATTTATTCGTTCTTTACTTAAAGAAGTACTAATTGCTTTAGAAATAGAGGATTCTGGTCCTCTTGATACTAATTCTAAATGTTTAGATAAGGTATTTAAAGCTCCTGTGGTTATTCCAGAAGTTTTTCCTGTTCCTAATGCTATTTCTGCAGTAATTTCCAAAGAATGGGATAATTTGGGTAATTCATTTACTCCTTCTAAACGTTTTAAGCAATTATATCCTGTGCCGTCTGACAGATTAGAATTTTGGGACAAGATCCCTAAAGTTGATGGGGCTATTTCTACCCTTGCTAAACGTACTACTATTCCTACGTCAGATGGTACTTCGTTTAAGGATCCTCTAGATAGGAAAATTGAATCCTTTCTAAGAAAAGCTTATCTGTGTTCAGGTAATCTTCTTAGACCTGCTATATCTTTGGCTGATGTTGCTGCAGCTTCAACTTTTTGGTTGGAAACTTTAGCGCAACAAGTAACACATCGTGATTCTCATGATATTATTATTCTTCTTCAGCATGCTAATAATTTTATCTGTGATGCCATTTTTGATATTATCAGAGTTGATGTCAGGTTTATGTCTCTAGCTATTTTAGCTAGAAGAGCTTTATGGCTTAAAACTTGGAATGCTGATATGGCTTCTAAATCAACTTTACTTTCCATTTCTTTCCAGGGTAACAAATTATTTGGTTCTCAGTTGGATTCCATTATTTCAACTGTTACTGGTGGGAAAGGAACTTTTTTACCACAGGATAAAAAATCTAAAGGTAAAAACAGGGCTAATAATCGTTTTCGTTCCTTTCGTTTCAACAAAGAACAAAAGCCTGATCCTTCATCCTCAGGAGCAGTTTCAGTTTGGAGACCATCTCCAGTCTGGAATAAATCCAAGCCAGCTAGAAAGGCAAAGCCTGCTTCTAAGTCCACATGAAGGTACGGCCCTCATTCCAGCTCAGCTGGTAGGGGGCAGGTTACGTTTTTTCAAGGAAATTTGGATCTATTCTGTTCACAATCTTTGGATTCAGAGCATTGTTTCAGAAGGGTACAGAATTGGTTTCAAGTTGAGACCTCCTGCAAAGAGATTTTTTCTTTCCCGTGTCCCAGTAAATCCAGTAAAAGCTCAAGCATTTCTGAAATGTGTTTCAGATCTAGAGTTGACTGGAGTAATTATGCCAGTTCCAGTTCCGGAACAGGGGATGGGGTTTTATTCAAATCTCTTCATTGTACCAAAGAAGGAGAATTCTTTCAGACCAGTTCTGGATCTAAAAATATTGAATCGTTATGTAAGGATACCAACGTTCAAGATGGTAACTGTAAGGACTATCTTACCTTTTGTTCAGCAAGGGAATTATATGTCCACAATAGATTTACAGGATGCATATCTGCATATTCCGATTCATCCAGATCATTATCAGTTCCTGAGATTCTCGTTTCTGGACAAGCATTACCAATTTGTGGCTCTGCCGTTTGGCCTAGCTACAGCTCCAAGAATTTTTACAAAGGTTCTCGGTGCCCTGCTGTCTGTAATCAGAGAACAGGGTATTGTGGTATTTCCTTATTTGGACGATATCTTGGTACTTGCTCAGTCTTTACATTTAGCAGAATCTCATACGAATCGACTTGTGTTGTTTCTTCAAGATCATGGTTGGAGGATCAATTTATCAAAAAGTTCTTTGATTCCTCAGACAAGGGTAACTTTTCTGGGTTTCCAGATGGATTCAGTGTCCATGACTCTGTCTTTAACAGACAAGAGACGTCTAAAGTTGATTGCAGCTTGTCGAAACCTTCAGTCACAATCATTCCCTTCGGTAGCCTTATGCATGGAAATTCTAGGTCTTATGACTGCTGCATCGGACGCGATCCCCTTTGCTCGTTTTCACATGCGACCTCTTCAGCTCTGTATGCTGAAGCAATGGTGCAAGGATTACACGAAGATATCTCAATTAATATCTTTAAAACCGATTGTTCGACACTCTCTAACATGGTGGACAGATCACCATTGTTTAATTCAGGGGGCTTCTTTTGTGCTTCCGACTTGGACTGTAATTTCAACAGATGCAAGTCTCACAGGTTGGGGAGCTGTGTGGGGATCTCTGACGGCACAAGGAGTTTGGGAATCTCAGGAGGTGAGATTACCGATCAATATTTTGGAACTCCGTGCAATTTTCAGAGCTCTTCAGTTTTGGCCTCTTCTGAAGAGAGAATCGTTCATTTGTTTTCAGACAGACAATGTCACAACTGTGGCATACATCAATCATCAAGGAGGGACTCACAGTCCTCTGGCTATGAAAGAAGTATCTCGAATTTTGGTTTGGGCGGAATCCAGCTCCTGTCTAATCTCTGCGGTTCATATCCCAGGTGTAGACAATTGGGAAGCGGATTATCTCAGTCGCCAAACGTTGCATCCGGGCGAATGGTCTCTTCACCCAGAGGTATTTCTTCAGATTGTTCAAATGTGGGAACTTCCAGAAATAGATCTGATGGCGTCCCATCTAAACAAGAAACTTCCCAGGTATCTGTCCAGATCCCGGGATCCTCAGGCGGAGGCAGTGGATGCATTATCACTTCCTTGGAAGTATCATCCTGCCTATATCTTTCCGCCTCTAGTTCTTCTTCCAAGAGTAATCTCCAAGATTCTGAAGGAATGCTCGTTTGTTCTGCTGGTAGCTCCGGCATGGCCTCACAGGTTTTGGTATGCGGATCTTGTCCGGATGGCCTCTTGCCAACCGTGGACTCTTCCGTTAAGACCAGACCTTCTGTCACAAGGTCCTTTTTTCCATCAGGATCTGAAATCCTTAAATTTAAAGGTATGGAGATTGAACGCTTGATTCTTGGTCAAAGAGGTTTCTCTGACTCTGTGATTAATACTATGTTACAGGCTCGTAAATCTGTATCTCGAGAGATATATTATAGAGTCTGGAAGACTTATATTTCTTGGTGTCTTTCTCATCATTTTTCCTGGCATTCTTTTAGAATACCGAGAATTTTACAGTTTCTTCAGGATGGTTTAGATAAGGGTTTGTCCGCAAGTTCTTTGAAAGGACAAATCTCTGCTCTTTCTGTTCTTTTTCACAGAAAGATTGCTATTCTTCCTGATATTCATTGTTTTGTACAAGCTTTGGTTCGTATAAAACCTGTCATTAAGTCAATTTCTCCTCCTAGGAGTTTGAATTTGGTTCTGGGAGCTCTTCAAGCTCCTCCGTTTGAACCTATGCATTCATTGGACATTAAATTACTTTCTTGGAAAGTTTTGTTCCTTTTGGCCATCTCTTCTGCCAGAAGAGTTTCTGAATTATCTGCTCTTTCTTGTGAGTCTCCTTTTCTGATTTTTCATCAGGATAAGGCGGTGTTGCGAACTTCTTTTGAATTTTTACCTAAAGTTGTGAATTCCAACAACATTAGTAGAGAAATTGTGGTTCCTTCATTATGTCCTAATCCTAAGAATTCTAAGGAGAAATCGTTGCATTCTTTGGATGTTGTTAGAGCTTTGAAATATTATGTTGAAGCTACGAAATCTTTTCGTAAGACTTCTAGTCTATTTGTTATCTTTTCCGGTTCTAGAAAAGGCCAGAAAGCTTCTGCCATTTCTTTGGCATCTTGGTTGAAATCTTTAATTCATCTTGCCTATGTTGAGTCGGGTAAAACTCCGCCTCAGAGAATTACAGCTCATTCTACTAGGTCAGTTTCTACTTCCTGGGCGTTTAGGAATGAAGCTTCGGTTGACCAGATCTGCAAAGCAGCAACTTGGTCCTCTTTGCATACTTTTACTAAATTCTACCATTTTGATGTATTTTCTTCTTCTGAAGCAGTTTTTGGTAGAAAAGTACTTCAGGCAGCGGTTTCAGTTTGTATCTTCTGCTTATGTTTTTCGTTAAACTTTATTTTGGGTGTGGATTTTTTTCAGCAGGAATTGGCTGTCTTTATTTTATCCCTCCCTCTCTAGTGACTCTTGTGTGGAAAGATCCACATCTTGGGTAGTCATTATCCCATACGTCACTAGCTCATGGACTCTTGCTAATTACATGAAAGAAAACATAATTTATGTAAGAACTTACCTGATAAATTCATTTCTTTCATATTAGCAAGAGTCCATGAGGCCCGCCCTTTTTTTGTGGTGGTTATGATTTTGTATAAAGCACAATTATTCCAATTCCTTATTTTATATGCTTTCGCACTTTTTTATCACCCCACTTCTTGGCTATTCGTTAAACTGAATTGTGGGTGTGGTGAGGGGTGTATTTATAGGCATTTTGAGGTTTGGGAAACTTTGCCCCTCCTGGTAGGAATGTATATCCCATACGTCACTAGCTCATGGACTCTTGCTAATATGAAAGAAATGAATTTATCAGGTAAGTTCTTACATAAATTATGTTTTTTTGTGCACTGCATATTTGGTAAAACTGAAAAGTTTACTTAAAGGGACAGTCTACACCAGAATTTTTATTGTTTTAAAAGATAGATAATCCCTTTATTACCCATTTGCCAGTTTTGCATAACTAACACAGTTATAATAATATACTTTTAACCTCTGTGATTATCTTGTATCTAAGCCTCTGCAAACTGCCCCTTTTTCAGTTCTTTGACAGACTTGCAGTCTAGCCAATCAGTGCCTGCTCCCAGATAACTTCTCGTGCACGAGCACAGTGTTATCTATATGACATAGGTGAACTAACACCCTCTAGTGGTGAAAAACTGTTAAAATGCAATCTGAAAGAGGTGGGCTTCAAGGTCTAAGAAATTAGCATATGAACCTCCTAGGTTAAGCTTTCAACTAAGAATACCAAGAGAACAAAGCAAAATTGGTGATAAAAGTAAATTGGAAAATTGTTTAAAATTACATTTTGATGCTAATGTGCCCGGTTTTTAAAAATTTGATTAAAAACAGGGGCACTTTAATTCATCAAAATTTACATTTCACTCCTGACGCCATGATTGGAGGAAGCCAGATTCTTTATTTTAGATTCAGGAAGAGGCTTTGCAATGGGCGGAGGAAGCTGGAGCTGCTGTCAAGATTAAAAGGTAAGTTTTTTTTCACAACAGGAGTGAAATGTAAATTTTGATGAATTAAAGTGCCCCTGTTTTTAATCAAATTTTTAAAAACCGGGCACTTTAGCATCAGAATTTACATTCACTTTAAAGGTACAGTAAATATTACTACTAGTATACTTACTATACTGAAAAAGTCTATTCTTAAAGGGACATGAAACTCAATTTTTTTAATTCATGATTCAGAAAGAACATGCACTTTTAAACAACTTTCCAATTTACTTATTTTATCTAATTTGTTTCTTTTTCTTCGTATCCTTTGTTGGAAAACATACCTACAGGTAGTCTGAGGCTCAGAAGCAAATGATTGGTGGCTGCACATATTTGCCTCTTCTCATTGGCTTAACAATATGTTCAGCTAGAAACCTAAAAGTAGTGCAATTCTGCAGCTTCAACAAAGGATATCAAGATAATAAAGCAACATTGATAACAGAAATAAAATGAAAACTTGCTTACAAATGTATGCTCTGGATGCATTTCTGATGGCTTTCTCTACAGGGATGGTCATATTTTTGTGAAAGGGACATGAAACCCCAAAAAATGTATTTCATGATTCAGATAGAACAGCATGTAATTGTAAACAACTTTCAAATTTACTTCTATTATTTCATTTCCTTTGTTCTCTCGGTATCCTTTGTTGAAAAGCATATCTAGATAAGCTCAGGAGCTGGGAGCTAGCTGGTGATTGGTGGCTGCACATATATGCCTCCTTTAATTGGATTACCAATGTGTATAGCTAACTACCAGTAGTAAATTGCTGTTCCTTCAATACAGGATACCAAAAGAATAAAGCAAAGTTTGTAATAGAAGTCAATTAGAAAGTTGTTTTAAAATGTACATTTTATCTGAATCATGAAAGAAAAACTAGGGGTTTCATGTCCCTTTAATAATTACTTTCTATTTAGCTTACAAATGATTAAAACAAAGAACAAATACAGCACAGTACAGTCACATACACACATAATTACATTTTCCATAACACACATACTTGTCGGTTGAATTAATGCAGTGTGGTTTTACTCTTGCAGTGTCAGCAGCATCATGGTATTCGGTCAACCAACAACCATTTTTACTCACCGCACACACACTTTCACTCTCACATGCCCATTTTAATTGTAAAAAATGATCAACCCTTTTAATGCATAGCTAAGCGGCTGCTAGCTTTGCACTATAATTTGTATTGTACTTTTCCAGTTGATTATTGAGTCTGTTTGTTCTGAAGCCGCACTCAGTTAATTTTGTTTTTATGATTTTACTATTTAAAAAAAACATTTTTGCCGGCAGCAACTATTTCTTTTTAATAAAAATATAAAAAAAATCTGAGAAATGATCTCTGTGTTTGTAGTTAGTTAGTAAAGTTGTTGAGGGCCAATGATCAGTAGTACACTACAGGACGTAGTTTGAATGCATGTCCCCATAGATAAGATGTCCACTGCTCACTCTACATTTACATTTATCTTTTATGATTTAATTACAGAGTTCTAAATCTGCCAAATAGTATTAATTTTCCTCTTGATTGACAAGTTGACAACTAAATATGAAAAATAACAAAAACGCAGCCACAGACCCTTTCCTTCCCCAGCTACCACAGGAGCCACAAGAACATAAGTGGCTGGCAGTCTGTTTTGATTGTTTGGGTCACAACCTTGGCATAGTGTTACACAAACATTATGTGTGACTGACCCAATTAAAAAAGTAGCAGTACCACCAGCATTGCTATTATTATTCTTTATTTATAAAGCGCCAACAGATTTCGCAGCGCTGCCCATGGGTACAAAGATAACAGTACAATGGAGAAACAATACAATAAAAGACAAAATTTTACAGACAAATACAGGGTGAATTGAGGGCACAATTCCCGTGGGAACTTACAATCTAGATGGGTAGGAGGATGGGAAACAGGAGGTGGGGACTGCAAAGGTGAGAATGATATTAGTGAGGAGATAGATGAGGGCAACTGTTAGTTAAGTGAAGTTAGTTTGTTAGTAAGTTGGGGTGATAAGCTTCCCTGAACAGAAAAGACGTTTAAAGGAGGAGAGGTTAGGGGCAAGTCTGACAGCTCAAGGAAGTGCGTTACAGAGGGTTGGTGCGGCACGAGAGAAGTCCTGTAGTCTAGCATGAGAGGAGGTGGGAGTATATTTGTTGATAAGTGAGGACAGGTAGGGTGGGGCAGCATTGGTGAGGGCTTTGTAGGTCAGGGTGAGAATTTTGAATTTAACGCTGCTGTGAATGGGGAACCAGTGAAGGGACTCACAGAGAGGTGCAGCAGAAACAGAGCATCGAGAGAGGTGGATTAGCCTGGCAGATGCATTTAGGATGGATTGGAGGGTGAGAGAGGCGGGAGAGAGGGAGGCCAGTTAGTAAGTTGTTGCAGTAGTCAAGTTGGGAAATTACCAGGGAGTGGATTAGCTTAGTAGTTTCAGCACTCAGAAATGGACGAATTTTGGAGATATTGCATAGGTGGTTGCGGCAGTATGAGGAGAGCAATTGGATGTGGGGAATGAAGCACAAATTTGAATTAAGCGTGACTCCGAGGCAGCAGACTTGGGGTGATGGGGAGATAGTGGTGCCGCCAACAGTGATGGAAAAATTAGAAACTGGAATAGAGTTAGAGGCGGGAATTAGAAGTAGTTCAGTCTTAGACATGTTTATTTTTAGGTGGTGAGGGGCCATCCAGGAGGAAATGCCAGATAAGCAGTCGCTGATGTGAGAATTGACAGAAGGAGAGAGTGCAGGGGTGGAAAGGTAGATCTGGGTATCATCAGCATAGAGGTGCTATGCTACTACTGTGACAAAACCACCAGATGTGTTTGTCTATAGCCTCCTCCAGTTCGCCACAGATCTGAGCCTCTAAGCAGTTCTGCAATAAGTTAAAAATCACCTTTTGACTTTCCCTGAGAATGCTGATCGGCTAGGAAATGTCACATGCTTCCACTGACAGACTGAGTGAAACTGTCATTCTATTCTGCTTCTCCTTCCTGGTTTGCATTCATCGGATAATGCCTGCTTGGCTGCTTGCATCATAAAAACAGCATCCACCAACCCAAAACAAAAAACATTTTTTTTAAAGAAAATTAAGCATTTTATTTTTGTTTTCCATTTTCGGCTGTTTTAGTTTTTATTAAAGCCAAGAGTCTAAGGAAAATGCCATTTTTATTGTTGTCTTTGATTCTTCTGAAAACTAATGCACGTCTATTTGATTATGTTAAAAAGCAACATTACCAAAAATATACAAATACTACCTGTTCAATCAAATAAAGTTAAAAAAGTAACAATAAGCAGTTTTATACTACTAAAAGTTAGTCAGCTTGATAGGTTAATTGAACACATGTGAACAATTAGCATTACAACTCATAATATAATTGTTAAACTTCAAAAATAGCCATTTGCTTTTACTTAAAGGGCCACTAAACCCAAAATCTTTCTTTCATGATTCAGATAGAACATACAAATTTAAACAACATTACAATTTACTTCTATTATTTATTTTGCTTCATTTTTTAGATATCCTTATTTGAAGAAAAAGCAATGCACATGGGTGAGCCAATCACATGAGGCTTCTATGTGCAGCAACCAATCAGCAGCTACTGAGTATATCTAGATATGCTTTTCAGCAATGAATATCAAGAGAATAAAACAAATTAGATAGAAGTAATAGAAGTAAATTAGAAAGATGTTTAAAAATGCATTCTCTTTCTAAATCATGAAAGAAAAAATGTGGGTATCATGGCCCTTTAATCATGAGAAATTGTGTGATTAATAAGGGAAAAAACAATTTTGTATTATTTTCATGCGGTAACAATTTCAAGCTTTAGGAATATTAAAGGGACAGTGTACCCTAACATTTTTTAACCCTTTAATTTGCTATATTTTACCTGCTGGAGTGTATGAAACTGTTTACAATTGTGTCCTTTACCTTTATTTTGGCATTTTCAAACAGCTGATTTTGATTGTGGTGTCGCTTCCTATACTGAAAGCTTTTATACTTAAGTATTGGCTATATAAAAGCTGTGTAAACATAGCCAACAAAATAAATTACACTCCTAGTGGGGATTAGGAGACATAAGTAAAAAAAATGCTATTTTTCTCATCAGTATTATGTGGCCACTCAGTGATTGTTTTAAAGATATATTTTACCTTGAGAACTGTGTATCTTATTAAGGGGAGTTCACTTATACACTTTATTTTAAAGCAATACACTTACTTTGCAAGATAATGCTCAGTTAAATAAGCTAATGATTTCTTTCCACAATGGCAAGTTTTTTATAATTGGACCCTAAATATTAGGCTTTGGTTTACACACAAAGATTATAATAGGAAGCATATGTGTGTAATAAAATAAGGAGATCTGATTTCCCTGTAAACTCAACCCATTTGTTTTTATGCCAAGAACAAAAACAACTATTTTATATACAAAAATAAACCTAAATAAATTATTTCTCATGCATTTTTTACTCTGCAGCTGGTATAACAAGTCATTGGAAAAACATTAATATAACTCCAAACATTTGTGGCTGGGTATCAGGGACCCAGGAGGTTGATGGGGGCCTGTCATTATTTGTGGGTGAGGCTGTGTTGGGAGGGGTGGAATCATGGGAGGGGTTGTGGCTGTGTGTTGGTGGTCAGTGGGTGTGTTTGGTCAGTTTGCAAGTGTGTCCGGGTGTTCCATGGGTGGAGCTTAGGAACATTCTGCAAATAGGGACATATGTCTCAGAGGGACAGCAGGACAGAGCTCAAAATTAGCGACTGCCCTTCTCAAATAGGGACAGTTGGGATGTGGAAAAACACTTTGACGGTGCACTGTCCCTTTAACTGCATAAGACTTTTGGGATTGGGATTGCTGGAAAAACAAACTAACAATAACAGGCAAAATTCAGAAAACTGTAAAGACAAAAAAACACAGAGCGCAAACCTCTCTGAACGTAAAAACAGTTTAATGAAATACACAGCATAAAAAAGGACAAGTGCAAGCACAAACGTACATAACATAAAAAAAAATGCAGGCATAAAATATCACCACTCGGCAGTAGTACAGCTGGGCACAAATGAATGTCCGTCACACTTTGTCACACCGGGTCTTTCCACCGGCTGTCTTTCACTCGGCTGTTGGAACTGTCTGCTAAGGTAAAACGGTCCAAGCCGGAAGTCCAAAAGGTGACCGGAAATCGAAAATCGAAAAGGCAGAGGTAGATTCACAGAATCCTAACAGTGGTAGGCTACTGTAATGTAGCTCAGTATTTCTTGGTGCACTAAAACTCTACGCGTTTCGTCGGGTTACGACCCGACTTTTTCAAGAGAATGTCGTTATCCTAAATTTGGCTCCTATTTGAACCAAGCGGGCTGGGACACGCCTCTGAAATGTAACAATCTGATAGGTCGATTTGTGCTGACAGTGCTCAGTCCATGGATAAAGGAAGTCCCACATATGACCATACAGAGAAAGGTTACAAATATATCTAAAAAAATACAAAAATAAAGGCGAGTCAGAGCATAATATACTGAATACAGGACCGCCATTATAAAGTAATGTATATGAGGAAAATTCATTTGATGTGTTAGTATTAAAAACGACATGCCGTGCATACTTCACATTAATTGATATTAATAAAATTCATAAACATACACAGAAATACATAGGGAATACATAGAAAAAAAGGAGAATTTTTTTAAAACAGTTAATAATCTCTTGATAAGAACTTTAAGCGTACATTAAAAAACTGTATATAAATCTAAAACGTCAATACATATATATATAGACAGCATATTAATCTAAGACATAAAAGACATGAGTTAAAGAGTGCTGACCCCAAACAAAAAAAAACAAAACATTGTTTCCCAAAGTATTATTATAATTTAACCACAGAATATGAGGCATGAAAGAAATAAGTATTATGTATTATACCCCACTACTAAGGACAGGGTGTAGATGGTTTGATGTAAGCATTTATTTTCACATAAAAGCCTGTAGATCCAGGTCTATATTTAGACCTTTAGAATTATCAGTATTGAGGGTTCTGAGTTCATGAATCCAAAAGGTTTCACGTTGTCTCAGACTCCTCAATCTATTATTGGAGCAATTAGGAGGAATCCAATCAAGTATCATGACCTTTAGGCTCTTGTTGTTAGCCTCATGAAACTGTTTGAAATGGAAGGGTACACTGTGATTTTCAATTTTATTTTTAATATTCCCCAAATGTTCGTTGAACCTACTCCTAATCATTCTTTTTGTTCTACCTATGTAGTAACAATTGCAGTCGCATATGAGGAGATACACCACAAAATTAGATGTACATAAAAATTTGTGTTTAACCTTGTAAGATTTGGTTTGATCTATATTTTTAAACACATCTCCTCCAATTATGCGACTGCACATATTACAATTCTTAGCCCTGCAAGACCAGGTTCCATTTTTTCTACTGAGCCAATGGTTGTTAGAGCTTATGGAGGGTGCTTTTGTTGATGTAAATCTGGACGGAGCTAACATGTTTTTGAAATCCTTGTTTTTTCTAAAAGTGATGGTTGGTTGATTGGGCAATAATTTCCCTATGATAGGGTCAGATGTTAGGATTCTCCAATGTTTTTTCAAGATGTTACTTTTTTCTCTACTGCCCTGACTGTAGGTGGTAATAAATCTGATTTCCTTTTTTCCTGTATTCGGATTTTTATTTCCATTATTATATTTATTATTGGAATTTGAGGGCACTAACATAGTATCTCTATCCATATTGGAAACTTTTTCTTTGACCGTGTTCAGGAGATTCTTGTCATAACCCTTTTCTATGAATCTGTGATCTAGTAAACTAGACTCTCCCAAATATTCCTCATAGTGGGTACAATTGCGGCGTATCCTCTGATACTGGCCTAGTGGGATGTTTTTCTTCCACCTCGGAAGATGCCCACTTTTGGCATTAAGAAAGCCATTTTTATCAGTGGGCTTCCAAAAATTCTTAACAGCAACTAAGTTATTATGGTCTATGTACAAAATTAGATCTAGGAATTCCATAGCGTCCCTATGGATCTTACTGGTAAATCTGAGATTCATGTTGTTATTATTCAGATATGCTATGAATTCTTTTGCCTCATCTTCCTGTCCCTTCCATATGAAGATGACGTCATCAATGTACCGAAAATAATTAATAATTTTGGTACTAAAGGGATTATTATTCCAAACATGACCATTCTCAAAAGAATTCATAAAAAGATTTGCATAGGACGGGGCGAATGTAGTCCCCATCGCTGTGCCTTGTAACTGTAAATAAAAATTAGAATCAAATTGAAAATAGTTATGCTGTAATATAAACTCAATTCCCTTCAAAATAAAATCTTTTTGTAATTGGGGAAGGGGACTATTATGTAAACTGTCCTCTACAGCCTTGATGCCTTGGTCATGGGGAATACAAGTGTAGAGGGCCGTGACATCGCACGTAACCCATAAGAACTCTTTTTCCCATCTAATGCCTTCAAAGGTCCTAATGGTCTGGGTGGTATCTTTCAAAAAGGACCTAGTACCTCGGACCAGGGGTTGTAAGAAGTGGTCAATATATATAGAGAGATTGCTAGACAGGGACCCTATACCGGAGATAATAGGTCTCCCCGGCGGGTCCACTAAGGCCTTGTGTACCTTAGGGAGATGGTAAAAGATGGGAATAGAAGGGTCCCTGTCTAGCAAAAAACAAAACTCCTCATTATTAAGGATGCCACAAGATTTTGCTTGGCTCAGGATAACATTCAGTTCTTTGGTGAATTTTAGAGTGGGGTTGAAGGAGAGTCTTTTGTATGTGTCCGTATCATTTAAAATTCTTGTTGCCTCCTTAACATAATCCGATTTATCTTGAACCACTACTCCTCCACCCTTATCCGCTGTTTTGATCACTATATTAGGATTATTTTTCAGATTATGTAGTGTACTTCTTTCATGTTTAGAAAGGTTATCATTAAATCTGTTTAGCCATTTTCCATCTTTGTTTTCCCATAATTTGGAGAGGTCTGTGGTGACTAGTTTGTTGAAAATCTTAATGTGTTCCCCTTGGGCCCCCACCGGAAAGAAATTGGAAATTAACCACAGACTGGGAGAAGGCCCTTCAGGATTGCTCCATGACAATGATTAAAATTTTGATCAAGCATAGAGAACTAAAATTGAAAAAGGTAAAGATAGCCATAGACACCATACTTCCCAAGATCAGGCCATTCCAAGGGGAAGAACGATGGAAAAAACTTAATGACAACATACAAGCACGCAATAAAAAACTAAATGAGGACCTAGCCAAGTCCAAACAGGCAAAACTAAGTAGAGACCTAGAAGATTATAGAAATGACAAGGTTTTCACCTATAAGCTTGAGAAAAGACCAAATGATACCAGTAATTATAGTACCACCAATAATTATAGTAATGATAATATATACAATAAGAACCAAGACCCACATCTAAACTCTATCTCTAACCACAACACAAATATAGGGTCTTATAATTCCCCCAAATCTCATGCACACAATAGGAGGAACAGCACTTATCATAATTATAATTATAATGCTAGAAAAAATATCAGTAATCCAGGCTACAGACATGAGAGGGATACACCTGTAAGAAACTATCAGGGGAATAGAAACCAGACCCACTATTCAGAGAATAGATCATATGTGCACAATGCCAGGTACTATCCGGCTAGGGAGGATAACCAGTCCAGTTTTCATCGGAGGTATGACTACAATAGAGCTCCCCCAAAGGGTAATCACTCTAGAGAACAAAGAGATAGGAACAAACCATTCACACAGGAATTTGATAGACAGGGAGCAAAACCCAAACACAATCATGGAGCTAGTAATGATCAACAGGGGTGGAAACAGAGAGAGCCAACACCCAATAGAAGTAGAATCAATAGCAATCACCATTTTTTAGAGGACAGACAGGCTATGAGGCTAGAGCACACGTTCCCCCCACCACAGGGAATAAGGTCAAGAGAAGAGCCGCACATGAAAAGAAAAAGAACAAGCGAGGAAATAGAGGAGGAAGGCATATACAGAGAGCAAGATTACAGATGTTGAATTTGGAGAAGAACAAAGAGTCGATATATGATTTGACTAGCAAAAAACTTAACAATAAAGAGATCAATTTGCTTGCTAAGGGCTTGAATTTTGCCCCTAAGAAAGCACCAAATAAATTCGAAACATATATCGACTTACAAAAATATATTAGAAAAATGACACTTAAGAGATATTTTATCAAACAACAACCAGATTTTAGAAGTGCATCTGGGACTACACAGAGCACGAACAGTCTAAATAGTCAAGATACAGTTACGTTACAAGTACTCAATTCCCTACAAGATGAAACGTCTCTGTTTACTCAACCTAATTTGGATTTTAGCATACATGAGGAACAAGAGGAACCCCCAATATTACATACTAGATTTAAGAAGCCTTCCAATTTCTTTCCGGTAGGGGCCCAAGGGGAACACATTAAGATTTTCAACAAACTAGTCAGCACAGACCTCTCCAAATTATGGGAAAACAAAGATGGAAAATGGCTAAACAGATTTAATGATAACCTTTCTAAACATGAAAGAAGTACACTACATAAACTGAAAAATAATCCTAATATAGTGATCAAAACAGCGGATAAGGGTGGAGGAGTAGTGGTTCAAGATAAATCGGATTATGTTAAGGAGGCAACAAGAATTTTAAATGATACGGACACATACTAAAGACTCTCCTTCAACCCCACTCTAAAATTCACCAAAGAACTGAATGTTATCCTGAGCCAAGCAAAATCCTGTGGCATCCTTAATAATGAGGAGTTTTGTTTTTTGCTAGACAGGGACCCTTCTATTCCCATCTTTTACCATCTCCCTAAGGTACACAAGGCCTTAGTGGACCCGCCGGGGAGACCTATTATCTCCGGTATAGGGTCCCTGTCTAGCAATCTCTCTATATATATTGACCACTTCTTACAACCCCTGGTCCGAGGTACTAGGTCCTTTTTGAAAGATACCACCCAGACCATTAGGACCTTTGAAGGCATTAGATGGGAAAAAGAGTTCTTATGGGTTACGTGCGATGTCACGGCCCTCTACACTTGTATTCCCCATGACCAAGGCATCAAGGCTGTAGAGGACAGTTTACATAATAGTCCCCTTCCCCAATTACAAAAAGATTTTATTTTGAAGGGAATTGAGTTTATATTATAATAATCCCTTTAGTACCAAAATTATTAATTATTTTCGGTACATTGATGACGTCATCTTCATATGGAAGGGACAGGAGGATGAGGCAAAAGAATTCATAGCATATCTGAATAATAACAACATGAATCTCAGATTTACCAGTAAGATCCATAGGGACGCTATGGAATTCCTAGATCTAATTTTGTACATAGACCATAATAACTTAGTTGCTGTTAAGAATTTTCGGAAGCCCACTGATAAAAATGGCTTTCTTAATGCCAAAAGTGGGCATCTTCCGAGGTGGAAGAAAAACATCCCACTAGGCCAGTATCAGAGGATACGCCGCAATTGTACCCACTATGAGGAATATTTGGGAGAGTCTAGTTTACTAGATCACAGATTCATAGAAAAGGGTTATGACAAGAATCTCCTGAACACGGTCAAAGAAAAAGTTTCCAATATGGATAGAGATACTATGTTAGTGCCCTCAAATTCCAATAATAAATATAATAATGGAAATAAAAATCCGAATACAGGAAAAAAGGAAATCAGATTTATTACCACCTACAGTCAGGGCAGTAGAGAAAAAAGTAACATCTTGAAAAAACATTGGAGAATCCTAACATCTGACCCTATCATAGGGAAATTATTACCCAATCAACCAACCATCACTTTTAGAAAAAACAAGGATTTCAAAAACATGTTAGCTCCGTCCAGATTTACATCAACAAAAGCACCCTCCATAAGCTCTAACAACCATTGGCTCAGTAGAAAAAATGGAACCTGGCCTTGCAGGGCTAAGAATTGTAATATGTGCAGTCGCATAATTGGAGGAGATGTGTTTAAAAATATAGATCAAACCAAATCTTACAAGGTTAAACACAAATTTTCATGTACATCTAATTTTGTGGTGTATCTCCTCATATGCGACTGCAATTGTTACTACATAGGTAGAACAAAAAGAATGATTAGGAGTAGGTTCAACGAACATTTGGGGAATATTAAAAATAAAATTGAAAATCACAGTGTACCCTTCCATTTCAAACAGTTTCATGAGGCTAACAACAAGAGCCTAAAGGTCATGATACTTGATTGGATTCCTCCTAATTGCTCCAATAATAGATTGAGGAGTCTGAGACAACGTGAAACCTTTTGGATTCATGAACTCAGAACCCTCAATACTGATAATTCTAAAGGTCTAAATATAGACCTGGATCTACAGGCTTTTATGTGAAAATAAATGCTTACATCAAACCATCTACACCCTGTCCTTAGTAGTGGGGTATAATACATAATACTTATTTCTTTCATGCCTCATACTCTGTGGTTAAATTATAATAATACTTTGGGAAACAATGTTTTTTTTTTTTTGTTTGGGGTCAGCACTCTTTAACTCATGTCTTTTATGTCTTAGATTAATATGCTGTCTATATATATATATATGTATTGACGTTTTAGATTTATATACAGTTTTTTAATGTACGCTTAAAGTTCTTATCAAGAGATTATTAACTGTTTTAAAAAAATTCTCCTTTTTTTCTATGTATTCCCTATGTATTTCTGTGTATGTTTATGAATTTTATTAATATCAATTAATGTGAAGTATGCACGGCATGTCGTTTTTAATACTAACACATCAAATGAATTTTCCTCATACACATTACTTTATAATGGCGGTCCTGTAATCAGTATATTATGCTCTGATTCGCCTTTATTTTTGTATTTTTTTAGATATATTTGTAACCTTTCTCTGTATGGTCATATGTGGGACTTCCTTTATCCATGGACTGAGCACTGTCAGCACAAATCGACCTATCAGATCGTTACATTTCAGAGGCGTGTCCCAGCCCGCTTGGTTCAAATAGGAGCCAAATTTAGGATAACGACATTCTCTTGAAAAAGTCGGGTCGTAACCCGACGAAACGCGTAGAGTTTTAGTGCACCAAGAAATACTGAGCTACATTACAGTAGCCTACCACTGTTAGGATTCTGTGAATCTACCTCTGCCTTTTTGATTTTCGATTTCCGGTCACCATTTGGACTTCCGGCTTGGACCGCTTTACCTTAGCAGACAGTTCCAACAGCCGAGTGAAAGACAGCCGGTGGAAAGACCCGGTGTGACAAAGTGTGACGGACATTCATTTGTGTACAACTGTACTACTGCCGAGTGGTGATATTTTATGCCTGCATTTTTTTTTATGTTATGTACGTTTGTGCTTGCACTTGTCCTTTTTTATGCTGTGTATTTCATTAAACTGTTTTTACGTTCAGAGAGGTTTGCGCTCTGTGTTTTTTTGTCTTTACAGTTTGTCCCTTGGGAGCAGGAACACAGTTCATTGCACCCTCTAACAGAGCAGCATCCTCATATTATCCCTTCCTTCTCAACGTCTACATATCGTTCTTTGGGAAGTATTAGTATTAGTATTGTTATTGCTGTTATTGTTGTTATTACTATTTTTGCTTTGTTCATTTGCTTTGTTCATTTTCTGAAGTATTACCCATTGTCCAAGATCTATTTATCTTACAATACTTGCTGCTTAATATAGGCCTGCTAATCAGGTTATATGCCTGTAAACTCACTGTAGCGCAGTGTTTGCTATATCATCTCTTGTGGGATCAGAGAAGCGCAGTCCATATTCTTTTTTGTAAAAATTCAGAAAACGTTATCTGCTGAAAACAAGTGCAAAATTGTAACCTACCACATAGTTAGCTATTGTTAGTTACTAAAAAGATTTAGATTTTGCATCAGTAAGTATCAGGGCCGCTGCTAGGAATTTTACTTAACCATTGATCAGCCCCCCCTTTGACATGTGCAATTTTTGACCAAGTGACTTTATTCTTAAAGGGACAGTTCACCCCAAAAAAATCTCCCCTTTAAATTATTCCCAATGATCCTTTTAACCTGCTAGAGTGTATTAAATTGGTTACAAGTAGCTCCTTTACTCCTATTTCAGCATTTGAAATAGCTGATTTAGCCTGTGGTATCGCCACCTACACTGAACAAATTAATAATGGAGTATAGGCTATTGAATAGCCTAAGTATACACAGCCAGCAGAAGAGATTACACTCTCAGTGGGATGCAGGATAGTTAAGTAATAAAATGATCATGTTCCATTGTTCTCTCTATGTATTGAGCTTTGGTGTTCCAGCCAAATAAAAGATATGGAAGCAAGTCTGTTTACACAGACTTAGAACATAATGAGATCTGATATCACATTTAAGTTCAACCCATTGTAATAGGCTGTGGTTTCAAAGCACAAAATCAGCTACTTTATATACACAAATAAGCATGAAAATGGAATTTCTCAAATATTTTATACTCTGTAGTTGGTATAACAAGTCATTTAAAATACATTAATGGAAAAACTATTTTACAGTGTACTGTCTCTTTAAGTGTCTATTTAAACTTGGAAATGTTGTAAAGGTAGTAACATACAAATACAATACATCCCTTTTCTGAATCCTCACTGCGGCTACTTCACAGATATGGATCCATAGCTTCACTGACATATACTGTGCTCCTATCTCTAGCACTTTATTTATCAGTTCCGTAGCCTTTAGAATAGTATTATATTACGCTGCCACTACCCAAGATTTGTACTATTAGTTACTCTAACCGTGTTCACGAAAGGTTAATTATACCCTAGCCCAACCTATGGGATTTGGGACAGGGTCTAATAGAACGGTTGCTTCGAGTTATATGTTGTATTTTTGAATTTTTAAGTATCATTTTGAGTTACTTTATGTTATTTTAACATTGTTGCCAACGAAGTTAATGTAAAAATTTAAAATAGCCGGCTAATTTTATTTGTTTTAATCCTCCTAGGAGAATTTTACCAGCATTGTTCTTACAATACTTTGTATTAATAAATAAATACTTTTTTAAACTCTATCTAGTCCTCCTATACGTTTGTGTGTACATACCTTTTTAGCCTCTTTTGGCGCTGTGATCACTACCACCGTTTTTAAGTATCTGTTTTTTGAGGGGATTGGTTAGACCCCTTTTGTGATTCACAGCTTAAGGTATATCTTAGCGCTGATATATCATATTATCCTATACCGATTACCTGATTTTCTAACCGATATCTCAGCAGCTCTGAACACATTTATATATATTTTCAAATATGGACACTCTAACAGACATCAGGCAGGATATTGACCTTGATACATGTCTTGTAGACAAAGAAGGAGATGATTGCTTGGATATCCAAACCATCTTCAAAAATTTAGAGAAATCATTAGTATCAGAAGTTAAATACAAAGCTGATATATCATTCCTAAGAAAATGTATTGAACTTAACATTATACCTAAGGGTCTAATGGTCTCTAAGGAATGTGCTTTCCCAATATCTAAACCTAAGTACTCTAAGCGATGGACTGAAGCGTTATCAACTGCTTCCGTCACCTTAATGAATATTATCATCGATTATAGAGATGAACTATTACACGAAACAGATACCGAAATTAAAGAGGATGAACAGATATTGATGAACCTAGAAAATTCTGGGATTGACATTTCTGAGAAGAAAATAAATTTAGTTAAAAAAGTCACAAAAATTAGAGATGATGTAATCACAAAGAAAACCAAAAAACTTAAGAGAGAACTAGATGGAAAAAGAATTTTTGCCAATGAAAATATAGAAACTGTAGATCCCCGACCACCCAATGAAACCACGGGGGAGAATACAATAGACCAATCTAACGGCAATATGACACATAAAGGACCATCTGAAGAGATGAACCAGTACACACAACAACCAAGACAAAACAGGTTCCACTCACAAAAACCACACACAAATAGATCTCAAAGAGATAGGGTGTATTCGGACTATAGCCCTAACAGATATGAGTGGGATAGAAACAATAACTATAGAGAGAACCGTAACCATAGAAGGGAAGATGGCTACTGGCGGGGGTCACAACACTACAGACCAGAACCGTACTATAGACAATTTGACAGTCCTTTAAAACCTTGGGATAAGGCACCTTATCAGAGATTCTATAGAAATAACTATAGAAATAACTTTGGGGGCAGAGATGACCAAGGCCAAACACAGTACCCTGTATGGCACTACAGAAAGGCATACAGACGCCAATATAGAGGAGGAAGAGGGAATAATCCCCAAAACTACTCCGGGGATCAAAGATATACAGAAGATCGAAGCAATGAATATCATAACGCTGGATCCAGACATTTATATTGGGACAACGAAAGACCGTATGACAACCACGAAAGAAGGACCTATGAAACACAAGATAGGAAACTACCCAAAAACCCGGATATGGCCTGCAGCCAGAATGAAGGCATCCACAGAACAGCACAGAATGGTGATATGAATCCAGGAACAAGCTTAAATCAAACTGCCTCTTCATCACATTTTTTAAGGATGAATCCATCAACAGCAAAAGACAAACAAATAAAATAGAAGAAACAAAGAAAATAAAGGAAAAACCCCCCGATACAATAAAACAAAGGAAAAAGACCAGAGGTAAACGTGGAGGCAAAAGAACAACGAAAAAGACATCAAATATAAATGATGAAGAAGAGAGGATATTGGACGACACAGAACCTATACAGATAGCGACCACATCAAAAACTCCACACAACGTGACAAATATTGGAGATGGTATTTTTAACCTCAGCACCCATGAAATTAGCAAAGAGGAAAGAGAGATTCTGAAATATGGCCTCTCGTTTGCTCCAGCCAGAAGTATGGACAAATTTCAAGCATTCATGAATACTAAAAACTTTATACGGAAATTGACTTTAAAGAGGTATTTTCTAAGAACTCCAATGGACCCGACACCAATAAGAAGTTACACATCAGCAAATGCTGAGGACCCCTATATACACACAGGGTTAAAACCAATATCAAAATTCTACCCTGTGCATGCGAAAGGGAATGCCATCGAGGCATTTGAACTGATGGTGACCAAAGACATCAGAGATATCAACCAAAAAAGCCTGAAAAGAATAAAACCAAACCTATCAAGACAACATACAGAAACAATCAGGAGACTAGAGAATAAGAACCATCTCACGATCAAACCAGCCAATAAAGGTGGAGGTATAGTCATCTTAGACAGAGAGAAGTATATGGCAGAGAACCAACGCCTACTAAATGATCAGATGACATACCTGAAGCTAAAGAATGACCCTGTGAATAGGTTCCAGGAAGAACTAAAGGAACTTTTAGAAAATGCAAGATCACTAGGTATACTGGATGAAAAAGAATATAACTATTTAGACACCAAATATCCGATAACACCTATAATATACCACTTGCCCAAGATACATAAAAACCTCAAAGAACCACCTGGCCGTCCAATTATCTCTGGAATTGGATCACTTACCAGCAATTTGTCAGAATATGTGGATCAACATCTCCAGAAATATGTAAAAGCCCTCCCATCCTATCTGAGGGACTCCACCCAAGTTCTAAATATCTTGGAGGAAACCCCGTGGGAAGATGGATATATTATGGCGACTTGTGACGTCGCTGCATTGTACACCAGCATACCACACACAGAGGGACTTGAAGCAATCAACTGGTTTTTGAAAAAAGACCCTGAGATGTTAGAAGATCAGGCTAAGTTCATAATGGATAGCATTCAATACATCCTACAACATAATTACTTTTGTAACGAGGGGGTCTATTACCAACAAATATGCGGCACAGCTATGGGGACCAGGTTCGCGCCTAGCTATGCCAACTTGTATATGGGAAAATGGGAGAGTATATTTTGGGACTCCTGCCCAGCAAGCGCGGACCTGGTCCTCTACCGCAGGTATATAGACGATATTTTAATTATTTGGAAAGGCTCAATACAAGATCTACTATATACAATCGAGATCATGAACCAGAACAGATTGAATCTTAAATTTACCCACACTTGGAGTATAAAGGAAATTGTCTTTCTAGATTTACAAATAGAAGTAAAAAACAAAAAATGGGAAACCTCCACACACTTCAAAACAGTTGATAGCAACAACTATGTACATTACGAAAGTTGCCATCATGAAAAGTGGAAAAAGAACATTCCCAAGAGTCAATTCCTTAGAGTTCGAAAGAATTGTTCTAACAGTGAAAAATGGGAAGAACAAGCAATACGTCTGAAAGAGAAATTCATAGAAAGAGGTTACAAAGAGGAAGAACTGGACCTCAAGATAGAGGAAGTAAGAAAGGTGGAAAGAAAAGAACTAATGAAATACAAAGAAAAGAAAAAACAAGGAATAGAAGAAACCCTAAATGTACCAATGATCACTGAATATTGCAGCAATAAGCACATTATGGAAACAATTTTTAAAAAACACTGGCATCTGTTGAAAAACGATGACATAATTGGAGAGAAACTTCCAGATCGACCGAGCTTCGTATATAAGAAAACAGGAAATCTAAAAAACAGATTAGCACCAAGCCTGCCAAAAAAGAAGAAACCTAGCACACAAAGTCTACAAGGAGAACCAATTAAAGGTTTCTTCCCTTGCCTAAGCTGTAAAGCCTGTAAAAGAGGAACTAAAACAAAGAAGTTCAAATCAACGCAGACTGGAGAAGAATTTAAGATCAAGGACCTCATCAGATGTCAAGACACAGGCATCATCTATCTCATAGAATGCTCTTGTGGCCTTCAGTATATCGGCCAGACTTCAAGAAGCCTCAGAGACAGGTTAAGAGAGCATATTCGGCTAATAGAAAAAAAGGATAAAGACACAATTCTTTACAAACATTTTGCCACTAAGCATAATGGCAAAATACAAGAGATGAAATTTATGGGCATACAGAAAGTTATAAGAAATTGGAGAGGAGGGGATTTTGAAAAGACCCTCCTCAAAGCTGAATCCAAATGGATCTTTCTAATGGATTGCCTTCATCCGAAAGGTCTGAACAACAGAGAGGACCTGACCTATCTACATAACTGAGTTATCCTATGTGATCAGATACAATGAATACCAGACTATACGATTACGACACCTTGTTCCCCTCCCATTTAAAACTACACTGAAACCACCTCAAGAACCTTACCAAGAAATCAGAATTTGTAAGACGAAATAACCATCAACTACACTAAGGAATTGAATTCATATTGATCTCTACTAAGACAAACATCTTAAAAATATGACACAACCTATAGAATCACGATCTGACTACTAATTTACGACCCTCCAAACATCAGTCTAGTTCTTTAATCCCATTAAGTACAACGTTACCATGTAGGATTTAAGATGATTCACGCATAGATATAGAATGCAACCATTTAGCCATTTTGAAATTCTTGAAACTCAATCTCAGAAACTAGGGCAACAAACCTCCAATAACAATGGAGTTATACGCTTCTATTTGCTATACCACGTTTAGCCATAGATCAGAATTGATGTTCTCTAAGGAGTAACAACTATCTGAGACATGAACTAATCTCCTGATTGTGATTTCTGTACACAAGTCAGAACTAAACAGAGAGGACATACACCCCTAAATAAAGAGACTCTACCTGAAAATGATAGAGGGAGTGAAATAAAGAAGTGGTACTACAACCATTATCACTACAAATTTAGATATTCATTAATGTCCGCAGACCTGTCTATTTAACCCCATTGTAATCAGGTGAAGCAAAAATTATAGGCAAGATAAATGTCCCTCTTTTCGCCATCAAGTCCTAAGACCAATCAGGTATCATGTCCATCTATTTGAAATATTAATATCCGATGCTATTAAGTGCATAATGGTAATATCCAGTCTAGATCCTTGAAGTTTCTGACATAAGATTAGTTTGGTTCATATATGTATTTTTTATAAAAAAGATTTTTTAAAAACTTTTTAAGAATCCTCTATAGTTTTACATTCTTATGCTTCTTATTTTTAACAAAATTTTTTAAAATTCTTTAGGTCTAATTCCCCAAATGAACTTCGTATCCATACTTAAGTTGGTCTTTTGGGTCCTTTTCACGAAGATAATTACGATTACGCTATCACTGGTTTACTATTCAATAAACTAAGTTTTAGCATAGAATAAAGAATGGAGTAACTTTTAGACACCACCCCTAACAACTCAAATAACAATTTGAAGTGTCACCGGGTTCGCCCTTAGCAACAAACAACCGGAAGTAGCACCGGGCTTGTTTACATCCGGTATTATCAACCGGAAGTGACATCAGGGTATCGATGTCACTAAAACAAAATACCACTGAGGATTAAGGATATATATACATAATTACCAATTGAAATATAGACACTAAGAGTGCCTAAAAATTATAGATACTCTAAACAAAAACTTAAGAGACAGCTAATAGTGATATCGAAAACCGGAAGTAGATTTAGCCATTTCCGGTCACACAATCAGTAGGCCTATATAAAGATGCTCAGCTTACCAGTGAATCAGTCTTGAAAAAGGTCTTGTATGGACCGAAACGCGTAGACAACACATTGGTAAGCATCTTTCTGATTATTCTTTTTAAAAAATTCTGCTACACTATGTTTTATCTTTGATTTTAGGGATCATCGATATTTCACAGACCCAGCTGAGATCCCCAAAGGATTCCTTTGGATGATCCTTCTCCAGCAATCGAAAAAAATTTTTCACAGGGAATAAGATTCACAGTGGAATATACATATACATTTTTGCTCTAAATTGCCTTTTTGGATAATTTTGCTTTTTATAATTTTGCTTTTTGTTCTTGAGGGACTTATATTTTTCACTTACATACTTAATCACCACGAACGTTTTCATCGGACCGCTATAACTTCCACAATTTTTTTCTCACCACAGCAGGAGCTTTTTCCTCACCACAGGAGCTTTTTCAAACTATAGCAGGAGTTTATTTGGGTTTTTCTAGCGTCCACGCACAGATTTTTTCACTGACATTGCTCAATCACACATTTTTATATTTTCCCAGTATTGCTCCTTGTCACCCATTTTTTTGACCATATTCTTCATATTGTCTCACATTTTTTCTTTTTTCTTTTATCACTATACAGGACTGACACTGTTGTTATTGATTTTTATTTATTTTCATGGTTTGATGTTTTTTGTATTTGCACAGATTAGTTGCACTTGTATCACGATCTAAGTGTTGTACAGACCGGTGGTACCCCTGCTATTATTTTAAGATCATCACTTGGTATTTCTCTGTAGTTTAAATTTACCATCTTGTGTTATACATTTTCTCCTTTCGGTACCGCAGCAACCCTTGTAGCCAGGGGTCAGTGTTATAGATTCTCAATCGAGTGCGGCCTCTGTCAAGCACTCCCTTTTCTGAATCCTCACTGCGGCTACTTCCCAGATATGGATCCATAGCTTCACTGACATATACTGTGCTCCTATCTCTAGCACTTTATTTATCAGTTCCGTAGCCTTTAGAATAGTATCATATTACGCTGCCACTACCCAAGATTTGTACTATTAGTTACTCTAACCGTGTTCACGAAAGGTTAATTATACCCTAGCCCAACCTATGGGATTTGGGACAGGGTCTAATAGAACGGTTGCTTCGAGTTATATGTTGTATTTTTGAATTTTTAAGTATCATTTTGAGTTACTTTATGTTATTTTAACATTGTTGCCAACAAAGTTAATGTAAAAATTTAAAATAGCCGGCTAATTTTATTTGTTTTAATCCTCCTAGGAGAATTTTACCAGCATTGTTCTTACAATACTTTGTATTAATAAATAAATACTTTTTTAAACTCTATCTAGTCCTCCTATACGTTTGTGTGTACATACCTTTTTAGCCTCTTTTGGCGCTGTGATCACTACCACCGTTTTTAAGTAACATACAAACACACAGACACACACACACTCATACACTGAAACACACACTCACACTCACACATAAGGATTCACATATAGACACTCTAGCAGACACGCAAAGAAACACACTCAGACACAGACACAGACACCCAAACAGACACTCAGCACTTGTTTACATTGACCTGACAAGTAATGAGGTAGACTACAGTTTTGTAAAAAAAAAAAAGGAGATTTAGAAAACAAAATATGGAGTTCTGATTATCTTTTTTTGTAAAGGAAGATGCCAACTAAATGATGACAACAGCATGCAGTGGCTGAAAGGAAGGGCCCTGAACTGCCTAAACAATAATTTAGAGGTTAAATGATGGATTGGGGACTTCCGGAAAGGTCTCATTAGTCTCAAAGTCTGTAGAAAGATGTGAATAATCAGTAGTAAGGTCAAAATGTCCTAAAAAGGAACAGACAATGGACACACACACAAACTCAAACTTGCACATACACCCAAGGAAACACCGACAGAGACAGCCTCGGAAAACACACAAAGACACACACACAGAGACACTCACAGAAAACACATAAAGACATACACATACAGAGAGACAACCACATAAAACACAGAAAGACATACATACACACAACCTCACTGAGACATCCACAGAAAACACACAAATACATACACACACCCTCACAGAGACACCCACAGAAAACACACACCCTCACAGAGACATCCACAGAAAACACAGACATACATACATACACACACACACCTTCACAGAGACATCCACAGAAAACACAGACATACACACCCACCTTCACAGAGGCATCCAGAGAAAATACACAAAGACAAACATACACACACCCTCACAGAGACACCCATAGAAAAAGCTCAAAGACATATGCACACACCCTCACAGACATCCAAAGAAAATGCACAAAGACATACACACTCACCCTCAGAGAAACCCATGGAAAAAAAAAACATACACACTCATAGAGACACAAACCAAAGCACAAAGACATAAAGACAGACACCCACAGAAACACACAGGAGGAAACATTTATGTACCTTGCATCCCCTAAATCAATGTTGTGTGACATGCATGATAAAAAAAAATGCAGAAATTAAGAGATCCCTTTTCAAAGAATCATATTTGTAAATGTGCAAACAAAAATAATTCTGTGAATTCAAAATTGTACATTAATGATCTGGGTAGATGGCTAGATGAAGAAAAATACTTTTAAAAGGTTGATACATGTTTGTTTGTTTTTTCCCCAACCAAGAGCACCACTTCAAATATAGTATACAAATGTTCCCATCTGTCAGCTGTACTTATGGATTTTGAAAATGCTGTACTCTATATGGTCTTGGTGAAACCATAAGCTGTGGTACTCATACCATTTGATCTGGTTAAATGCAGGATTTAGGCTTGTTGGTATGTATTTCAAAATTAAGTCAGCTGTAGTGTAAACTGAACAGTTTTAAGTTAACCTGTCTTATTTCAAACACTGAGCAATCTTAGTCTGAGAGTATAACATTTTATGCAGATGTAAAAATCATATATAAAATGCCTCCTTGCATCTGGAAAGTCCTTGCATAAAGTGGCAGTAAACTGGAATTAATATATATATATATATATATATATATATATATATATATATATATATATATATATATATATATATAAATGCATATCTGCCAAAAGGGCACCTACCATTTGTGTATTGAGGAGGAAACATTTCTGCATGGGGTTTAAATATAGAATTTCTACAGCATTGTCAAACATAAATACACTGCTGCTAAAAAAAATGTGTTTTTATAGATTCTTGGTCCCACCATACAACTACTACCACATTGAAGTTACAATCCGAAATTGCACAAAGAAATAAAAACATTTGCTAAGTAAGTCCTACCTCCTTTGCAAATGAAAGTGATCAGCCATCTGACTCAGGCACACACTGTACAAAGTGCCTAGTCTGTCTCACACTGTGCATAGTGGTTTAGTGCACACTCAGAAATCCTCTCAAATGTTAATACTTTACTCCTTGTAATAACATTTCCCATGCTCAATTAGCACTCTGCTGTAGTACCCACTGGTGGCTGCCAAAATTAAAAAAAAAATATATATATATATTTTTTTTTAGTTCTTGCATCATGGGGCCCCCCTAGCCCATTGGGCCCCTGACAGGAGTCACCCCTGTCACCCCCTGATGGTGGCCCTGGTAAGTATTATCTATAGAAATACAAATGCTTTACTGAAAATAGATGTAATGCCGAATTATAGGCCCTATTCTCCACATGCCGTTGGTATTTGCTAATTTATTTAGTTTTTAGGAGAATAAGCTCTCAGTTTTGAAAGTTTTTACTAAAATACATAATCAAATATCATTCCTAGTCTGATATCATTTCTATTTTGTTATCTCATATCACGTTACTAAAGACCTTGGGGTGTCCTATGCGCATAAAAATAAATCAGGGGTGTCACATAAATTTTATAAGCACAATCTGGTGTTGCAAGGAAATTGATAGTAAACCATTGGCTTAGAAAATTGTTTAACTGCTCCTGTACTCATTTTGGTAAAACTCTACCAAGATAACTGCACATAAAGGGTTAAACTGCTTCCTTCTGGAAGTATAACATGGTCTGGTCAATTACAAAATCACTTAAAGTTTTTCCCTCTTTCTATGAAACTTTAATCTCTTTTATGTAGTGAGACAGGATCTATTAATTAAAGGGACATAAACCTCCATTTTTTTTCTTTCAGATAGAGCATACAATTTTAAACAGCTTTCCATTTTACTTCTATAATCTATTTTTTGTTTGTGTTCTTGTTATACTTTGTTGAAAAGCAGGGATGTAAGCTCAGGAGTGTGCAAGTGCCTGCTGCACTATATGGCAACAATTTCCTGTCATGTAGTGCTTTCATGTACACGCTACCTACCTAGGTATCTCTTCAACAAATAACAACATGAGAATGAAGCAAATTTGAAAATAGAAGTAAATTGGAAACATTTTTTTAAATAGTATTCTCTATCTGAATAATGAAAGAAAAATTTTGGGTTTCATGTCCCTTTAACATTTTCTGTATTTGACCAATCATGAGACAGCTATTTTCAACAAGCAGATAGCATGTGCTCCAGATTACCTATGAGAGGCTACAACACTTACTAGCAAAGGTACAGCAAGTAGCAGGTGTTTGTAAGAGGTATTTTATTAAGTGATTCACTTAAAATTAAAACTAAACAGTTTGATTATGATTCTATTGTTTTCCTATGGTAACTGGTCACTATGCAATAATGTGTTTAACAACCTTTAAGGGCAATAGTGAAATAATTAAATGGTTTAACACATTTTTTGTTGCCATTTTATGTCCCTTTAAGAAGCTTGGATAGTTGTTCTAGAAGTTACCATACAATGCGGTCAGTCAAAATCCTTTACATTTTGAGGAAAAATCATTAGATAAACTTTTCTACAGCATTGTGAATGATACCCCTTGAAAATGTGCCCCCTATATACAAGTATAAGCGCAACCCAATAGAAAAAAGGTAAATGGTGAGCGCTAGAGCTAGGGCCTAAAAACAGTAGTAATAAACTCTCTCCTCAGAGTTTAGCAAATAGTAGAAAGAAAGGGGTGCATATACAAAAAGTGTCAATAAAAATCGTAAGGTATCACTCCTATATAAATTAAAAATATGTCCCCTTTATGTGGAATCTATACATTTTTGTATACATTCTTATTAACCCCTAATCTGCCGACCGGACCTCGCTGCCACTATAATAAATGTATTAACCCCTAAACCGCCTCACTCCCGCTTCGCAAACCCTATAATAAATTTTATTAACCCCTAATCTGCCCTCCCTAACATCTGCAACACCTAACTTCAAGTATTAACCCCTAATCTGCCGACCGGACCTCGCCACTACTCTAATAAATGTATTAACCCCTAAAGCTAAGTCTAACCCTAACCCTAACACCCCCTAAGTTAAATATAATTTTATTCTAACTAAATAAATTAAATCTTATTAAAAAAATTAATCCTATTTAAAGCTAAATACTTACCTGTAAAATAAACCCTAATATAGCTACAATATAACTAATAATTACATTGTAGCTATTTTCGGATTTATATTTATTTTACAGGCAACTTTGTATTTATTTTAACCAGGTACAATAGCTATTAAATAGTTATTTACTATTTAATAGCTACCTAGTTAAAATAATTACAAAATTACCTGTAAAATAAATCCTAACCTAAGTTACAATTAAACCTAACACTACACTATCAATAAATTAATTAACTAAACTACCTACAATTACCTACAATTAAATCAACTAAACTAAATTACAAAAAAACAAAACACTAAATTACAAAAGATTAGAAGAATTTTAAACTAATTACACCTACTCTAAGCCCCCTTAAAAAATAACAAAGCCCCCCAAAATAAAAAAATGCCCTACCCTAATCTAAAATAAAAAGTTAACAGCTCTATTACCTTACCAGCCCTTAAAAGGGCTTTTTGCGGGGCATGCCCCAAAGAAATCAGCTCTTTTGCCTGTAAAAAAAACATACAATACCACCCCAACATTACAACCCACCACCCACATACCCCTAATCTAATCCACTCAAACCCCCCTTAAAAAACCTAACACTAAGCCACTGAAGATCTTCCTACCTTGTTTTCACCCAGCCAGGTACCATCCGATCCGTCCAGAAGAGGGTCCGAAGTCTTCATCCTATCCGGCCAGAAGAGGTCCTCCAAAGCAGCGGTCCCCAACCAGTGGTCCATGGACCACTGGTGGTCCACGAGAAGATGTTGGTGGTCCTTGACACCATCAAGCAGGAATTAATCTCCTCTGATGGTGTCACCCCTGTCGTGCCGCAACTGCCTGGCTGGACATCAGTGAAAACCGACAGAGGAGGAGTTAAATTACAATCTCCCTACACACATTGCGTAGTACTGCGCAACTTGTGTAGCTAGATTGTATTTTTAACTCCTCCCGCCCAGTGTGCTGTTCAGAGGAAGATGATTACATTCTAAAGCCAGCAGAGGTTGGTATAGTCTTGGCTTGAAATAGTGGAATTAAAGTATATAAAAAAAGAAAATCTTAAAAAATTAATTTTTCTATTTCTCATATTTCATTTATTTTCTTCCCTTTACCTGTCTCTTTGTAGTAGTTTTCCTAATTCTTTCAGATGGACTTACATCACCGTTTGTCTTCCTCCTCTCCATCTTCTTTTTTTTTATTTATTAAATATGAATTATTTTTCATTCTATTATTTTTCCCGTGCACAAACCTATTCCACCTGAATTCCAGTAATAGCCATCCTGAAGATCAGCCATATCCCACCAGTATTATAGTAATTGCCAGTAACATCAGTCGTGGTTAGCTCACATCCATATTGAGAGCTTTCTGGTATAAACTTAATTTATGACTCCAATGTCTGTCCATGATCATAAGTAGTTTTGAATAATTCCTAACTGGGGAGGTGACTTGGAAGTCTTTTTTTCCTTTTTTTTCCCACTTTCTGCCTCTCTGTTTCCAGCTCAAAAATTGGCACTCACCCTTCATCTGCCATTTGGAAGTATTCTCTCAGTTCTGTCATTCAGTTAATTGATTCCAAAAAATAATTCTTAAATATGTGTAAATATATACATAATGTAAACTTAGCTATGGTTATACTAGTTATGTACAGTGTGTGTGTATATATATATATATATATATATATATATATATATATGTGTGTGTATGTGTGTGTGCATATATATATCTATATACTGTACACACACACACACACACACACACACACATATATATATATATATATATATATATATATATATATATACTGTATACACATATATTATACAGGTTTGTACCTTTTCTTTAAAAAATTGTTAGTGGTCACAGGATTCAAAATTCTGAGTTTAGTGTTCTGAGTTTAGTGGTCCCTGAGATACAAAAGGTTGGCGACCCCTGCTCCAGAGGGTCGGAAGTCTTCATCCAGGCAGCATCTTCTATCTTCTTCCATCCAGAGCGGGTCCATCTTGAAGCAGTCGGCGCGGATCCATCCTCTTCTAACGACGTACTAACACCGAATTAAGGTTCCTTTAAGGGACGTCATCCAAGATGGCGTCCCTCGAATTCCGATTGGCTGATAGGATTATATCAGCGAATCGGAATTAAGGTAGGAAAAATCTGATTGGCTGATTGAATCAGCCAATCAGATTCAAGTTCAATCGGATTGGCTGATCCAATCAGCCAATCAGATTGAGCTCGCATTCTATTGGCTGTTCCGATCAGCCAATAGAATGCGAGCTCAATCTGATTGGCTGATTGGATCAGCCAATCCGATTGAACTTGAATCTGATTGGCTGATTCAATCAGCCAATCAGATTTTTCCTACCTTAATTACGATTGGCTGAGAGAATCCTATCAGCCAATCGGAATTTGAGGGACGCCATCTTGGATGACGTCCCTTAAAGGAACCTTCATTCGGTGTTAGGATGTCGTTAGAAGAGGATGGATCCACGCCGGCTGCTTCAAGATGGACCTGCTCCGCTCCGGATGGAAGAAGATAGAAGATGCCACCTGGATGAAGACTTCCGACCCTCTGGTGGACCTCTTCTGGCCGGATAGGATGAAGACTTCGGACCCTCTTCTGGACGGATTGGATGGTACCCAGCTGGGTGAAGACAAGGTAGGAAGATCTTCAGGGGCTTAGTGTTAGTTTTTTTAAGGGGGGTTTGGGTGGGTTAGATTAGGGGTATGTGGGTGGTGGGTTGTAATGTTGGGGGGGGTATTGTATGTTTTTTTTTACAGGCAAAAGAGCTGATTTCTTTGGGGCATGTCCCGCAAAAAGCCCTTTTAAGGGCTGGTAAGGTAATAGAGCTATTTATTAGGGGGCTTAGAGTAGGTGTAATTAGTTTAAAATTCTTGTAATCTTTTTTTATTTTTTGTAATTTAGTGGTTTTTTTGTAATTTAGTTTAGTTGATTTAATTGTAGGTAATTGTAGGTAGTTTAGTTAATTAATTTATTGATAGTGTAGTGTTAGGTTTAATTGTAACTTAGGTTAGGATTTTTTTTACAGGTAATTTTGTAATTATTTTAACTAGGTAGCTATTAAATAGTAAATAACTATTTAATAGCTATTGTACCTGGTTAAAATAAATACAAAGTTGCCTGTAAAATAAATATAAATCCTAAAATAGCTACAATGTAATTATTAGTTATATTGTAGCTATATTAGGGTTTATTTTACAGGTAAGTATTTAGCTTTAAATAGGATTAATTTTTTTTAATAAGATTTAATTTATTTCGTTAGAATAAAATTATATTTAACTTAGGGGGGTGTTAGGGTTAGGGTTAGACTTAGCTTTAGGGGTTAATACATTTATTAGAGTAGCGGCGAGGTCTGGTCGGCAGATTAGGGGTTAATACTTGAAGTTAGGTGTCGCAGATGCTAGGGAGGGCAGATTAGGGGTTAATAAAATTTATTATAGGGTTTGCGAGGCGGGAGTGAGGCGGTTTAGTGGTTAATACATTTATTATAGTGGCGGCGAGGTCCGGTCGGCAGATTAGGGGTTAATAAGTGTAGGTAAGGTAGCGGCGACGTTGGGGGGGGGCAGATTAGGGGTTAATAAATATTATGTAGGTGTCGGCGATGTTAGGGGCAGCAGATTAGGGGTACATAGGGATAATGTAGGTGGCGGCGGTGTCCGGTCGGCAGATTAGGGGTTAAAATTTTTTATTATAGTGGCGGCGATGTGGGGGGGCCTTGGTTTAGGGGTACATAGGTAGTTTATGGGTGTTAGTGTACTTTAGAGCACAGTAGTTAAGAGCTTTATAAACCGGCATTAGCCCATAAAGCTCTTAACTCCTGACTTTTTTCTGCGTCTGGAGTCTTGTCGGTAGAGGGTCTACCGCTCACTTCAGCCAAGACTCTAAATACCGGCGTTAGGAAGATCCCATTGAAAAGATAGGATACGCAATTGGCGTAAGGGGATCTGCGGTATGGAAAAGTCACGGCTGGAAAGTGAGCGTTAGACCCTTTCCTGGCTGACTCTAAATACCAGCGGGCGGTAAAAAGCAGCGTTAGGACCCCTTAACGCTGGTTTTGACGGCTAACGCAGAACTCTAAATCTAGGCGTTTGTTTTTAACACTTTTGTATTTTTGTTATTAAATATTGGAACCCCCTACATCAAATACAATCTTAGATCCATTTGTACTGAGCACATCACTTAGATCTATAGTAGCTCAAAATCATGTGAGTAGTTTTTCTATTGGGCTTAAAGGGACACTGAACCCAATTTTTTTCTTTTGTGATTCATATAGAGCAAGCAATTTTAAGCAACTTTCTAATTTACTCCTATTATCAATTTTTCTTTGTTCTCTTGCTTTCTTTATTTGAAAAAGAAGACATCTAAGCTAAGGAGCCAGCCAATTTGTGGTTCAGAACCATGGACAGCACTTGTTTATTGGTGCTGTCCAATCAGCAAGGACAACCCAGGTTGTTCACCAAAAATGGGCCGGCATCTAAACTTAAATTCTTGCTTTTCAAATAAACATACTGAGTGAATAAAGAAAATTTGACAATAGGAGTAAATTAGAAAGATGCTTAAAATTCCATGCTCTATCTGAATCAATGTGGGTACAGTGTCCCTTTAAGGGATATTCTCATATGGTTTAACACTATAAAAGTTTCTCTCCATTTTCTTTGAGGTATGAAGTAGATCACCTTTTGAATATTATCCCATGACCTTATAGTGCACGGTGTTGTATGGTATCATTTCCTTCTTTTTTCACTTTTGTTGTTTGATTATACACACTGTTATAATTTCACTATATACTGTTTTTGTTATTTGTATGTTGTGTGTATATATGTTTGTGAATATGTGTTTGTGTATGTATATGTGAATTTGAGTTTGTGTATATATATATGTATATATATATATATATATATATATATGTATATATATTTATTTTTATATATATTGTGTGTGTGTGTGTGTTTGTGCATAAGTGTGTATGAGAGAGAGAGAGAAAAGAGACTTAACGTTTCTCAGCATGGGCATCTGCAGAATCTTTTCCAGAGGGGGGCAAGTCAAAAGTAAACAGATATTTGACTAGAGACTGAATGCAGCGTGTCACCAGTGCATGTTATCTATCTGTATGTCTGTCTACACATTCACTACAGAATATATACAAATTTAGACCAAAGCTACCAATCTCAGTTTGAGTAAATAACCAGCAGCATGTGAAATATAAAATAAACCCATCATTTTATATTGCAGTGGCTGGATGTCAATCTCAGGGTAATAAACAGTTTCTACCAAATAGTCAAAAATAGTAGTAGCCCATTTTTTGTAATCTCACATTTTTTCTTTGTTTTAGCAGCTGTGGGAGACCATACATCAATGCTATATTATATATATATATTTCAGCATAGTTCACTAGTTTTAGCAACACATTTTTAAAACATTTGCTTCTTTTAGATGCTTAGCATTAACTGAAAGAGACACCTTTTCATATATGTTCTGTTGCACTTCTTGTAGAGCTATAAATGATTCCACTGCAGCTCATGCATGTGACCTCTAGCTCCAATATACAGTGTGCCTAAAGCTGTCAACTTGTAGTCTACAGTGAACCACATTGCTGCCAACTATTGAAGCAACATATCTCACAAGAATAACACGTTCTGGCAGTCATGGGGTTGAAAGAAATAAAGGAGCCTTTTTTTGCAGTAGGTAAACATTATGTTAAAGCAGGAAGCGCTTAGTGCGTGGAGAGGGGAGAGACTGTCAGCAGCATGAAGAGGGAGAGGTTAAGCTTTTCTAAAAATCTGGGGGAGAACCTGACCCCCCTTATCCCCCTCTGTGGACACCCATGCTTCTCAGAATGCTCAGTGGAATGCAAGTAAATATTGACCACAGTCTGTGTGCTTACGGAACTGTGTACTTGCAATATCACATAAATCTAAGGGGAATTTAAGCATTTTTTACTTAAAGGGACATGAAACACAAAAAAAATATTTTGTGATTCAGATTTTAAAAAAAGGTTTCCAGTTTAGGCATCTGGATCACTACATGACAGGAAATCGTGCTGCCGTCTAGTGCTCATGCAAATGTAGAATAACATTCTTGCAAAACTGCTCCCATATAGTGCTCCAGAAATGGTCTGGCTCCTAAGCAAACGTCCCTGCTTTTCAACAAAAGATAACAAGAGAACAAAGAAATGTTATAAGAGAAGTAAAATAGAAAGTTGTTTAACCCCTTAATGACCACAATGTACCCTGTACGTCGCTGGTCCTTAAGGGGTTAAAACCGCATGCTCTATCTGAATAACGAAAGAAAAAAAAAATTGGGTTTCATATCCCTTTAAATGCAAGTAATTCTTGCACACAAAAAAAAGATTGCTGTACCCTTATTTGTATTATTTTTTTCTGAGTGCAGTTTTATCGTTTGAATTTCAGCACATCCTCACATTTATTGAAAAATGATTCAAACGGTCAAGTACTCACACGTTTGAATTAAAAATCACTTAAACTCCAAGATTCCTTTGTAATCTGGATGTTGCCTTAATGTATCAAATTCTACTATTGTATCTATATTTGCCTGATAAATCAGCTCCCGTTATGTCGAGAGCCCGAGTTACAATAACTCTATTCCCTGGATGTAATGCGATCTAGGGCTAAGCTCCTTCTATAGCGGGAGCTATTATTACTTTTATACTATCTAGGCTTCTATTATTGCAATAAGGCAAAAGTGTAAGTTCAATTAAGTTAGAACATCGGAGTAAGCAAGGTTAAAAAAAAAAAGAGACTATGCTCTCACAGTTGTAATATTTTTTTTCAATAAATTAGTATGAATAGCATGTGAGGATATGATGGAATTCAAATGATAAAATTGCAAAATAGTACAAATAAGCAAATAAGAGTACTGCAATATTTTTTTTGTGCAAGAACCACTTGCATTTAAGTAAAATAATACTGTATTGGAATGGTTATCAAATCACTGAAGAATAGAACCCAACTCAGAATTAGAAGACTTGAGAAAAACAAAAAAGATTTGGTGAAATTCATGTTGGTAAATCTCACTGATTGATAGTTAAAACCTGAGAACAGGCTTAACATAGTTTTAGTGTCAGAGATAATCTTGTGCCATCCTTATATAAGAGCCTCTCACACAAGTTGTGAAGGGTTTTGGGACTTTTAATATTCTTTGTATTATTTTATATATATGTATAGGAATAAATATTTTAAGCTATAACAAGAGATCCTGGGTCCTGTGATCACCTGGGAGTTCCATGTGGGAAATATCCGAGCTGATCATAGCTCTGAAATTTGTAAGTACCTCTTTGACTGTAAGAATTGTATAAGATATTGGGATATATAAAAAAACACAAAGATTTAGCACGCCATACAAAAAAAGATTTAAATTCATGTCTGGGAGCCCTGTCAGTGAGACCACTTACACAAAACATGGGGTATTGGTGCACATTCACTTGTAAGTAAACAACAATTTTAGATGCTGCACAAAATTCCTCCAAAAAAAAACACCTATGCATTGGGATCTTAGTCACACAATATGGCCGTATTCTGCTTAGCCAATCACCAGCTTACAGTGTCCCAATGTTGACTGGTCCTAACACTGGTATGCCTGATGAAACGGCGATAATACAGCAGAGAAACGCGCTGCATTGTGAGGTCATATGCCTATGTCCCCTTAAACTTGATGCTTTTGTTTTATATGTGAGTTTTAATAAACCCCTTGTTTTACTTAAGCCAAGTGTTAGCACCTTACTTTGACCTTAACCGCTCTTTGGGGTGGACTGCATTTGGGTACCCCATCTGGATACTGCATTTGTTGTTCCTGAGTGAAACCTGTCGCCAGGGTTAGCTGATACACCCCAAGTTATCACCCTGCTACCACAAGCACATAAGGGTGCCCATTTGGCTTTGATCGTTGTGTGATTTGTTGCATCTCTGATCTACACATGCACCCCTTTGTCTTTTTTATCCATCTTCAGAGCCTAATCCGGAGTGATCTGCAAGGAGGAGAGCAGCCGTGCACCTGGGGCGCGATCCGATAAAGATCATAGTTTGCGGCGCAACCCCCGCTGCCCGCAGTTTCAGCTTGCAACTTGAGCTATCCTATATACATCGCCGTCAGAGGCTAAAGCGCCGTAAGTCGGATAAACCAGCGATATCCAGAAATGTGCGTAAGCACAAATTTCTGGAGTCGCCAGTGACTTATGGCACTTTAGAAACTGCCGGCGCCTACAAAACCTGACTTAAGTTATTGTCTAACACGCCTCCTAAACATAGCCCGACACGTCTAACCCTCTATCCGCTATCCCCCCTCACTATCCTAACAATAAAAATGTATTAACCCCTAAACCGCCGCTCCCGGACCCCGCTGCCAGCTATATTAAATCTATAACCCCCCTAATGTATGTGTGCATGTGTGCCAGTGCATAAGACACAAGGATGTGTAAATGTGTGTGTGTATGTGCCTGCATGTAAGCTGTTATGTGTGTATGTGATTTAACCCATCATAAATGCTAACACAGGGTAATTAGAGTGTCAAATCAGTGATTTAACCACCGGATTACCATGTGTTCTGGGTAACTAAGCATAGAGCACATTTGCAAAGCAGTATATAGAGTTTAGGAGCAATGCAGTATTTTATGGGTCTTTAATGTAAAACTTCACCAGCCACCACTGATTAATTGCTTATTTTATAATATATTATGTAAATTCACCTATGATAATCATTCCTGAGATCAATGTAAATTCATCTTCAAATAAATGAGTTATTCAGGATTTCTTGCATCTTTACAATTAATTAAATTCAAAGCCATTTTGAGAAAAAAAAATGTGAGACCTAAGATGTCCAAGTACATAAATTCTAGCTACCTGCCAATTATCTAATCTAAAACGCTATCCCTGGCCTGACTGTATATTATTTATCTGTGCTGAAAATCAGTTTTTCGATTGGACACTAGAGGGCATAATGTAACTTTATACCGAATAAACATGATATTTGAATAGTCACCTAAAAGTGTGTTGGTTTATAATTTATGTGCCTGTAAGGCATTGTAAGGTGCTATAATTGGTATGTCATGGTAGCAGTGTTGTTTTCTTTGAAATATGCCCATCAACAAACTATTTGTAAGAGGAAAAAAACCTGCATGTCAAAACTTTTGATGTAATGATCCAACAAAATTCCTGGGGCATTCCCGATTCTGATTCATTTAGCTTTTTATGTGGTATTAGAAAAGCAGAAAGTAATCATGTTCATTTGAAAAGCTTATGGGAAGAATATGCGTTTAGTAATTTCTCAGTATATGTCACCTTGATTATGATGTTTTTTGTGAAAATGCTACTCTCATTAAATATCAGCCCCTCTTAAGGGAGGAAGAGAATAGAAAAGCAGACATTGATTTATTTTACTGCGTGTTTTGTTTCAAATTATTTTCTTTGTCCTTTTTGCTGTTTCTGTGCAGGCCATTTTTCATAAAGCCATTACGTTCATTAATTTATTTATTAGGTTTCGTCGTATAAAATGAAACTTTCAAAGCTCGTGATTGCCTGCTGTATAATGCAATATATGTTTTGTTCTATGAACAAAGTAAAAATGATAATAATAAAATAAAACATTCCCAACATTTTTCATTTTGTTTTGGCTTTTGGATCCTGTGCTTGTAAACTATTGATCATGATGACTTAAGAACATCTAATACATTCTAATTCTAATACATTTATTTAAAAATTACAATAATAATTGATAATAATTAAAGAGACAGACTAGTCAATATTAAACTTTCATGATTCATATAGGGTATACATTTTAAACAACTTTCCAATTTACTTTTATCATCAAATTTGCTTTGTTCTCTTGGTATTCATAGATGAAAGCTAAACCTAGGTAGGCTCATATGCTAATTTCTAAGCCCTTGAAGACCGCCTCTTATATAAATGCATTTGCAAGTTTTTCACAGCTAGAGGGCGTAAGTTCATGTGTGCCATAAAAAAATAATTGTGCTCACGGCCGTGGATTTACTTATGAGAGGGCACTGATGGGCTAAAATGCAAGTCTGTCCAAAAAACTGTAACAAGGGGGCAGTTTTCAGAGGCTTAGATACAAGGTAATCACAGAGGTAAAAAGTAATTATTATATCAGTGTTAGTTAGGTAAAGGGATTATATATCTTTTTAAACCATAAACTTTCTGGAGTAGACTGTCCCTTTAAATGTCAACCCAATGTATAAAGTACTCTCATTTGACAGTTACACGCTGATTCTGTTCAAACACTGTTTTTCCTTTGTCTAAGAAGTAGTTTATAATTTATATACATTTGTAAATTTTAGATTTATGTATATCATATAGAATGTTATGCATTTATTTCTTGAAAGGGACACCAAGGCAGATTAACTGGAGACTCTTGAGCATCACTAACTTATGCAGTCTGTCCTGCAGAGGGTTAAAATAGTTACAGATGTGCATGTTACTGGCATCCAAGTGTTTTAAATCATTGTTCTGTGTGTGTTACTGGCATCCAAAGAGGTTAAATAAATCTAACAGCTGTCATGGAATTTTAGCCCCAAATAGATTCTTACCTGGTGAAGAATAATAATGGAGAACAGACCATAATATTTCAGACAACAGTAACCCCTTTAGGGGCAGATCTTTTATTAACTGCTAGCAGGACTTCTGTTACAGACAGATGCAAGTGAACTCTTGCTATGCGTGAGGACTTCTATACTTAGAAACATTACTTGATAAAATAAATATATGTAATTGGTCATAGTTGCTGACACCACACTACATCACTAGCAGGCTGGACAAAAGATAGATTAGCAGAAAACAAAGAATAACAACAAACTCTAACAAAAACTAAGTTTAATTTTTGTTCGATTTCATATCACATGGGTTTTCTTGCAGACAAAACTCAAAGCCAGAGGCGTAACTAGAAACCACAGGGCCCAGGTGTAAGAATCTAAGAAGCCCCCCCCCCCAACAAAAAAAGGTGAATTTGATACATATATTTTTTTTTATTTAACACAGAAAAAAAATGTGAATCAGATTACATGTTTGCAAAAGAAGGTACCCTGTGCCCACAGTCTGTGAGATGGTCTGATCCCCTATTACTGTATATAGTGACACTGTTTAACCCACCAGTACTGTATATAGTGAGTTAATGACACAGTCTGTAAACTGCCAGTGAGATGGCTGGCTTGACCCTACCTCTCCCAGTACTTTATAAAGTGACTACAGTACGTTTTTTAATTGGGGAAATGCAGTTGCGACCTCTGCACCCCCTGTAGTTCCATCCCTGCTCAAAGCTACGTCACAAAGTCAGGTCAAGTCCTAGGGTGGGGGTGGGAGGGGGCAAATTAAAGTTCTCAAACATGCTTAAGGGGACAGTCAAGTCCAAAAAAACCTTTCATGTTTTGAATAGAGTATGTCATTTTAAACAACTTTCCAATTTACTTTTATCACCAATTTTGCTTTGTTCTTTTGTTTTCTTAGTTGAAAGCTAAACCTAGGAAGGCTCATATGATAATTTCTAAGCCCTTGAAGGCCGCCTCTTATCACGTGCTTTTTTTATTTGCTTTTCACAACAGGGGAGAGCTAGTTCATGTGATAACATTGTGATCACGCCCGTGGATTGTGGCAGACACAGCACTAATTGGCTAAAATGAAAGTCAGTAGATAATAAATAAAAAGTCATGTGATCAGGGGCTGTCAGAAGAGGCCTAGATAAAAGGTAATCACAGAGGTAAAAAGTATATTAATATAACTGTGATGATTATGCAAAACTAGGGAATGAGTAATAAAGGGATTATCTATCTTTTTAAACAACAACAATTCTGGTTTTGACTGTCCCTTTAAACATTAGAAAACAAATAAATCTAGATAAGAGGTTTTCAAAACACTCCTCAGGCCTCTCTAACAGGCCAGATTTTGAGGATATCTGAACTGGAGCACAGCTGAAATAGTTACCTGATTAGTAAATATGGTTATTAACCTGCTCTCACCCAAGGTAATCCTGTAACGGAGGCCTAAAGACAGGTTTGAAAATGTCTGATCCAGATTGTTTACGTGTTTTTTTTTATCTCATTAAATTTTCCCATTTGAACAAAAAAATCATGGGTAGAAAACCCCCTCCCCCAAAACACTGCAGTATACTTTCATTATTTAAAGGGACAATAAACCTTGTAATTATAAAATGTATATTCATTCTTTGCAATAAACTAATATACTGTGGAACTTGAAAATGTTCTAAATGCATTAAACCCTTGTTTGCTGCACTTGTTTTTCAACAGCCAACATTCACCCATCACTTTCTTTATATTTATATAATTATTATATTTGCTAACAGAATGACATTGACTTGTTCTGTCTACTCCAATAATAAGTCCTAATTGGCTCCTCCAAACTAGGCAATTGGGGGATTTTGGCAATTGAAAGCCAATTGGATCAAACCAGGTGTTATTCTGTCTCGGAAAATGTTTATACTTTAAAGATGTGTAAATCTTCTGCAAAACAAGATAAACGTATTCTATTTACAAGGTGTTTTAGGTTCCCCTCCTTGTTTTATTAAATGATAAAAATATTTCAAATTACACTTTTCAACTGTGGCACATTTTTACAAATGAAGTCTCCATATTTATTAAAGGGTCTAACCTGTTCCAATAATAGATCCTACCCTGACAAAATGAAATATCTGTATAACATAATGTACTTTAAAAAGGTGGCAAGACAAACATGGCCGAAACCCTATACCTAACCTGCAGAGCTGCCCTTAGAATATATGGCACTACTGGTGATATATTCCCCTGTACCATCCAGCTCCCACAGAACGCCTACATCTAGGTCACGTCTTCGCTATACCTGACTAATAAAAAGAAAAAAATCTTCCTATTATAACTATTGGAGCTATTACACTTTCATTTGAATACTCTTGTAATTTATATAAAAATCTAATTTCTATAGCAATGAGGCTAATGTCATCATCTGTGGATCTCCACAGGGTCACCAGAGCTGTAGAAGGTGGCAGAAAAGTAAACATGTATGTATTGGGTACATGTAAAGTGCGGCTAATCACCCGTAAGGGTCTCAAGGAGCTGCTCATTTTATCGACCTCGGAAGGATGAAAGGCTGAGTGGACCTTGCCAGGGATCGAACCTGCAACCCTTGGGTTGCTACAGAGCTCAGCCACAGTGCCTTAGCACAGTGATTTTTAACCTTTTTTTTGCCGTGGCACACCTTTTTACATTAAAAAATCCTGTGGCACACCACCATCCCAAAATTTTTAAAAAAATCACACATTGTAGCCTAATACAGCATATATATATATACACATACACACAAACACACACATACTGTATGTATTGTGCTGTTATGCCATGCCTCCTACAAACTACCCCTGCACTGGGAGTAAAAAACAAGCAAAGTTTAAAAAATATGTCACACTGTTGTCAGTCTGCCGTGGCACACCTGAGGATCTCTCACGGCACACTAGTGTGCCACGGCACACTGGTTGAAAAACACTGCCTTAGCATGCTGAGCTATCTGTCCAGCTATCTGTTGCTAAGTATCCAAATGCTAAAGTAATCGCTATTCCCCTCTTTTTGGAGCCAGATTGATTCTGGTGCAAGATCTTGGTGATCTTGCAAAAGAATCAATCAAGAGCAGAATAGCACTGATTTATGCATTTGGATACTAACAATGGATCCGAATGCACAAGTCTAGTTGCTTACACTTCAGAGCCCAAACACTCTTCAGATAAATGATAAAAAGCTAACAGTTATATTTGTTTCTTTTTTACTCTATATCTGTTATGATTGGTTCAAGGGCTGGTGTAATGGATGATTGGTTCTTTGCAAATGCACAAACACCCTAGCAATCGGATCACCTTCAATTTTCTTCGTTCTCTTGCTATCTTTATTTGAAAAAAAGGCATCTAAGCTTTTTTTGGGGTTCAGAACTCTAGACAGCACTTTTTATTGGTGGATGAATTTATCCACCAATCAGCAAGAACAACCCATTTTGTTCACCAAAAATGGTCCGGCATCTAAACTTACATTCTAGCATTTCAAATAAAGATACCAAGAGAATGAAGAAAATTTGATTATAGCAGTAAATTAGAAAGTTGCTTAAAATGTCGTGCTCTATCCGAATCCCGAAAGAAAAAAAAATTGGGTTCAGTGTCCCTTTAAAAGGACATAAAACCCAATTTTTTTCTTTCATGATTTAGAGAAAGAATGCAAATGATCTAATTTGTTTTATTCTCTTGGTATCCTTTGTTGAAAAGAATTCCTAGGTAGGCTCAGGAGCTGCTGATTGGTGGCTGCACATATATGCCTCATGTTATTGGTTCACTCATGTGCATTGCTGCTTCCTCAACAGAGGATACCAAGGGAATGAAGCAAATTAGATAATAGAAGTCATTTGAGACGTTTAAATTTGTATTCTCTATCTGAATCGCGAAAGGAAAAACTTTGGTTTCATATCATTTTAAGTTCTGTGAGCTGAGAAGCAAAATATCTTTAGAGGTATAAACACGTCAATCGTTTTTGTCTTTTTGTAGAACAGATGTTTGTGCTGAGAGTTTTGGTTGTTTTTCTGCAAGTGCTGTAAAGTTGATGAATTTAACATCAGTTGTACTGTGCACTCATATTATTGATTGTATCTGCAAGCTATATAAGACATCTTTAATGAAAACAGGTGTGTGCTCATTGATATCTCACCAAATTAACCTATTTCAGAGGCATACAAGTGAGAGACTGATAATAATGCGGCCTGCATATTACAAAGCCGGTGTGCAAATTCTACAAGGGTTAAGTGCAGTGGGGGTTATGTGCAATGGATGTTACAGTGGTTAGAGGGTTAAGCGAGGTGGGGGTTGTGGTAGATAGGGGTTAGGTTCGATGGGGGTTCCAGTGGTTTATGGGTTAAGTGTGGTGCGGTTGTGGTAGTTAGGGGGTAGGCGCAATGGGGGTTCTGGTGTTTAAGAGTGGTGGAGTTACTGGTGGTTATGGGGTTGTGTGATGAGGGTTCCTGTGAGCAGGGTTCACATTTAGCAGGTTAAGTAGAGGGTTTGCTTTATTTGAAGGTCCCTAAGGAGTTGCATTAGTACTGGACATCTCTCATATGCATGCACATCTAGGTAGTCCTTAAATGGTTATATTTATTCTAAAGGAAAGCAGCTTAAAATATTTAAATATTTTTTTTTTAAACTGACCAATAGATCATAAAAATAGTTTAAATTCATATAATTGACCAAGATATCCTATGAAGATGCAAGAAGCGTACAACCAATCTGCATACTTGCACTAGACATCTTCATATGACAGCTATTTCTGTGATGTCTTGATATGCAAATCAGAGCTTGCTACAAAATCTTTTTCAAAGCTGTCTGGCGTGTCTTTGATTTACTAAACTGGTAATATTTAATTTAAAAAATAAATAAAATACTTACTAAAGTAAAAAAAAAAAAAAAGCATGCAATTCCTCCTTCCATTTTCAAATAATATTAAGCCAATAACTGCAGTGCTATCCAACTTCCAGTTAAGTTTAACATCAATACATTTTCTAACAGCCATGGATTCTTGTCTACTCGTATATTTGTTCATCATTAAGCAACATATGTAGAGCCATAGAGGAAGGATAGGAAGTAGCAAGTCTCTTTCTAAGTAATCTTTAACAGTTTTATAATGAGGAAGAGTAATTTCTGCTGCTAATGATAAAAGGAGACCGTGTTCCAGTAATTGCAGGATAATAACTTCCTTCTCTAACCCTTTCACGCCTTCAATAAGCTACTTACTGAGTGAAACATTTCATTCACAATTTTTTTTCACTTTATAAGCAGTAAAAGAAAATCACCTAAAAAAAGTGATACAACATATAGAATCTTTCTTATCTTCCTTTTAGGGAGAAAAATTATGACCATATTGTTTGTTTTGTTTGTTTTATTTTCCTTTGAGATTTTCCAACATAAGCACATATGTTTTACACAATAGCTGTGTTTAAAAATAAATTAAAAGGTGGGAAGCATTCTAATTAAATAATAATTGCACAAATGATAACAAGGTTCCATTTTCTTTTACTTGCTGATAAATCTTTTCAATGCTAAACTTAAAGGGATAGTAAACCCAAATATTTTCTTTCATGGTTCAGATAGAGCATGTAATTTTAAGCAACTTTCTAATTTACTCCTATTATCAATTTTTCAACATTGTATTGGCATCTTTTTTGAAAAAGGAGGAATGGAAGCTTTGGAGCCAGCCTATTTTTGGTTCAGTACCCTGTATAGGGCTTGCTGATTGGTGGCTACATTTAGCAAGCACAACCCATCTTCTGAACCTAAAATGGGCCGCCTCCAAAGCTTTTATTCCTGCTTTTTCGAATAAAGATACCAAGAGAACTAAGAAAAAATAATAGGAGTAAATTAGAAAGTTGCTTAAAATTGGGTTTAGTATCTCTGAAACAAATCAACCTCTGCTGAAGTATGGTAGAAACATCCTAAAGGCTTCAATTATCATTCTTTTTATTTGACCTGTATTCCCTAGTCTTCATTACTGGCATTTAGTCAAATTTTATGAGAGAAAGAAGTGTTGTGTATAAACACTTACAGCTAGACATTCTTCAAGGTGGAAACAGCATTGTGCTTACCATTCTACCCATACTGTTATGACCGGGGCAATCCTGGAATTAAGTGGTATGTCGCATTGCTAATAGCGTTAATTGTTGAGGACCGTAACTTTTTAATAGGAGAACTAGTGCTCACTCACATTTACTACTACTGCCTGGTAAATGGGGGTTGGTCTGGATGCCAAAGCACTGTGGGAGAGTAGGATTGACATTTGGAAGTACTGTTTAAGAGGTGACCTATGTCTCGTGATACTTTATTTAATTTGCTGATGCAGCATTTTTTTTTACATATAAATTGATTCTTGCACTTCTTTGTAGAATTGCATAATCTGCTTTCTTACGGTCCAATTATCTAAAGCTCTTTGGTCTGACAAGATTGTCTCCTCAGTTCTCAGTCAACTCAGTACTGTGAGGTCCCTTAAAAATTTTTTGATCATTGTGTTCGTAGAGAGATAATTTAAAGGGACAGTCAACACCAGAATTTTTGTTGTTTAAAAAGATAGATAATCCCTTAATTACCAATTCCCCAGTTTTGCATAACCAACACAGTTATAATTATATGCGTTTTACCTCTGTAATTACCTTCTATCTAAGCCTCAGCAGACTGCCCCCTTATTTCAGTTCTTTTGACAGACGTGTAGTTTAGCCAATCAAAGCTGTCTCCATGGAAAATTCACGTGCATGATCTCTTTAGTTCCTATGAGAGCTATTTATCTAAATGTGGTATGATTTTAGTCAGGAGTGCATTTTTAGGAAATGTAACTGTCTTTCTCTCAATTAAACTTACTACTCTCAAGGTCTTCTACTGACATGGGAAGAATTATGTTGAAATGTATGCACTGTATGGAGATTTTTTCATTATTGTTGCTTTGCTTGCACTCTCCAAAAATATCCAGAATGCCAATATTTGAAAACAGTTCCACCAACAACAAGGTGCACCACAACTTTAAGGGATGCTAAACCCACATTTTTTCTTTCATGATTCAGATAGAGCATGCAATTTTAACCCCTTTGTGACCAGATCACTTTTCCATTTGTTGACCGTCTGCAACCAAGGCTATTTTTACATTTCTGCAGTGTTTGTGTTTAGCTGTAATTTTCCTCTTACTCATTTACTGTACCCACACATATTATATACAGTTTTTCTCGCCATTAAATGGACTTTCTAAAGATACCATTATTTTCATCATATCTTATAATTTACTATAAAAAAAATGGAAAAAACACACACTTATTCTACAGTGGGGAAAAAAAGTATTTAGTCAGCCACCAATTGTGCAAGTTCTCCCACTTAAGAAGATGAGAGAGGCCTGTAATTTTCATCATAGGTATACCTCAACTATGAGAGACAAAATGTGGAAACAAATCCAGACAATCACATTGTCTGATTTGGAAAGAATTTATTTGCAAATTATGGTGGAAAATAAGTATTTGGTCAATATCAAAAGTTCATCTCAATACTTTGTTATATATCCTTTGTTGGCAATGACAGAGGTCAAACGTTTTCTGTAAGTCTTCACAAGGTTGTCACACACTGTTGCTGGTATGTTGGCCCATTCCTGCATGCAGATCTCCTCTAGAGCAGTGATGTTTTGGGGCTGTCGCTGGGCAACACAGACTTTCAACTCCCTCCAAAGGTTTTCTATGGGGTTGAGATCTGGAGACTGGCTAGGCCACTCCAGGACCTTGAAATGCTTCTTATGAAGCCACTGCTTCATTGCCCGGGTGGTGTGTTTGGGATCATTGTCATGCTGAAAGACCCAGCCACGTTTCATCTTCAATGCGCTTGCTGATGGAAGGAGGTTTGCACTCACGATACATGGCCCCATTCATTCTTTCATGTACATGGATCAGTCGTCCTGTTCCCTTTGCAGAGAAACAGCCCCAAAGCATGATGTTGCCACCCCCATGCTTCACAGTAGGTATGGTGTTCTCTCTCCTCCAAACACGACAAGTTGTGTTTCTACCAAACAGTTCTACTTTGGTTTCATCTGACCATATGACATTCTCCCAATCCACTTCTGGATCATCCAAATGCTCTCTAGCATACTTCAGACGGGCCTGGACATGTACTGGCTTAAGCAGGGGGACACGTCTGGCACTGCAGTATCTGAGTTCCTGGTGGCGTAGTGTGTTACTGATGGTAGCCTTTGTTACGTTGGTCCCAGCTCTCTGCAGGTCATTCACTAGGTCCCCCTGTGTGGTTCTAGGATGTTTGCTCACCGTTCTTGTGATCATTTTGACCCCACGGGGTGAGATCTTGCGTGGAGCCCCAAATCGAGGGAGATTATCAGTGGTCTTGTATCTCTTCCATTTTCTAATTATTGCTCCCACAGTTGATGTCTTCACACCAAGCTGCTTGCCTATTGCAGACTCAGTCTTCCCAGCCTGGTGCAGGTCTACAATTTTGTTTCTGGTGTCCTTCGACAGCTCTTTGGTCTTCACCATAGTGGAGCTTGGAGTGTGACTGTTTGAGGTTGTGGACAGGTGTCTTTTATACTGATAACAAGTTCAAACAGGTGCCATTAATACAGGTAATGAGTGGAGGACAGAGGAGCCTCTTAAAGAAGAAGATACAGGCCTGTCAGAGCCAGAAATCTTGCTTGTTTGTAGGTGACCAAATACTTATTTTCCACCATAATTTGCAAATAAATTCTTTCCAAATCAGACAATGTGATTGTCTGGATTTGTTTCCACATTTTGTCTCTCATAGTTGAGGTATACCTATGATGAAAATTACAGGCCTCTCTCATCTTCTTAAGTGGGAGAACTTGCACAATTGGTGGCTGACTTAATACTTTTTTTCCCCACTGTAACTTTGAACCCCAAAATCTGTTACACATCTACAACCACCAAAAAAACTCCTAAGCTATATAGTTTCTAAATTTTGTCCTGAGTTTAGAAATACCCAATGTTTAGATGTTCTTTGCAAGTTATAGAGCAATAAGTACACGTAGCACTTTGCTATTTCCAAATAATTTTTTCCCCCAAAATTGGCAATAGTTACATTGGAACACTGATATCTGTCAGGAATCCCTGAATATCCCTTGACATGTATATATTTTTTTAGTAGACAACCAAAAGTATTGATCTAGGCCCATTTTGGTATATTTCATGCCACCATTTCACCGCCAAATGCGATGAAAGAAAAAAAAAGTTCACTTTTTCACAAACTATAGGTTTCTCACTGAAATTATTTACAAACAGCTTGTGCAATTATGGCATACATGGTTGTAAATGCTTCTCTGGGATCCCCTTTGTTCAGAAATAGCAGACATATATGACTTTGGTATTGCTTTTTGGTAATTAGAAGGCCACTAAATTCCGCTTCGCATCACACATGTATTATGCCCAGCAGTGAAGGGGTTAATTAGGGAGCTTGTAGAGAGCGTGTAGGGTTAATTTTAGCTTTAGTGTAGTGTAGTAGACACCCCCAAGTATTGATCTAGGCCCATTTTGGTATATTTCATGCCACCATTTCACCACCAAATGCGATCAAATAAAAAAGAAAACGTTCACTTTTTCACAAACGTTTTCACAATTTTAGGTTTCTCACTGAAATTATTTACAAACAGCTTGTGCAATTATGGCAGAAATGGTTGTAAATGCTTCTCTGGGATCCCCTTTGTTCAGAAATAGCAGACATATGTGACTTTGGCATAGCTTTTTGGTAATTAGAAGGCCGCTAAATGCCGCTGCGCATAATGCCCAGCAGTGACGGGGTTAATTAGGTAGCTTGTAAAGAGCTTGAAGGGTTAATATTAGCTTTAGTGTAGAGATAAGCCTCCCACCTGACAAATCCCACCCCTTGATCCCTCCCAAACAGCTCTCATCCCTCCCCTATCCCAAAATTGTCTCCGCCATCTTAAGTACTGGCAAAAAGTCTGCCAGTCCTAAAATATGTTTTTTTAATAAAATATATATTCTGCTGTGTAGGATCCCCCCTTAGCCCCCATCCTCATTGATTCCCCCCAAGAGCTCTCTAACCCTCCCCCCACTAACTATTTTCCACCATTTTGGGTACTGGCCACTTTGCATTTAAATGTCTTTTTTCTAAAATCCCCCCACTATTTTTCTGTAATGTAGCTGCCCCCTCCAAACCATACTCCCTCCCCCTCCCAGACCTTTTTTTAAAAATGATTTCCCTCCTCCTCTCCCACCCACAACCACCACCCTCTCCCACCACTTCAAAATTGAAAAATGTCATTATCGTGCGCGCACGTTCACGCTCCCCATGCTCACTCCTGCGTGCATCCGACAATAATTTCCGACTGCTGGCCAGAAGATTGCCAGCGATGGGCCTTCCAACCGCCTCCCTGCAGCTCTTCCCACCCACCAACGATCGGCACCATCGGTGGCTCTCTCTGCATCGCTGTGTCCTTGAAAAAGTTGGTTAAACGATCATTGGAGTAGTGACGTCACAAATGGGGCAGAGCATTCATTGGACATTGTGATACACACAGTCTTGTTTGTAGTAGTCTATGATTGGGACAGTCTCATTGTATGCCTTGTGACTTGTTTTTAATAAATGTGTTATACTTTTTAACCACTTCTGATTCATCCTTTGGAGCTGGAACATCTTTCTTTGCCTTGCATCCTATTAGGAGCTTCCTGTGCCTATATATCTAGATCTTGATTTTGAATCTCTAGACCAGGGGTGTCCAAACTTTGCTCTCCAGAGGTTTTGGAACTACATTTCCCATGATGCTCAGCTAGATAAAATGCTGGCTGAGCATCCTCGGAAATGTAGTTCCAAAACCTCTGGAGAGCCAGTTTTGGACACCCCTGCTCTAGACAATGTGAATACCTTTCTAGGTTCTGCTGTAAATTTCACATAACCACAAAACTTCACTATATCTGTTTCTTCTTTTTTTCCCTGAGGTTCACCTGCTGAGCATTACCACCGTGATTACCTGGGACTTTTATCCTTTTTTGTGCACCATCACATTTGTTTTTGTATTTTATTATTTCTTACATTGTGATTTAAGCAAGTTTATATCGTTTTTTTGTTCTTTAGTAAACTATATTTGCTGCGCAGACTGTATAAGATGAGGCTGGAAAAAGGCAAGGAAATGTGTGAACATGTGAATGCTATGCTAGAGATTGTGGAACAGCTGCGTGCAATTGTAGAAGAAATGAAAGACAATCATGTAGTAGCATTGCTATTATGCAGCCTTCCAGATTCATATGGTGCTCTTATCAATGCTCTAAAAACTAGACCTGAGCCAAAATTAACACTAGAATATGCTATGGGAAAATTAGTTGATGAATACAATAGAAGAAAGGAAAACATGCATAGTGAAGAAAATGAGAGATCAGAGGTAGCTCTGAAGGTGCAAGAAGGCACAAAGCAAAACAAAGAAACCAGAGCGTGTTTTCGCTGCAAAAAGGCCGGTCATCTGAAAAAAAAAACTGCTCAATCTGGAAAGTTGAGCAGCAAAGGTTAGAGCCACCCACAAGAGAAAGAGCTAAGACAGCCACAAAGGAAACTGCAGCTGCATCATGGAGTGGTAGCTTTAAAGTGACTCAGAATAGTACACCACATGGATGACTCAGGGGCAACTAGTCACATGACAAAGGATGAGACATTCTTCACAGAAATTGATTTCAATGCAAAAGACAAAGTCTTCCTAGCAAATGGGAAAAGTATTACAGCGGAAGGTAACGGTCAAGGGTTCCTGAATTGCATCACATCATCATGAGGTAAGCAAAGCATCCTATTAAAGAATGTTCTGTACGTCCCAAGTTTAGAAGGAAGCCTCCTATCAGTAAAAACTCTTGCTAACAATGGACTCACAGTCCAGTTCCAAGGCAATGAATGCACAATTCAAAACAGGAGACAAATCCTAGCAAAAGTAAGGTTGAATGAACACCTGTACAAACTCATCACTGAAAGCGAGAAAGTCAAAACAACCATTCATAATTCACACAATAAATGTATCCACCTGTGGCACAGACGGTTAGGGCATCGAAAACCCAGAAGCCATAAAGGAACTTGCAAAGGGAGGTTTATCAGAAGACATGATAATATTGCCTTGCTACATGCTCATGAAGTGCACATGGTGTATCAAAGCAAAGGCCACATGTACCCCACTTCCACAAACCAGTCAAAGAAAAACCACTCACCCCATGGAAATCATACACAGTGACGTGTGTGGACCAATGAAAACCCCACACCTGGCAGGAACAGATATTTACTGACCTTCATTGACAATTATTTCAGATACTCAACAACATATCTGAAGTACAAAAGCGAGACATCAGAGAAACTTCATGAATTTATAGCTACAGTTAGCAACAAATTTCAATGGAAATCAGGAATAATACGTAACGACAATGGAGGGGAATATATGAGTAAGGAAGTGGAGTCATACCTAAAGAAACAAGGTATTGTACACCAAACAACTGTACCATATACTCCTGAGCAAAATGGTGTTGCAGAAAGGAAAAAAAATTGTACCCTTATAGAAATGGCCAAATGCATGCTTTCAGATTCCAATTTACCTAACCAGTACTGGGGTGAAGCAATAATGACTGCAACATACCTACAGAACAGGCTACCATCAAAAACTGTTGAAAGTACCCCATATGGGTGGGCTACAGTGAACAAAGTACGGGATATAGAATCCTTCACCCGAAGACTGAAAAGATCAGTGTTTATTTTGATGAAAGTCAAACATAAAAAAAAATTATCCTTGAAAGCCATGAAGAAAAATTGTCCACTGAACCAGCAAGAGATGCTGACCAAAGTGAAGCTGTGCAGGAGTCAGAACAAGAATTGGAGCTTACAATAGAAAAAATAGCTACTCACAAACCGGTAGAACCTACTGAACAACCAGAAATCAGAAAATCAACTCAGATGAGGAAAGGGATACCACCCTGCAAGCTTTCATACATCACTAAGACACATGGAACACTTTAACAAACATCCTGGGAAGATATAGAAAAATTTACAAAAAGGGAAGCCAATCAATGGAGAAAGGCAGCAGAAGAAGAAATAAAATCACTTCAGGAAAATAAAACCTGTACACTCACGGAGCTCCCCCTGGTCTCAAAACTATAGGAAGCAAACGGACTTTTAAAGTAAAATACGATGCCAAAGGAAATATCCACAGATACAAGGCAAGATTAGTTGCAAAAGGAAAATTTGGAGAAGATTATGATAAAACATTTGCTCCAGTTGTAAAACAGTCCAAAATTCAGAGCGAGCGCTCCTTAGCATTGCAGCTGGAAAGGGAATGCAAGTGAGGCACCTGGACATCAAAACTGCTTTCCTATATGGAGACATCAAGGAGAATCTCTACATGGAACAGCCACCTGGATTTGAGAAGGGACAGAACCTTGTATGTAAACTTCAAAAGAGCATCTATGGACTAAAGCAAGCTGCGAGAATGTTGAATGAAAAAGTGAATGAAGTACTCATGAAAGAAGGCTTCTCAAGAAGCAAAGCAAATCCGTGTTTATATTCAAGCCATCAAGAAACCAAATGGATATACATCCTAATTGATGTTGATAACATCATAACTTGTTTTGAACAAGAAGGGGATTATGACCGAATAGTTCACATATTGAAACAGAACTTTGAGATTAAAGAACTAGGGAACATCACTCATTATCTAGGAATCCAAATAGAGAGGGAAGAGGATAGAAGCTTAATCAACGTCAGAAAATTACAGAAATATCAGAGCAGTTTCACATGCAAGGTGCAAAAGAAGTGAAAACACCTATGGAACCAGATTACCGGAAAAAACAACTTGTTACCCAATAATGACAATTACCACAGGGCAATTGGAAAATTGCTATACATTGCCACCATGACAAGGCCGCAGCAGTGGGTATACTCTGTAGAAAAGTTGCAACACCATGTCAATGTGACTGGAATGCAGTAAAGAGGGTGATAGAGTACCTAAAAGCTACAATTTGGATGAATTTGAGACTGCCAGCAACATCAAACCCAAAACTAATTGGCTATGTTGATGCTGATTGGGCCGAAGATACCACTGACCGCAAATCTACAAGTGGTTACATCTTCCATTGTGGAGAAGGAACAATAAGTTGGTTTAGTCGAAAACAAGTGACTGTTGCACTCTCTTCAACTGAAGCGGAATATATAGCAGCAGCACATGCATGTAAAGAAGCAATTTGGATTTTCAACTTCTACTAGATATGGGACTGGATATGTCTAAAGCCATACCAATCCTTGAAGACAACCAAGGGTGTATAAAGTTGACGCAATCAGAAAGAGTCAATGCTCGAACCAAGCACATTGCATGCTTGGGACATGCAAGAACAAGGCATTATTGACATTCAAGAGATGGCTGCAGACGCACTCACTAAACCGTTGCCAAAGGAACGTCATTGTTTTAAAAAAAGAAACGGAATGCAGTATAATTACGTACATGCCGTTGAGAAGGGGTGTTGGGAAATACAACAGCATGTTCTGTACCACATGTATGTACAACATTAAGGCTGTAGATGGCGCTGTTCAGTTTATATTACTCTGTTATATCTGTGAACTTGTTCATTCACTAACAGGAATGAAGTTTTGTTCTTTTTCTCCATTGTTTCTCCCCTCTGTGTGCTGACTACTGTTTTACAAGCGATTGGTATGTTCTAAATGCTGCTATTGTATCAGTTTATATTACTCTGTTATATGTGTGAACTTGTTCATTCACTAACAGGAATGAAGTTTTGTTCTTTTTCTCCATTGTTTCTCCCCTCTGTGTGCTGACTACTGTTTTACAAGCGATTGGTATGTTCTAAATGCTGCTATTGTATCAGTTTATATTACTCTGTTATATGTGTGAACTTGTTCATTCACTAACAGGAATGAAGTTTTGTTCTTTTTCTCCATTGTTTCTCCCCTCTGAGTGCTGACTACTGTTTTACAAGCGATTGGTATGTTCTAAATGCTGCTATTGTATCTGTATAAGTAAAGCCTAATGCTTAATGTAAGTTTATTTTAGCTGTATAAACACCATGCATTCAGTAACTTTCTAGTAAACATACACAGCTATTCTACAAAACAATATCGTAAAATGTACAGATTTTCTAACAGTGCAGAGTAGGGCATGTAGTGTTTTTCTACCAAAGTGATGTGCAGTTTTAAATAGTATTTAGGGCTGCAGTCAAGCAGTACATTACATGGCATGATACTCTGTCAGGGTGCATTATTACAGTAGTAATCTAGAAATATAAACCTTGATATGCAATGGTATTCTAGCAATATAACACACATCATGCTGCATTATTAAAGTTAGCATTATTTGTATTCTAGAGGTTTAAAATGCAGGAGTGCTCTAGCAGTGAATGACTACAGTGTTTTTCTAGCTATGAATATGATGTATTACTAATCTAGCAGTAGTGTTATATTCAATTTAAGGTATGTGTTATATTTGCAATTAGTTTATAAAATATTATTCATTATTTTTATTGTTACTTTAACAGTATCAGCATTTGCATTCAGTATGGAATCTCCAGTACGTTTTATATTCTAGTTCCAGCATGATAACATGCAGTATTTAACAATATAAGACACTGCACTTGGCATCATTGCAATATATACATGAAGACTGTGATGTCCTACATTATCATAGTGAATATGCTTGCAGAAATCTACATGCAGTGATACTCTAGACATATAAAAACATATAATGCAGTAGTAATCTAACACCATATGATGCAGTAGTATACTAACACCACATGAGGCAGTAACAAGCAAAAGCAATGTTTCAGGCACACACTCAGCCCTTAATCATGCCGAGTGTGTGCCTGAAACTTTGTTTTTGTTTGTTGGACCCTGCACTTATGTAAAAATTAAAGGTCTTTTTAAGATTTCCTATTTGTTTGCATGGTAAGCTCACTCCGTGGACTGCTTAATTAGTGTGTGCAGTCTCCAAATACTATATATTTTTTTTAAAAGCAGGGGTGTAAGCTTAGGGGCATGCACATCTCTGGCTACAGTATATACAATGATTAGTACAGCAACTCAGGAGTGCAGTGCACGTGAAGACAGGGTCCTGCCAAGTCTCCCCAATTCCAATGGTAGATATATATATGTCCACAGCACTGTATCTTTCAAAATATTTTATTCTCTGTACATAACAGGTATACAAACAGCGACGTTTCGAGTGTTGCCACTCTTACTCATGCTAGTTACAAACTATCAATTGCAACAATTTAAAACCCTCAGTTTGGCGCCAACCACTCCACTAGGTGGATCTGCTGCCCTCTTCTGTTCATTTGTAATAATACATTAAAAACATTACATGATAATATGTAACCAAAATTTAACTATAATGTTAGCTTACACACTGGTTATTTCTTTTCATATCTTTTTGTTTCTCCTCTTCACATTTTTATAGGATCATATTTTAATTTATATACAAGAAATTTGTTTCACTGATTTCTCACAAGATTATACTTTAGACAGTAATTTCCCAAGGCTATACTTTAAACAGTAGAATATTATACTAAACAGTAAAGAATTGCACTATAATAAGTGAAGAATTGCACTGTACAAAGTGAAGAATTATTATATAGACTATAGAGACTTTTGTATTCTTATTGATAAAAAAATGTAGTTTTCACAGAAAAATAGACCAATCAAAGTCCCTATTAAGCCCATATGGCTCCATGCTTCCCATTTCAAAGATCCAAAACATTTCCTTTTGTTTCAATATCTTTTCTCTGTCACCTCCATTTCTCTGTGGACCCACACTATCAATCACTTGCCACCTTAATTGGCTTATCTGGTGGCCACATTTTAGGAAATGATGGGACACAGGGGCTTCAGTATTCTTGCACCTTATGTTTGAGCAATGCTGACATATCCTGTCTCTGATCATACGGGTAGTCTCCCCTATGTAGATCAGAGAACAGGAACATTTTATGAGATAGATTACATATTTGGACTCACATGTATAGTAATCTCTTATCTCATATATTTTCCCATTTCTTGGGTGATAGAAATATTTGCCTTTTATAATAGAGTGACAGCTCATACAGCCCAGGCATGGGTAAGAACCTCTACTTTTATTACCAATAAATGCCTGTCTCTCACACTTCTTTGAGCCAACATCTGTGTGAGTTAGCTGATCTTTCAAATTTCTTACTCTTTTATAAAACTATTTTGTCAACAAAGAATATCATGGAAATGAAGCAAATTTTATAATAGAAGTAAATTGTATGCTCTGTCTGAATCCCTTTAACTTGAATCATGCTATAAGATGGCTATGATTTGAGGGGCATATGGTTTAAGTGCAGTAAAATTGTAACAAGGTGAAGGTCAGTGGAGTGTTAAGTGTCTGGGAAGCACATCCTTCTTCAAAGCACTATTACTATATATGGTTCAGCAGTTGTATTCATGCCTACTTCCAATCGAGTCAATATCAGTGCTGATGGATTATTTACACTGACAATCCATGAGGGGCCTGCTTAGATTTCAACCAGTACTGTTTATTGGATGTTCCTCTTGTTTGAAATGCTATGTTCTATACTTGCCAGTGAGTTTTTTCTTTCTATATAGCAGGCTGCTTGCCTAACCACCTTCATCTACGCTTTCCTCATGTTAAGCTGCAAAATGGTAATTTCTAATTAATGTGCCCTCTCCATATAGAAGTTTACCTCTTTCTCCTACTGGGATGATAAATCTTTTCTGAGCTGTTGGGAAATTGGACCAGACAGTTATGGGAAAACAGTTGTGATGAGAGCAGGATGTGATGTCACTAGTTGGGGTCGGGGCTTAGGTCCGGTAGTCTGTGTCGCAGTTAGTTAGTGAAATCAACCTGACTAGATGTATGTTTCTGTGCTCTGTAATAAAATAGAGTTGTACCATCATTGCTGTGTCCTGCATATGTCCTGCATCTCATGACATGGTGTCAGAAGTTCTGGCCTGCGCTTCTGTTCCTGATCGATTGCAATGTCAAAGTTTACCCCACCTGAGGCTTTTGACTTCTCTCAGGCTGCAGCTTGGCCCACATGGCATCAGCGGTTTCAGCGCTTCAGGATTGATTCCAAACTGAACAAGGAGAGTGGTGATGTACAAGTTAATTTTCTTTTATACTCTATGGGGAAAGATGTGGAGCCAGTGTTCAATGCTTTTACTTTCCAAGAAGGGGAAGAATTTAACTTTGATATAGTTATGGATAAACTCAGTGCCCACTTTGTGCCCAAAAGAAATGTGATTCATGAGAGAGCTTGTTTTCACAAACGTAATCAGCGTGTGGGAGAATCTGTGGAGTCATTTGTGTGCAGCCTGTATGAACTAGCTGAATTCTGTGAGTTTGGTGTTGCTAAAGAAAAGCAAATCAGAGACAGAATAGTTATTGGAATTGCAGATGCTGAAGTCTCACTGAAGCTGCAGTTAGAGCCTGATTTAACATTAGATGGGGCTATTAGGATGGCCCGCCAGAGTGAACTGGTGAAAAAGCAGAGTGCTAATCTGAGGTCTGAGAGTATTGTGGATGAAGTGCAACAGTCCAGGAAAACTGCTAGTGAAAGGCACAGTGTGAGTGGTAGATCTAAAATAATGGAAAGGCCTAGAAGTGGATGGGCGCAACATGCCCGATGCACACGGTGCTACCGTGCCCATGATCAGAGTGTTATATGCCCGGCCAGAGATAAAAGATGCAGAAAATGTAACAGAATGGGCCATTTTGAAGTGGTGTGTAAAACTGAATACATTAAGGAGATGCAGGTGGACAGTGACCAGGAGGGTCAGGAAGTGTCTTTTGTGGGGTCCGTTGTGGAACGGCCAAGCTCAGAGGAAGATTGGAAAGTTACTTTTACTGTAATGGGAGCCAAAGTTGATTTTAAGATTGACACAGGAGCAGATATCACTCTAATATCTTTTGCTGAATTTATGAAACTGCCTCGACAGCCCCAGCTGGCGAAGGTTACTACAAATGTCCATAGTCCTGGTGGCCGCATTGATTGTGTGGGGAAATTTCTTGCCAGCTGTGAGTACAAGCAAAGAAAGTTCACCATGTGGGTGAATGTGATTCGAGGTCAGTGTGTTAACAATTTATTGAGCAGAAAAGCAGCCTGTGACTTGGGCCTCGTGGCCAGAGTGGATGAGATTTCCGAAGATATGTTTAGCGAGTTGGGCCTACTGAATTGCAAACCAGTCCGTATAGCACTTAAAAGTGACGCAGTCCCATACAGTATTTCTACTCCCTGTAGAATTCCGTTCCCGCTCATGCCTCAAGTGGAGAAAGAGCTTATGCGCATGAAGTTTATGGGGGTTATTGAAGAGGTTGTTGAAGCGACTGATTGGTGTGCCCCCATTGTTCCAGTTGCAAAGAAAAACGGAAAGGTGCGTATCTGTGTGGACCTGAAAAGGTTGAATGAGGCAGTGAAGAGAGAGAGAGATTTGTGCTGCCGACATTAGAAGATATAGCCCCAAAGTTGGCTGGGGCGAAGTTCTTTTCCACATTAGATGCTTCTAGCGGCTTTTGGCAGATCCCCCTGGATCCAAAGTGCCGCAAACTGACTACCTTTATCACACCAGTAGGTCGGTTCTGCTTCTACAGACTCCCCTTTGGGATATCCTCCGCTCCTGAAATCTTTCAAAGGGAAATGAGTTCTCTCCTGAGTGACCACGTGGGCACAGCGGTCGTCATGGACGACATTCTAGTGTATGGGTCTACAGTGGAGGAGCATGATCAGCGTTTAAGTTGTGTGCTACAGGCTATCAAAGAGTCTGGGCTGAAGCTGAATAAAGAAAAATGTCCTTTTAGGAAAACTGAATCATGTTACTTTGGGCATATCTTCAACGGGGATGGCATCAAGCCAGACCCTGAGAAAATTTGTGCTATTGAACAGATGAAAAGTCCTTCTGATGTACATGAGCTGAGACAGATATTGGGCCTTGTAAATTACGTGGGTAAGTTTTTTCCAGATTTATCAACAGTTTTACACCCTATCACAGAGTTGCTTAAGAAAGACGTTGCCTGGGTCTGGGGACCTTCACAAGAAAAAGCTTTTCTGCAGGCCAAGCCCCTGCTGGGGTCTGCCCCAGTGCTGGGGTTCTACGACCCTTCAAAAAAGACTGTGGTTAGTGCCGATGCAAGCAGTTATGGGTTGGGGGCTGCACTCCTGTTGTTAAATGAAAATAAACTACAGCCCATCGCCTACTGTTCCCGGCTGCGGAGTCAAAATACGCTCAAATTGAGAAAGAGTGCCTGGCTGCAGTTTGGGCCTATGAGCGCTTTCAGCGTTATCTAGTGGGTTTGGAGAAATTTAGTCTGGAAACTGACCACAAACCGCTAGTCCCTCTAATCAATTCTTATGACATTGACAAAACACCTTTGAGATGCCAGAGACTTTTAATGAGACTGCTCAGGTTCAATGTTCAGGCAGTGCATGTGCCGGAGAAACAACTGGTTGTGGCGGATACACTATCCAGGCTCCCGTTGGCTGCTGCTGCTGAAGAATCCTCCACAGAATCTGATGTGAAAGTGTATGTTGATTCAGTTCTGGCCTCTAAGTCCATTTCTTCAAGGAAACTGGAGGAAATAAAGAAAGAGACATATTTGGACACAGATCTGCAAGAGGTTATAAAGTACGTAAAAGAAGGCTGGCCCGAGAGCCGTTCAGCCTGGATGTCTTTAAGTGCTTACCAGCCAGAGAGGTCGCAGCTCACGGAGCTGGAGGGGTTGGTGCTGTTCCAAGACCGTTTAGGTGAGTGAAGTATAAAACTTTTTTGCGCTGCCTAATGGGGTAAGCCTTTTACTCCTAGGATATTTTCCCCCAAAAATATCTTACTTGGGTGTACAGGAGAGGTTTTGGAAATTTTTGGAGTGTAGGCGCAAATGAATGCTTTTACCCCTGTCTTGATTATTCAGTATCCTTATCTAAGGGAATTGTATAAAAGATTTGACACTTGTTTAAATAACAAATATATTTATTTGAAAAAAAATCTCTTTAAAAATTCCAATAGGACTTTGTGACAAGTGGTTTACAAGTACTGATTGAGTTTTAGACGGATATGTCTTGTAACCAATATGCGAAGTCTATGACTAGTGTTACAAGATTAATGGTGTATAGTAACAATATGTTTAGTGACAATATGTTCATATGAAATACAATGTATATTGTTACTATAGACCATTAATCTTGTAACACTAGTCATAGACTTCGCATATTGGTTACAAGACATATCCGTCTAAAACTCAATCAAAGAGATTTTTTTTCAAATAAATATATTTGTTATTTAAACAAGTGTCAAATCTTTTATACAATTCCCTTAGATAAGGATACTGAATAATCAAGACAGGGGTAAAAGCATTCATTTGCGCCTACACTCCAAAAATTTCCAAAACCTCTGCTGTTCCAAGACCGCATTGTAATTCCTGTCAGCATGAGGAAGGAGATGTTAAACAGGATTCACAATGGCCACTTAGGCATTACAAAGTGCAGAGAAAGGGCAGCTACAGCTGTGTGGTGGCCTGGGATCAGCTCCGACATTGCAAATCACGTGTCTAATGTTCCTTTTGCCGGGAACGCCAGCCTACTCAGAGAAGGGAGCCCTTGATTTCTACTCCGCTGCCTGCGGGGCCGTGGCAGAAAATAGCTGCTGATTTGTGTGAACTGCACGGAAAAAAGTTCCTTGTTGTGATCGACTACTATTCCAGGTATTTGAAAATTGCACCCCTGAATGATATCACAAGTCAAGCCGTTATCATTCGCCTGAAGAGCTTGTTCGCCCGGAGGGGCATTCCAATGGAGCTGGTGAGTGATAATGGTATGCAGTTCGCTTCTACAGAGTTCAGTGCTTTCAGCAGGGAATATGACTTTGTACATTCCACATCAAGTCCACATTATCCGCAGGCCAACAGAATGGCTGAAAGGGCAGTTCAAACAACAAAATTGATTCTAAAGCAATCTGAGCCGTACCTGACCCTCTTGTCATACAGGGTGACGCCCATTCAAGCTACCGGGTTTAGCCCGGCACAGCTGATGCTAGGACGCCAGATTTGCACCACTTTACCCTCAGTGGGTGTCTTCAAGCCGCCTGGCCCTGTTCCTCTGGACAAAGTCCTTAGGAGGGATGAAGAGGCCAAAAAGGGTTATCGTTTCTTCTACGACAGGAGACATTCTGTCAGGCCCTTACAGAAACTGAATACGGGGCAAACTGTCAGAATTAAACTGGAGGATTAGAAGAAATGGAAGACGCCTGCTATGGTAGTTGCCCGCTCTCCAGAACCAAGGTCTTAAACAGTCCTTACTGAGGGAGGGACGGTTACACGCCATAACCGAAGACATCTTCAGCCTGTACCTGATAGTCTGGAACTGGATGCCTCAGTACCACCGCCGGTGGGATCCCCTGTTCTAAGAGAGGTGCCTTCCCCTCAGCAAGATCACAGTGGGGATATATCTTTGCCTCCAGCGGACTCTAATTCACCATCTTCTGTATCAGAGGACAGTTCATGCAAAGTTACATCAAGCGGAAGAGTGATATAGGGACTGACTTTAGCTAGAACAGTGACCAGAAGTATGGGCAGAATAATCCCATGGTCACTGTGGACTAGGGTAGTCTACCCCGATGTCCAAGTCAGGTTGTAATTTATGTGTTTATATTTTCTGAACCTATTTGTTTATATATTGTTCGAAATTTTTTTGTTGTATACTCTGTTCATAAACCTTGTTATTTGTTATATTCAAATGTATGTTTCGCCTTTGAAAAAGGGGAAGATGTGATGAGAGCAGGATGTGATGTCACTAGTTGGGGGAGGGGCTTATGTCCAGTAGTCTGTGTCGCAGTTAGTTAGTGAAATCAACCTGACTAGATGTATGTTTCTGTGCTCTGTAATAAAATAGAGTTGTACCATCATTGCTGTGTCCTGCATATGTCCTGCATCTCATGACAACAGTGGTTAACAATTTATGGGGGAATCACTGTTAGGATTAATATGAATGGTGAGGGTTTTAAGTCAGGCTTAACAGATAGTGGTTGTGATAAATATCAGTTGGTAGAGTTGTTATGATTGGAGTAATCATGGCATTCCCCTGTAGCATATTCTTTTAGTAGAGGGGATCATGATTACTAGCAGAAAAGAGAATTATAGAACCTTTTTGTTTTGATGGTGATTAGTGGTTACTCTTATAGTGTTTTGTAATATTATCTGTTAGGTTTATTAATGAATCATGTTAAACACTATAGGAGCAGTGCGTAAGCATAGGAATACAATTTAATACTGATTGTGACTAAAACTGCTGTTGAGGCAGATTAGTCACGAGAAAAAAGAATGCTTCTATGCACTGTTTTAATAATTATTTCTATATTTCATTTGAATTACTGTGACTTGATCGTCTTGAAAGATATTGTACATTAAAATTTAACTTTTATTGATTATTGATTTAAAAAGACAGCTTTAGTGGATGATAATACTGCCCTAAAGATTTAAAAACACACTCACTGTGCTACATGAAAAAACAGCATGTTATGATTGTGCTGCAAAGGTAGAACTAGTGATGCTGAGAGCAGTAATGTTTAAGCTGTGAATATGCTCAGAGCTCATATAGAGACCTATAGTCTCTTGTTCCTTATTTCTTACTGTAGTTTCTATATTATTTAAGTCATGTATATGACATAGATTCTATATATTGTAAGAAATATATTTACTTTGTGTTGTTGCCCTTTGGGCCTAGCAATTAGAACTGCTTATATATGTTGGTGCTACTAGTGTAAACACTGGCTGGGGTGGCAGCCGGCACTAGATAAATATAATAATCTAGGTACTTGAAGTTGTTTGTTGTATCACCTAGTGGTAGCAAGTAGGTACTCAAACAGTTATCTGAAGATTAAACGTTATATTTAAAGGCTGTCTCCTTAATACAATGTCATACGTTATACTATGGCTTCTTTCAGTTATATAACGTTATATTTATGGGATACTTCCTAAGGAGTAATCTTAGCCTTACAGGGTGTACTGTGTATTTTATACAAAGAGCCAGTGTATGTAAACACCTCTGCTGTGCAGTGCTACTGATTAAGTTGCTTCTGTGTGGTATCAAAGTGAGATTTCCTTATATTGCGGTTACATGCAAGTTGTATTCTTATCGTCTGAAGCACTGTGTAGCTTGGTATGTTATACTTATAATTAAACAACTGGTTCTTAGAAGCGTTGCTAGTTAGCCATTAATAGTAGCCAGAGAAAGGCTGTCACCTGAGGCTATAAACAATTTCCACTGCATGGACCCTCGTAACTTATTGTTTGCTAAGTACCAAGTACCTATTCAGTATTCTATTGTATTATATATCCTGAATGTGCTATGTTTGGCAAGGAGAACCGTGCCTAATATGAGACAACACCGCCACCCAAAAGTTAGCCGTAATAAACGTTAGCACCTTCAATGGTACAACTAGTTCTACGTTTTCAGATTATAACTTTTTAAGTATTTTTAGTTTTTTCTAACATGCTGTTATATTAAAGTATAAGACAACTAGTGAGGCCAGTTAAAAATAGAGGAGACCCCTGACGCGGCGTTTCACTAACGCTTCCTCAGAGGGGTTACGCGGGCCGACTAACATCCGGTATTTTATAGCCGGTGTTTTGCCTTGTACAGAGTGCTGATTGGGTCACGCCTTACGTTGCTCATAGGCTAAGGATCATGTCAATCATCCCCGATGGAATGGGAAAATGATCGCGCGTGAGCCAATATGGAAACAAATTAGAAACAACATTAAATTACAGTGATTGTATCAAGAATGTCACTGATAGAAGTAGCGGATACTTAGGTAATATTTGCCAGTATGTGAATCATGTTGATTATTGTGCTTTTAGAAAAAGTCGCTGTATTTACTTATGTCTGATAGTATGACAATATAGCTGATTTTTCCTAGTCCAGAAATGCACTTAAGGATGCGTTTTATAAGTGATAGACATGTTATACTTTAAATTATATGTAAGTGCGCCCAAATGAATCTGCTAAAGATAAAGATTGGGTGAAAAGTGAAATTATAATATCATTAAAAGATCATTATATAAATAATAGGCTAAAGAATGCATTCCTTTCATGTTTATTTCATGTACCTTGCATAACGGTACATGTCATTTTGCTATGTTGTGGACAGCACTTGTCATTAAAACTTGGACTTTGCTGCCAATTGAAAAATAATACTGTTAACCTGTTATGCGTGCATTGAGTGCAATAAAGTGTAAAACTTATATCATGTTGTGCAAAATTATAAACAACAAGACTTGTGACTGTGATTATGTGGAAAACTGTGTGAAGTTAATATGAAACTTATTTGGTGCACATACTTATTGTAATTTGTGTGCTACTGTGGTATTCTTGTACTGACTACTGTGTTACTGAGATTGGTTGGGTGGGGATTCAAAAGCGAGAGAATAAGTGATGTGAAAAAATGTTGGAAATATTAATTACCCAAGTGAGAGTGTTCAATTGGCAACTTACTGTGAAATTATTTTAAACACCCTGTTTATTAATATTATTAAGTTACCTTTGAGTGTGTGGTAATGTGAACATAAAATTCTGGTGACACCTTAAGAGTGAAAAAAATATTTTTTTCTTGAAATTACTAACTGAATAGATGATACTGGGTTACCCTAAATATGCTATATGTGGAAAAATGAATTATAACAACTTTAAAGTAAAAAATCTTTGTATGTAATGATTCTGCTGAAACATCTTATGTTTCCGTCTACTTAAAACATGTAGTTATGAGATGTAGAGTGCTGTAATTCACTTACAGATACACATAATAGTTGTTGTGATCATTGAGTCCATTTGGTCTAACACTATTTAATTGGTGTATCCATTTGCACTCCATTTTCAATAGTGTTTGTTCCAAATTGCCCCCTCTAATGCCAAGGGTGGCTTTTTGTAACACTGCAAATTTGAGTAGGGAGTCGTTGCTGTTATGTTTGTGGAAAAAGTGTTTTGCCACACTAGTTATTTGTCTGTTTTTTTCCAGGTCTTTACGAGCATTTTTGATGTTTCTGCTGTGTTCCATTATTCTGGTTCTGGCCTGGCGTGTCGTCATTCCAACATAGAATAATTTGCATGGACATTGGAGGACATACACGACTCCTACTGTAGTGCAAGAGAAATGAGCAGCTAGTACATGTCTGTTTTCATATTTGTCAATTATTTCCGTGATTTTCCACACTTTAGGACATGTGCTGCATGTTCCACAAGGGAACATACCTTTTGATTGACATGTTCTCTTTGGCGTGTGAATATAGTGGCTTGAAACAAGAGTATCTTTCAGGTTTTTAGGTCTCTTATAACCTATGGATACTTTGTCCCCAATCTGGCTTGACAGTAAAGGATCATTTTGTAATATATGCCAATTGTTGTTAAAGATGTTAGTTATTTGTTTAATTTGTGGATTATATGCTGTTATCAATCTAGGTTTGTTGTCCTGCTTTTTTTGCTTTGGTTGTAATAGTGCTTGGCGGTTCATTTGCATGGCTTGTGTTTTTGCTCGTTTGATAGAACGTTTGCTGTAGCCTCGATCTTGGAGTCTGTTTGATAATGTTATGGCTTCATGCTTAAATGTGACAAGGTCTGAACAGTTTCTACGTAACCTGGTAAATTCACCTTTCGGAATAGCTTTGAGGGTACATGGAGCATGGGCACTTGTATGATGTAGCAGGGTGTTGGTGGCTGTTTCCTTTCTATATATGGTTGTGCTCACTTTACCTTCAGGATCTACTGATATTTGTAAGTCTAAGAAGTTTACCTTCTGCTGGCTATACTCATATGTGAGTTTTATGTTCAATTTGTTGTCATTCAGAAGATTCATGAACTCAATCAATTCCAGTTCAGGCCCTTCCCAGATGAACAGGATGTCATCGATGTAGCACATCCAGCAGGGAATGTGCTGCATATATTTGTCATTGTCACTGGTAAAAACTGTCAAATTCTCCCACCACCCTAAAAACAGATTAGCATATGTGGGTGCACATGCTGTACCCATGGCAGTACCTTGAGTTTGCAAGTAGAACCGATCTTTGAATGTGAAATAATTATGGTTCAGTACAAAATGTAAGAGATCTCTAATGAATTGATTGTGGTCATGATTATCTGTGGCATTTGTGCTCAGGAAATGGGAGATGGCTTGTTCTCCTAAATGATGTTTGATGTTTGTATACAGTGACTCCACGTCCGCTGTCACAATAAAAGAGTTAGGTATTAGTATCATGTTGTTTAATTTTTGAAGCACTTCCATTGTATCCTTTACGTATGAGGGTAAAGTGTATAGATATTCTCTGAGTCTCTGATCAATGTATTGGCTAGGCTTTTCAGTAAGGCTTCCATTCCCTGACACAATAGGGCGACCTGGAGGTTTATGGATGTCTTTGTGTATTTTGGGAATTAGATAAAATGTTGCAGTGATTGGATGTAATTGAGATAGAAATTGTTTTTCTGTGACGTTAATAGTTTTATCCTTGTAAGCTTTTTCTATGATTTTATTATATTTCTCTCTATACATGTACGTTGGATTACCTAACAACTTCCTGTAACATTGTTCATTATCTAGTTGTTTGGTGGCTTCTTCAAGATACATCTCTTTCTTCCATAAGACTATATTGCCACCCTTGTCAGATGGCTTAATGATGGTATCATGCCATGTATTGATCTCTTTCAGTGCTGTTTGTTCTTTTTTTGTCAAGTTGGAGTAGGTTTTTTGTACTGGTAGTTTTTCAATTTCTGCACATACTATTTCATGAAATACTTGAATTTGAGGTGATAGATTGTTAGGAGGAATATATTTGGATTTGTTTCTGATTTGTTGCCTCCAGTCACTATCAGGAGGTGTATTACCTATATTCTCTTCCAATAGGTCTTGTAGATCCTGTAATGCTAATTGGTCAGACGTTGTCCAATCCTCACCCAATTCTTTTTTGGCATATAATTTTTTTAACAGCAATTTCCTGGTGTATAAATTAACATCTTTTACTATTTCAAATTTATTTAATTTGTTAGTGGGACAAAAACTGAGACCCTTAGATAGTACTGAGATGTGGTTTGTGTCTAGAGCATGACTGGTCAGATTTACTACTTTTAGGTTCCCATTCTGATCTTTGAGAAGGGACTTGGCTGTCTCCTTCTTGTTTCCCTTTGGGGAGTGGACTGGGGTTTGCGTTTGTTCGGTCTCGATTCTTGTAGTACCTTGTTGCCAGGTGTTATGTTTAGCCTGCCTGTAGTTATCCCTAAAAAAGAGGGGGTGCCAGCTGATGTTGAAGGAGTTATTTGCTCACTGTGTATTAAGGCTTGTGTTTGTGATGTTGTATAAGTTCTTGGCTGTATATTTATGTCACCACTCGCACTTTCTATAGAGGTGTCTGATTCCGAAATTTCAATATCACTTTCATTTTGTTGTGAAGTTTGTTGATATTGTCTAGTGTTGCGAGAACGAGTGTTATACCTCTTTTGCCACTTATAAACTCTTTTGTTTAAGTAGTCATGTTGATCTCTCTGATATTTCTGTTTTTTGGTTTGTATTAACTCTGTTTCTAATTTGTCTAGGATCATGATTACATTTCTTTCAGTGGAGGGGCACATTGGTAGCTCAGTTAGGTAGATAGTGGCCACAGAGATATAGTGACCCCCAAATATATAGGATAACACTGATACATAAATAATACATTTACTAGTGTTGACTCTTTCCAGCAAATAATTTATAGTTCATTTTCTTGTATATTGGGATAAAGCCTCAATCCTAGTTCACGGATGGTATACAGAAAAGATGGCGTGAATGGCATTATTAAAAGGTTGCATGAAATTATGAGTGGATTTTGATTCGAATGTAAAATGGTATTTTAATTTATTATTAAACCAATGTGAAACACAAATTCCTCTTGTTTGGAATTGGGCATGTATCTCTGGTGAAGATCATGTGGTCTACATGAACTGAAGCAGTTAGCATGTAAACTAGTCTAGTGAATTGGTTAATGGGACATATGGATAATGGGGCCTACTCTTATTTTGATGGTGGATGTATTTGCTTAATGGGGCAGTGAAGACTACTGCCAGAGCAGTTCCTAGTTAACCCATGGGATCTACAATTTAGTGGCTTAACCTGATAATTAACAAAGGTGATTGTAGCATAACAGATGGACCATGAGTAAAACACTGTTGCCAGGTAGGCCTGGAGGACAGTGAGGTACCTGACGTGGTGTCCTGTAGTGGGATCCAATATACACACACATAGGAATGTGCCCACAAAGTAAAACAAGCACTCACACATGCATAAGCACACATACAGTTAATTTTTGATATATAAAAAGAAAATTTATTGGCAAATACCAAAGTTTATGTTCAAAATCAAACATTAAAAAGCACGGTAATGCCAAAATGAAACTCCACCACTGCACAGAATTTAATAATACAATAATAATATAGGATAATAATGTAATATATTATTTGGTGGAGTTTAGTTTTAGAAATTACATGTTTTTAATGTATGTTTGGGAATGTAAATTCTGATATTATCTTATGGTTTTAACATTGAATATATATTATTATTTGGTAAGAAATATAAATGTGAACAAAAATGATTTTTCTGTTTATGTGTCACATATGCACATTTACTTATCATCCTAGTATGCTTTGGTAAAAAGCACATAGTTACAAGGTTACAAACCTCCTATGGTAAACTGACAGCATTGCTCTGACTAACTTTGCATTGCTAGCTTCGAACTAGTTATCAGCAGGGCCGTTTGAACTTTCAGCTGGCTCTGATGACCCCGCACTCTACCTCACTCTACCTGACAAGCGCAAAAAGCAAACCTTTCCACCCTCTTTGTTAAGTCTCCTGACAGGTTTCAAAGTTTTTTTCTTTTTCTTTTCCTTTGTTCACCATTTTGTACGAGTCCAGCAGGAAGCAATGCTTGGCAGTTTATTATTTCAGCCATTTGATAAATCTCACTCAAACTTGTATTTGGTTGAAAAAAGCTATGTTAAAATAGAACTTCAAAATGATGGAATTATATTTACAGGTACATTAAACTCAACATTTAATTTCCCTTTTAAAAAGTAAAACAAAGCAAAATTGCAATATACCCCCCCCCCTTTTTATGCTATAAATAAAGCTGTGAAAAGTATACTTCCTCTATGAGTGGAGTGACTTCCCTCATATTTTATTTGAGCTTGCAAATATTACACACTGTGATTGGCTAGCTCACACCTCCAGCTTATTTACATCTGTCCTTAATAGGCTGCAGCAAGCGAAGCCAGAAACATGGATTCCATCGGGCTTTTCATCAGGTGCATCCCTGAACTGCTTTTGGTGCGCAAAACATTGTAAATTGAGCTAACAAAATAACAGTGTCACCTGATTTTAGATAAATTCTTTTGCAATTTATGCTTAAAGGGACATTCCCTTTATTACCCATTCCCTAGTTTTGCATCACCAACACTGTTATAGTCCAAAGTCTCAAATGACTCAAGCACCAGTGGTACAAATTAAGTGTGCAAAGCTGGGGGAGCCACTGCTCAAAGACTCCCAAGTATCCAAATCAAAGAAAGTCCAGCAGCACCACAGTAGTTTATCTTTCAAGCTTTATTAGTACCTAGAGGTAAAAACATGACGTTTCGGGCTCAGTAGCCCTTAATCATATCACCAACACTGTTATAGAAATACACTTTTTACCTCTGAATACCTTGGGCGAGATTACATATATGGCGCCCGTAATTTCCCCTCGCACATCGAGATATTACATAAACCCCGCCAGCAGTTCATAAAGTCGGATAAACTAGTGATGTCCAGAAATGAGCATAAATACAAATTTCTGGAGTCGCCAGTGACTTACGGCACTTAAAAATCTCCTGTAAAAGTCTAACACGCCTCCTAAAAATAAACCCGACACATAAAAGCCCCTATATCTGCCATCAAACCCACATCGGAACTAATAATAAATATATTAACCCCTAAACCGACAACCCCAACAATGCAATATGCCTAATTAAACTATTAACCCCTAATCCGCCATTAACCCACAACTCAATAAACCTATTAAAGTATTAACCCCTAATCCGCCAAACTCACACAACACAATGCTAATAAATCTATTAACCCCTAAAATGCCAAAGCCCACAAAGCAAATAACTAAACACTAAGCCCGCCTAACCTAACACCCCCTAAATTAAGTCCATTACATAAATTAAACTAAAACTAAATTACAATTAAAAAAACTAACATTACTTTAAAAATAAAAAAAAATAAGTTTAAATTAAGATAAAATGACAGAAAATAAAAAACAAAATTGAAAAATTATACCTAATCCCTAAAAAAATAAAAAAGCCCCCCCCAAATAAAAACACCCCCTAATCTAATGCTAAACTACCAATAGCCCTTAAAAGGGCTAGAGCAGTGCCCTAAAGAAATCAGCTTGTTTCCTTAAAAAAAATACTAAGTCCCCCCTCTAACAGTAAAACCCACCACCCACCAAAATAAATAAACCTAAACTACCCATTGCTCCTTAAGGGGCATTTGCATGGGCATTGTCCTTAAAAGGGCATTTATCTATTTTACTGCCCTTAAAAGGGCATTCAGCTCTTTTAAGAAAGCCCATAAACCTAATCTAAAAAAAATAAAAATAATAATAATTTTAAAACAGCCTAAATCTAAACCCCAGGTTGGTACACTACTCACGGTTCCTGAAGTCCGGCAGAGAAGGTCCTGTTCCCGGCAGTGAAGTCTTCTTCCAAGCGGCGACTGGTTCCTGAAGTCCAGCGGTGAAATCTTCTTCCGAGCGGAAACCTCTTCTTTCTTCATCCAAGACCAAGTCGGAGTGGAGATGAGCGCGGAGTAGGAGCATGAACCGGGGAGCAATGGAGCGTGGAGCATCCTCTTCGTACGATCTCCACTGTACACTGAATAGTGAATTCAAGGTGCACAATTAAATATATGAATTCCTATTGGCTAATTTCATTCTTCAAATTCAAATCAGCCAATAGGATGAGAGCTACTGCTTTGACAGTCTGAGGCAACCACATTTGAGTAACAGAAAAGCCCATTAGACTTCTCAAGGAACATAAAAAAAGACCAGGGTGATAAAGGGGATAGGGTAGTGTCACAGCAGCATGACTAAGGGTTAATTTGTCCTTTAGTCTGACATTATATTATTGCCCATAAAAATGGAAAGGTTAAAAGCTTTTTATGACAAAGATTGCAGGGAGTTATCAAAATTCTAGTTCCCGCAGGTCTGTAAGCTGGGCTGGGATCATCATAATAAAGCGGTGCACCCCTGTCATTTTGAATTGTAATAGCCTGGTGCAGGCAGGGATAGCGCCAAATGGAATAAAGATTAAAGGGATATGAAACCTAATTTTTTTTCTTTCATGATTCAGCTAGAGCATGCAATTTTAAGCAACTTTCTAATTGAATCCTCTTATCAATTAAAAAAAAAAAAAAAAAAAAAAGGAAGCAGGAATGTAAAGCTTAGGAGTCAGCCCAATCTTGGTTTAGCACCTGGGTAGCACTTGCTGATTGGTGGCTAAATATATCCACTAATTAGCAAGCGCTACCCATGTACTGAACCAAAAATGGGCCAGCTCCTAAACTTACATTCCTGGTTTTTCAAATAAAGATACCAAAAGAACGAAGAAAAATGAATAGGAGTAAATTAGAAAGTTGCTTAAAATTGCATGTTTAGTCTGAATCATGACAAAAATTTTTTTGCACAGCTACCTTAGTTATATCAGTTTGCATGGGCATACTATATCATAGGTAACAATGGCATTCGATATAACATGGATCATGGGTCATATACATTGGTAAGAATAGAGGCACCAGAAAGCAGACACGTGTTTTTGATAGATGGGTAAGAAGGCATTAAAGGGACATAAAGACCAACATTTTTTGTTCACGATTCAGAGAGAGAATATAATTTTGAACAACTTTCCAATTTACTTCTATTGCCAAATTTGCTTCATTCTCTAGGTATATTTTGTCGAAGGAGCAGCAAAGCACTGCTGTGAGCTAGCTGAACACATTAGGTGAGCCAATTAAAATAGGAGCAGTCACCAATCAGCAGCTAGTTCCCAGCAGCTGTGGCAGCCTATGTATGTTTTTACAAAAGATACCAAGTAAGCCAATTAGATAATAGAAGTAAATTGGAAGTTCTTTTAAATTGCATGTTCTATCTGAAGTGTGAAATAAAAATGTTGGGTTTCATGTCTCTTTAAGGTACAGTGGGGCAAAAAGTATTTAGTCAGCCATCAATTGTGCAAGTTCTCCCACTTAAGAAGATGAGAGAGGCCTGTAATTTTCATCATAGGTATACCTCAACTATGAGAGACAAAATGTGGAAACAAATCCAGACAATCACATTGTCTGATTTGGAAAAACCCAGCTGGACCCCATCCTCTTTTACTGTCGCCGCCTTCCTAGTCCAGTATATATATGAATGACCTATCAGCCAACACTGTATCGGACCTACGGAGAAAGAAGAGCAAACTAAATTAGGAAAGGCCTAACATACGACGTGTATCTGCTTGAAACCCACCTCCCGATTCTCTTAATCCCCTCTACTCCCACCCCAAAAGAATGGGCCTCAGTAGCTGCCCCAATTCTGAAAGAATGAGTTCCAAACTCCCACGGAACTAAACCAATCTCTCCCAGACATTTTCTAAAAAACAGCCTGAAATTGAAACAGAGATAATGAAGACCCGTCAACGTGTACAAATAGTGGACCCCCAACCTGTGGCCTCAAATTCACATATTCCCTCATCAATTTTACTGGGCAGCATGTTCCTCCCATAGCCCTCAGAACTATCTGCACATCCTTTCCCCATTGGTCAGTTTTTGACCTTCTTAGCCATATGGATAAACAGTCCCCATTCACCACCATATCTGCCATCTGAAGACCCTTTATATTCCTTTTGTTCTGTCCCACCAATTCAGATACTTTAAATGCCCCAAAAAATGCCACCACATAAGCTGCCTTGAATAACGACGTCTCATAATGAGATTTGCAAATTTCCGGCAATTTCTCCACTATAAGTTGCAAAACTGAAAATACCACTGGACGTCTGCAATCCACCATCCCTTTCCCTATACACAAACTTCTTGCCGCCATCCGGACCACGAAACGTTTCGACACATCCTCCCAACACATCAACTGAAAGAGAATGCCAAAGCTGCTAAGAGTCTCCTCACCATAGACTTGGAAATCCCTGCCTGATTCCATTCCTGCATCCAATCTAACAATGCCCTCACTCGACCTTCTGATGAGTTAATCGACCCTCGCCTCTGTAAAGTCTTCCACCATCACAACCATACCTGCGTGTAGGATTTCCAGGTTCCCAGAGCGAGAGCTCCCCTCACCAAATTCATTCTGCTGAGAATGCCACTCCCCACAGTTCCTCCCGACACTGTTCCCCAAACGCTTCCTTTTCTGGAGCCAAGAGATGAAACTGGTCCCACTGTAAACAGGAAAGAGCGTCAGCAATCTCATTGATTTTCCCTGGTACATGCACTACTCTAAATAAGACATTGCATTGCAGACACTTTAATACAAATAATCTTAACAAATGAACTATCGGAGGTGACGAGGCTGATAATCTATTCAGGGCCATAACCCCCCCATGTTGTCAGAATAGAAAACCACCCTTTTGTCTGACAAAAGATGCGGCCATACATGTAATGCTACAACTAGCGGAAACAACTCCAGGAATACCAGATTCTTGGACAGAAGCTTATCCACCCACGCCCCAGGCCATTGCCCCTCACACCATTTGCCTTGCAGATAAACCCCAAAACCTATGGCCCCCGATGCATCTGTGAACAAATGGCGATCCAAATCCAATACACGCTCCTCCTGCATCAAAACCCTACCATTGAAACCTCTCAAGAAACACAACCAAATCTTCAAATCCTCCTTGAGCCCTTTCTTGAACCGAATCCTGTGAAATGGCTCCTTCACCCCAACAGTTGTCAAGGACATACTTCTCACCGGGATAATTTTGCATGCAAAGTTGAGTTTGCCAATCAACGACTGAAGTTCCCTCAATTTCAGCTTCTGCTTCCCCAACACAGCCATATTTTTTTTCACTAAGTCCGCTACCTTGTCCTCCGGTAGCCTACATTCCATACGGACCGTATCAATTAGAATACCCAAGAAACTAAAACACATGGTAGGGCCCTCCATTTTTTCCCTGGCTACCGGGATCCCGAATTCCTTCGTTACCCACATAAACATCCGACCCCTCCAGGCCTACAAATAAAAATTTGTCCAAGTAATGGACCAATGTACCCAAACCCGAATGCTGTTTCACAACCCATTCTACAAAACAACTAAACTTTTCAAAATATGAGCAGGATATAGAACATCCCATTGGCAGGCACAAATCTACAAAATGACAATCATCGAAAAAACAGCCCAGCAGATGGTGAAATTTTGGGTGAACAGGTAACAGACAAAATGCTGCCTCCACATAAACTTTTGCCATCAATGCCCCTTTACCTGCCTACCCGAACCAACCCCACTGCCTTATCGAAAGATGAATACTGGACCACCAACAACTCGGGATCAATCCCTTCATTAACAGATGCCCCTTTTGGATAAGAAAGATGATGAATCATTCTGTATTGCCCTGGGGACTTTTTCGGAACCACCCCTAATGGAGAGACTCTCAGCTTATCCAATGGCAGCACTCAGAATGGACCTGCCATCCTACCTAAGGTAACTTAATTTAGCAACTTGATCCTAACAATCCGGGAACTCCCTAGCCGATTTTAAATTCCCATAAACCCTGGACCCATCCCCTTCCTTGAACCGAATCCAAAACCCAGAACTAAAACCTGTCAGCAGTAGCTCAGCATCCAACTTGCTCGACCTCCCCCTAGTGTACCGCTCTAACCATGGTACCATCCTTACGATCCTCACTGGTGTCCGTGCCCTGTACAGCCACGTCCCCTGCTTTAGCCAGCAGTTGCCCCCGCCTGAAGCACTTGGAGAATGCATGTGTACCCCCACAACCCAAGCATTAGTGTTTATACTAACATGCCCCTCCAAACCGACATTGGCCGTCATTAAATTGGAAACAGTCCTTTTCTAAGTGCTACTGCTACGTTTGTCCCGGCCCCACTGGTACTGGATCCACCTGTCCCACGAAAGGACTGCCCACCACGAAGAGGCGTCATCACCTCCAACCATATTCCTATATCTCGGTCATCCCACTTCATGTCTGGGCGCACTGCTATCCGCTAGCGGAACTGCTCATCATACCGCCACCAAGACATGCCTTCATATGTGCGATATGCGGCAGAGATCTCATAAAAAATAACAAAACAATGCAGATCCCTGCTCAGGGAACTTCTCAGCGGTCACACTAGCCAGGATTTAGAAGGCCCGGTTATTTCTAGACATAGAAGGAGAAATAGGACAAGGGGGGATCAGCAGCATCAGTTAATGCTTATGCAGCACAACTACCCTCAAACTCCTCATAATACCCCTTTACATGCCCCCAATAGTCCCAACATGCCAACCAAACAACCATACCCCCCAACCCCTATGCACCAAACTCCTGAGCACCAGCAACCTTCCCCCAGGGGCATACCGCCAGGATCCTGTTGCCTGCCCAACCCACCCTTGTACAAACTCACGCCCCTTTACAGGTCCCACAGCTAGCCCCTGCCTCCCAGCATAAGATCCCCCCTAAACTACAACCTGCCCCAGGACAGCAAAAAACTCCTAACCCATTCACCCACGGACTGGGGAACCCAACATGCTGAACGTCCTCACATCCCCACTACAACCCTGGACCAACCAAGCACATTGCCCCGCCAAGCCCCCCCATTGCACGGCACACAAACTCCCTTGAATACCAGGACATACCTTCCACTTCCCTCAACCTTCTCATACCCAACCTAGTCCCTTAAACCCAATTATCCCACTGCAGGCCCCATACATCCGCCCAGAGACGCACCCGAAACCATCACCCTCCGAATCATCTACCGCACACTACCATTTGGGCCCCAACCTGAGCAACCTCTTATTCCCAGGCCCGCCCCCCCAAGCAGCCTCTCCTCCTCTCATACCTCATCCATGCCTACCAACTTCTTCTACCGCCAGCTGCCGTACTCCCCCCGTAACCAGGACGCCCCAGTCTTTCCCTGCCTTACCTTCTGCAGCTGCCCTGGGTGCTGGCTGCCTCCAGTCCTTAGCCGCTCTCCCCGGCCTTTTACCCGACAATGGGTGATGACGTGACCAGCTCCTCCTCCCGATGCAGTCTGCGTCACTGGCTCCACGGCCACTGCAGGCCTCACCGGCATTGAGCTCCCAGCCGGCTTCCAGGGGGCACCTTCTTACCGCTTCTCCTTCATAGGATAGGGCCTCTAGCTCCTGCTCTCCCTCTCAGCTCCAGACTCAGTCTTTCTGGCGGCCTGGCCCTCCTAACTGGCCTGGTTCCAGGAGGCTGTGGTGTCCTGCCTCTCCCAGCGGTATGGACCTCTGCTACGGGAGTTGCTCCTGCCATCCTCAACTGGTCCAGCACCCAGTCCTTGCCTCTGGCTTGAGCCAAGGCAGTTACAGCAGCCAACAGGTCCGGATTAGACTCCATGATGAAACAGGTAAGTGTGAGAAAAAGCAAGCTTCTTTCCACACTTACCCTCTCACTCTTTTTGGTGCTCTTTTTTAACCACCCCCACAACTTTTATCCACCTAGGAGGCCCCACCTATCACCTCCTCTCACTGACCTTCCACCAATCCTACTCTCACACCTATACAGGGGTCAAACGCAGCTCCCTTGTATTTGTCTCCTCCAGGGCTTCCTTTTTGACAGTTTTTCACAGTTAGACAGCACTAGTTCATGTGTGCCATAAAGATAACATTGTGCTCACTCCCGTGGAGTTATTTATGAGTCAGCACTTAGATAAGGGGGCAGATACAGAAGGTAATCACAGAGGTATAAAGTATATTAATATAACATTGTTGGTTATACAAAACTTAGGAATGGGTTATAAAGGGATTATATTTCAAAACAAACATTTTGAAGTAGACTGTTGCTTCAAAATGTGCATCAAAATGAATCTACATTACACTGTAAAATTTGTATTTAAAGCACACAAGAAACACAAATCACTTTTAATGTACACAGTAAAAATCATGTTGAAAGTACAAAGCTATTTCAAAATATAAAAGTTAAAGGGACAGTCTACACCAGAATTTTTATTGTTTAAAAAGATAGATAATCCCTTTATAACCCATTCCCCACTTTTGCATAACCAACACTGTTATATTAATATACTTTTTACCTCTGTGATTACCTTATATCTAATACTCTGCACACATCCCCCTTGTGTATAAATGTACATACATATATATACACACACACATATATATATATATATATATATATATATATATATAAAAATCCCACGTAGGGCTCCGCACTCACTTCACGAATAACAACTGCTCAGGGTGCATTCAAAAGTATCACAGTCACAATCCAGAATAAGCACTCACCGGGTCTTATCATATAAAGCAATTTAATACCAGTAACGTTTCGGGGGTGTTAGCTCTGTCTTCAGACTGTACAACAACCTTAACCAACCAGGCTAATGATGATAGAATGATGCTTACCACTACCTATACTATAGACAAAAGAGCCCTCCCTGAGATAGTAAAACAGGAATGGAATATCATGCAGTCAGATGGGAATCTGCCTTTTGGGAAGATGCAGCCTCCAACAATTGGCTTCCGGAGGGCAAGATCGATTAGAGACATGTTGGTTAAGGTTGACCCAGTACAGAGCTATAGAACTAATACTTGGCTTCAACATGTAAAACCTGGTTGTTACAAGTGTGCAGGTTGCACTACCTGCAATGGCCTGCTCAATAGCAAATTCTTTACCCATCCGTTAACAAACAAAAGGTTTGAGATCCGACATAGAGTAACCTGCACAATAACACATATTGTGTATCTGCTCCATTGTCCATGTGGGTTATTCTATGTCGGAAAAACAATTGACAACATCCGGACCCGCATAGTCAACCACCGCACCTCAATACGTATGGCCATAAAAAATGACACGTCTGAACAATCTGTTGCCAGATATTTTGTGCTGCTTGGCCATGCAGTTTCAGATTTGAGGTATGTGATCATTGATCACATCCCCCCTCTTACAAAACGGGGTGATAGAGGGAGATTGTTGTTTCAGCGCAAGTCTAGGTGGATATTCAACCTGGGCACTTTGGTGCCCAGGGGGCTGAATACCCACCTGGACTGGCACTGTTTCTTATGAGTCATTCTCTGCTGTTACTTATGTATCATGACAAGCCTAGAAAGTCTAGATTAGCCGCAAATATTTTACACTTTGGCCTCTAATATAAATTTCTACTTTCTTTACATTGTTGCCATATAATCTTTTATAGTCAGTTACAGTTCTTCTACCAAACTTTATACTTAGATGCTTTGATGGAGACAGCCTATTCTTTAGTGGTTTATATTCATAAGATGTTTAGTTAAGACTGATTGTAGGTCTGGCGTATATAAAGCTTAGGGTAGTTATAAAGAACTTTTAGTTGCTATCCATGGTGTGCTGACTAAATGTATGTTCGATCTGTCACTTTTAATTTTTATTGTAGTCACGCCGCTTCCGGTTACCATGGTAATGGCCGGTCCTGCGCAGTGGAGCTGGTCTGACGTCATGGGACTTCCGGTTTGCGGTACGGGTGTTCGGTGCTGGGGTATTTAAACACAGGTATGTTTGTTTATATCTTTTATAGAAGTGACCCCTCGATTATGAGGAGAAGGGGAAGGGAACTAGAGCTCTTGGAAAGGGGTTTTTCCTTACAGGTAGGCCTAGGTATCACTGAAAGGCAGTGCCTTAATACCGAAATATAGAATAAAAAAATAGAGAGATGAAAAGAGGTATTATTTATGGCACACTTATTTGCAAGAGCCTAGATTACTATATCAAAAAAGGGTATAAGAGGACTGGTTCAGAATAAAATATAACCTTTATTAATACATTGCAAAAAACATAATGTTGGGATAATATGTACACTTTGTATTTATACAAGACAGAGCAAGTGAAATAGGGGAAAAGAACAAATATTATCAAATATAGTATTTACTAAAACTATTAGTGATGGCCCTTCTACTTGTAAGTGTATAAATGAAGATGATAAAAAATAATCATCCAATAAGTTAGAAGAAAGAATATATAGAATATAAAAACATGTGTTTAGAAAGAAAAACACTTAGCGCACACTTTTCCTATGCTAGAGGTTATATAAACTAGAATCAAAATCTATAGAGAATTATTAGCATATCCCTTTAACATTATAAGCCACCTATTGGGTAGTCTAGAGATCAACACTCTAAGAGCGAAAAATAGCAGATATAATGTTGCACTGCGTTACATATTGTACTGTTGGAGATAGTATATATCAATATATCACAGGAATGTTTGGCCAGCAGCCCCCACTAGCTATCAGAGGCTGTTTGCAATAAATGGCCGTTCTATGGGTATTAGGGCTGTAATGCCGATTAAGACCAACAGTAATAAGCTATATATGCAGAAGAACTGGAATTGTATTTGTCTCAGTTCTATTCCAAGCCACCTCAAGTCTAGTCTACAGAACTACAATATAGGAATAGGGAGCGGTAGGAGTTACACTGCCTTATAAATGACATTTGCCAGAGAACAAAAAAATATCAGATAGTTACGTCAAGGATTAAGGGCTAGATTTAATAATGCTGAGGCGTACAGGGGCGCGTATACGCGCCCCTGTATTCCTCAGCTCGCCTGTGGCAGGGCGAAATTACCCGCAGGTATTCGCCATTGCACACGAGCGCAATTTTGCACTCGGATGCAATCACGCCCCCTGCCCGCGCACAGCCAATCACGCGCGGGCAGGAGCTGTCAATCTCCTCGGTCGGACTCGACCGAGGAGATTGAATTTTGCCACAATAGAGGTGGCGTAGATGTTAGGGAAGCAGCGGTCTGGTGACCGCTGCTTGATAAATCACGGCGAGCAAGTTCTTGAGAGAACTTGCTGCCGTAGAGGCTTGATAAATCGAGCCCATACAGCGCTAGCCCCCACTATAAGTAAAAACTTATTAAGGTCCACAATTAATCTATAGGTTCTAAAATGCCATTTAAGGCCAACAGAATTATGCGAAGATATGCTATAAATTAAACTGAATTAAACTAAAAGTGCATAGGAGAAGCAGTCAGGCGAATCAGCAAGAACAACTCAGGATGTTCACCAAAAATGGGCTGGCATCTAAACTTACATTCTTGCATTTCAAATAAAGATACCAAGAGAATGAAGAAAATGTGATAATAAGAGTATATTAGAAAGTTGTTTAAAATTGCATGCTCTATCTGAATCACAAAAGAAAAAAAATTGGGTTCAGTGTCCCTTTAACCCCTTAATGACAACTGACGTACCAGGTACGTCATGCAAAAACTAACTGTTAATGACAATAGACGTACCTGGTACGTCAGTTGTCTAACAGAGTGCTGGAAGTGATCACAATCGCTTCCAGCAGCTCTGAGGGTATTGCAGTGATGCCTCGATATGGAGGCATCCTGAAATACCCCTTTACAAGCCTCCGATGCAGAGAGAGTCACTCTGCTATGTTGCCGATGGTGCCGTTGTCCGGGTGGGAGGAGGGAGCGTGTGCGCGCGTGCACGATGCGCGCGTGTGTACACGATGCACGCGCGTGTGCATGATGCGCGCGCACATGCATAGGGGGTGCGTGTGCACGTGGGGCATGGGCATGGGGTGCGCGTGCACGTGCGTGCATTAGCCACACTGACACCAATGAAGGAAGGAAGGGGAAAAAAAGTATTATTTTTTTTTACATATAAAAGGATCTGGGAGGGGGTGGGGGTATTGTGGGGGGGGGGGCTGCTACACTACAGAAATAATAAAAAATTAAAATAAAAAAGTTATAAATAAAATTAAAATACTTTGGTTTGTGGGGCCAAACTGGGTACTGGCAGACAGCTGCCAGTACCCAAGATGGCGGTAATTAGGTAGGGGAGAGGGTTAGAGAGCTGGAGGGGGGGGGGGGGGATCAGGGAGGTTGGTGCTAAGGCAGGGGTCCATCACAACTAAAATATTTTATTATTTTTATTTAAAAAAAAAAAAACTCTTTTATTTAGTACTGGCAGACTTTCTGCCAGTACTTAAGATGGCGGGAACAATTGTGGGGTGGGGGAGGGAAGAGAGCTGTTTGGGAGGGATCAGGGGGTGGGATGTGTCAGGTGGGAGGCTGATCTCTAAAATTAATCCTGCAAGCTCCCTACAAGCTACCTAATTTAACCCCTTCACTGCTGGGCATAATTCACGTGTGGTGCGCAGCAGCATTTAGCGGCCTTCTAATTACCAAAAAGCAACGCCAAAGCCATATAAGTCTGCTATTTCTGAACAAAGGGGATCCCAGAGAAGCTTTTACAACAATTTCTGCCATAATAGCACAAGTTGTTTGTAAATAATTTCAGTGAGAAACCTAAAATTGTGAAAATGTAAAGTTTTTTTTTTATTTGCTCGCATTTGGCGGTGAAATGGTGGCATAAAATATACCAAAATGGGCCTAGATCAATACTTTGGGATGTCTTCTAAAACAAAATATATACATGTCAAGGGATATTCAGGTATTCCTGACAGATATCAGGGTTCCAAAGTAACTAGCGCTAATTTTGAAAAAAAGTGGTTTGGAAATAGCAAAGTGCTACTTGTATTTATTGCCCCATAAATTGCAAAAAAAGCAAAGAATGTGTAAACATTGGGTATTTCTAAACTTAGGACAAAATTTATAAACTATTTAGCATGGGTGATTTTTGGTGATTGTAGATGTGTAACAGATTTTGGGGGTCAAAGTTAGAAAAAGTGTGTTTTTTTTCCATTTTTTCCTCATATTTTATCATTTTTTTTAGTAAATTATAAGATATGATGAAAATAATGGTATCTTTAGAAAGTCCATTTAATGGCGAGAAAAACGGTATATAATATGTGTGGGTACAGTAAACGAGTAAGAGGGAAATTACAGCTAAACGCAAACACTACAGAAATGTAAAAATAGCCATTGTCATTAAGGGTAAGAAAATTGAAAAATGGTCCGGTCATTAAGGGGTTAACTGCACTAGAAGTGCTTATATGCATTTTTGGGGTCACAGACTCTGTAATTAAGAGGCATATGTGTGCAGCCACGAATCAGCAGCTATCTCCCAGTAGTGTGTTGCTGCTTCTGAGCCAACCTTGGAATCCTTTTCAACAAAGAATACCAAGAGAACGAAGCAAAATGGGTAACAGAAGTACATTGGAATATTTCAATTCTAATTCATAAGAGCATGTTTTACTTTCGTGTACCTTTAACATGTGCATAGTTAAAGAATTGTTCACACAGGGAGCGTCTACTTACCAATGCATGTAGGTAGAAAAAACAAGATACATTATTAACACACATGCAACTAATTTATTTTTATTTTTGATTCCACAGTTTAACCTTAACATATTTACTTTTACACATATGTGTTTTGTTTATCCTTTAATCTACCCTGCATTTATATTCTATATTCATCATCAGTAATTGTTTTGTGCGCTCTACGTTTGACTTTGCTTAGCAATTACATTGTGCAAAAAAGGCACTGAAGGATTTGGATTATGTAGAAATCATCATCAGTGTAATTGCCTTGAAACAGAATTAAAAAAATAGCTGGGAACAGTAACTAATTAAAGTTCTTATAACCTTATCTCTTAGAAGTCATCAAATAGATGATATAGTATTTTGTAGGCTAGTCTTGCTGTAATATAATTCTTAGGCTATCACACGTTAGCACATTGATAGTACCTAATTACTGATGCTTTGTTGTGGATCTATACTAATATTCTATTCAAGATGAGTGATATCAGGGCCATCAAGATCAGCACTGTAACCCACTGAGGACACCGTAACAAATGAATCAGAGTGATATTTCAAAAGAAATGTAATGAGTAATGATCTTTATATCCTCTGAATCTCACAGAGGAATAAACAATGCACAGTTAAAGGGACATTGTACACAAACATTTTATGTCATCCATATTATAGAGCAGCATTTACATTTGTTGTACTGGAGTAAATATGGATTTAATATTAAACTTCCTTCTAGTGCTTATTGACCTTGCTAGCCACCTATAAACTAATGAGTGTTAACAGGAAGTACCCATCAGTCAATGAGCATTAGTCAGAAGTCGACAACTAATTCAGATGTATTGGAACAATTTAAAGTTATAAATAATTTTCTTCAAAATTTGTAATACCCTTGCTTCTACTTATATAGTAATTTATGCCTAAATTTGAGTGCTAGATGATAATCTGGTTAAAGGACATAAAACAGGTTGGGATAGAGACAAAATATAATAATATGTACTTTAATTATTTTACCTGCAAATATATACTGCAGAGTCTCGTCATTAACCCTTTCTTTTACTCCCCCCCACACACACCTCTTATATGGCTGTATCTATCTCCACCTTTACTTTGGTAGAATGCAAGACTTTAACACTCATTATCTGCTGGAGCATACCTAGAAGCAAATAAGCTGCAGTTGAAATACAATGCCTGTGTTTCTGATGCTAAACACTGATAAGGGGAGGTGGATCAGACTGCTACAGACAGCATATTTATTGAACAAATTTTGCTTATTTCTAAAAATTATTTTAAAATTTTAAAAAACTTGCCAGAATTGTTTTTTAACTTAATTAGTCCTTTTAGGATATGCACAGACCTCACGTTTTATGGCACTTTAATCAGATCAGCCTCTGGCACTCCTCCCCTGGTGAAAGAGATGAACTTTAGACATACCCAATTAATGTTGACGTATACTCCTTTTTTATAGTTAGTGTGCATTTTAGGGGAGACACATGTTGTGGGATCCACTGGAACTGACCATTTTGCTTTTATATTGTTTTTAATAAATCCAGCGACTGTTCCTGTTAGCGGGAGGTGGTGAGCTAATACACCATAAGATATCAGCCTGCATCTACACGCACATTTGGGTGCTTTCATTAAATGTCAGTATTCTGTGTTACATTTGGTGCACACCATTCCTGATACGATCATCTGATCTACACATGAGGTGCCTCTTCTTTCTAGCATTTTTCTAAAAAATAATATAAGGAGTTTAAATACTTATGCAAGCAGTATAATTGATCCTCCCCCAAAAAAATCTACTCATAAATACTGAATTTTGGCTCTAAAATATAAACAGATGCAGACATCGCAACCTGAAAGAACTCATTTCCTGGAGGTGCCCCCCTCAACTGTGCCCCCTTCCTCAATCCCCCCCCCCCACAACCATTCCCCGCTGTCCCAATTCAGAATTCCTCAGTGCTCCGATTATGAAATAGTTAAAAATGTTATCACAAAGAGTATGTGGGGGAATAAACACCCATCTAAAGACAAGATGAAACTTGCATGTATAAATATATATATAACCATTTTATAGCTATAAATATGTGAGTCTGGCACAATATATAGCATGGGAATCTGGCACAATATACAGCATGGGAGTCTGGAACAATATACAGCATGGGAGTCTGGAACAATATACAGCATGGGAGTCTGCACATCTCACCTGTATCAGGTCTGCTATGTCTTGCACCGCACTAGAGATCAGTAAGGGGGAGAAAGTCCAGAGATGAACGCAGTAACTATTTACATTGAGGTATAATGGAACAGTGACACCTACAGGTAGAAATGAAAAGTACAGGCACAAATTTGATTTTATCTGGCACTCTTTCTGGGATCTTGTGTTTAATTTGCAGGTGTCAGGGAGCCACTATTTCAATGCGGGAGACTCCCAGAATTTCCTGGGAGAGTTGGGATGTCTGCAGATGAGTTAGTTATGTTAGTATGTATAATATGTTATCCAGAAAACAGTATATATAATATTCAAGGGGTCTGAATACTTTTGCTTAACCCTGTAGCTGTTTTTCTGTAGTTCTCATCAGCCTTTTAAATGCTAACTATTAAAGATGTGTTATGCCTAAACAGGATGTTATCAAATCACTTTCCATCAAATATTTCTTTTTTTCTATTTAAATACTCATTTGTCATCATTTGCTTCCCCCATTGTGGTGCTAAAGAAAGTGATATGTTAATAAAATTAATGACTTGCAGAATTGAGGATGCTTAGCACTTTCTAGGATCCTCTTCAGAACCTTTCCTACTAAGGTTAAATAGCTTTGCTATTTTTTATGTAGAATATTTTAAATTGTTACACTTTAATATGAATAATGTAAGGTACCAGGATATCCAGCAGTAGTGATGGGAGCAGAATAAGTAATCCAGTCAGCAGTCACCAGAGGTCAGTATCAGAATAAAAAGTACAGAATACTCAGTACAGAAATGGGTAAGGCCAGAAATGTAATTCACATAAGAATCAGGGGTCATAACATGGAGGTTAGGAACATAAGCACCAGGGTTTTCTTATGAAAATAACCAAGCACAGAATGATGTTTTCAGGATCCTATAATTGTATCATTAGTGCTGCCTTTCTTAAAAAGTCATTGTGAGCTCTTTAACTCTTTAGTTGCAGGGGAAAATTGCTCTCTCTAAGCACCTGCTAATGTACACACCTTCCCTCACCCTGTCACATATCCCCCTGCCCAGCGGAACACTGTGGGGTGAAGCGGTCATAGCTGTAAGCAAATGCACCCTGGATAGTCAGTCAGCATTACCATGTACCAGGCTAGCCCAGTGTTTCATCACAAAACTGAAAGTCTGGAAAGACAAGAACCACTTTGTGATCCTTGAATTATGGTCTCTATTGTTGTGCATCCACCTCAATGGGCATGCTCCGTGATCAGGGTAAAGCGCCTGCCCAGTAAATAATACCTAAAAGTTTCAGTAGCCCACTTGATTGCTAAACATTCCTTTTCTATTGTAGAATAGCGCTGCTCACTGGGTAAAAGTTTCCTACTTAGATAAAGAACTGGATGTTCCTCTTTGTCTATGTATTGTGAGAGTATAGCCCTCAACCCAACCTCAGAGGCATCAGTTTGCAAAAAGAATTCTTTGTTAAAATTTGGAGCCATGAGGATAGGTTGTTGACAAAGTGCGGAGCGAAGATCTGCAAAAGATTCCTCAGCCTTGTTGTTACATCTCAATGTATCAGGACTTTTTGCTTTAGTAAGATCAGTGAGAGGAGCAGCCCTTGTTGCAAAGTGAGGAATAAATCATCTGTAATAACCGACAATTCCTAAGAAAAGTTCTAACATGTTTTTTCCTGAGTGGCCTAGGCCATCTTTGTATCACTCCTATCTTGTCTACTTGGGATTTCACAACTACCCCACCCCTACCAACAATATAACCTAAGTATTTAGCCTCAGCCAAGCCAATGGTACACTTCAATGGATTGTCTGTTAACCCAGCCTTTCTAAGAGTTTCAATTACAGCCTCTACTTTTTGTAGATGAGAATCCCAATCTGGACTGCTTATTATGACATCATCCAAATATGCAGCAGCATATTGTGCATGAGGTCTGAGTAACTTATCCATCAACCGTTGAAATGTTGCTGGAGCTCCATGCAAACAAAAAGGCATCACCTTATAGTGAAACAAGCTATCTGGAGTAGCAAAGGCGATTTTCTCTCTAGAGTGCTCGGATAACGGTATCTGCCAATAACTTTTAGTGAGGTCCAAAGTTGAGAGAAATCTGGCCTTGGCTAGTCTTTCTACAAGTTCATCTACCCACGGCATTCATCTACATGCATCAAACTTTGATATCTCATTTAGCTTTCTGAAATAGTTGCAGAACCTAATAGAGCCATCAGGTTTGGGTACTAAAACAATTGGGCTAGACCAGTTACTGTGAGACTCCTCAATCACCCCAAGATCAAGCATTTCTCTAACCTCTGCCTTTACAGCTTCCCTTCTGGCTTCAGGTATTCTATATGATTTTATCTTAAGGGTTATCCCAGGCTCATTGATTATGTCATGGGTTATTCCACTAGTTCTTCCTGGCATAGGTAAAAATACATCCCTATTCCTTTCTACCATTTCTTTAGCTTTCTCTGCTTGTTCCGGTGTAAGCTCTGGGCAAATTCCTACCGAAGGTTCTAAGTGCATGGATTCAACTCTTGTGTTTTCCCATTACAGCTATACAAGCCTCTCTGTCTCTCCATGATTTCAGAAGATTAACATGGAAGATTTGTTCTTTCCTACGGCGCTCAGACTGTCTAACTTTGTAATTCACAGGGCTTAATTTTTCTATAATTTCATAGGGACCCTGCCAACAAGCCAGAAGCTTACTCTAAGCTGTTGGGACTAAAACCATTACTCAATCATCTGCCTGAAACTGTCTTTGTGTAGCACTCTGATTATAGTTAAGTTTTTAAGTTCCCTGAGCTTTCTCCATATGCTGGCGGACAAGGGGAACAACATGAGCCATGTGTTCATGTATCAAGTCAACATGCTGCAGAACATTGTTTCCTGGGACCCCTTGTTCTTCCCAAGTTTCTTTCAGAATGTCTAACATACCCCTAGGATGCCTGCCATACAAAAGTTCAAATGGGGAGAAGCCTGTTGAACTTTGAGGAATCTCACAGACTGCAAACAACAAATAGGGAAGAAATATGTCCCAATCCTTACCATCCCTGCTAACAACCTTCCTTAACATGGACTTAAGGGTGTGGTTAAATCTTTCTACTAACCCATCTCTCTGAGGGTGGTATACTTAAGTTCTTAAAGCCTGTATCTTAAACAATTGACATAGCTCCCTCATGAGCTGTGAGACAAAAGGTGTCCCTTAGTCAGTGAGTATTTCTTTTGGAATGCCCACCCGTGAAAACACTTGTGCCAACTCTTTAGCTATATTCTCAGCAGTAGCTTTACGTAGCGATATGGCTTTGGGATATCGAGTGGCGTAGTCTAGAATAATTAAAATATACTTGTGACCTCGAGCTGATTTCTCCAAGGGACCTATGAGGTCCATGCCTATCCTTTCAAAGGGAACATCAACAATTGAGAGAGGTATAAGTGGGGCCCTTAGTTTGGTGTAATTAGCAGCAGCCTCTTCTTCTAGGTCATAATAAGCCTTCTGGGCCTCACCAAGAAGGAAGGGAGCAATTATTCATGCCCATTGCTGAGGTGGCCAGGTCTCACGGATGGCTGTGCATTCAAACGCCAGATAGGCCTCTACATCGTCCTCTGGCGTCATTTTCTGTAGGCAGCTGCTAGCCTGTATTCTGCTTACAGCTCCTGTTTGTACCAGCAGTCCCTGGGTAGTAATGCGGTCTGCAATTTCTTTCAGCATTTCATGGTCCCTTTTTGAGCCTCTCTTTTGCAATTTGCATAGCCATACGCCTGTTACTCTCCTCCTGAGCTGCTAGAGAGGCTGCAGTCTGTTGGTTTGTTTCTTGCTGTACTGTGGTAGCTTGTAGCAGAGCTTTTACAATATCCTCCATGTTTAGTGGGTACTGTTACTTTAAGGTTTCCACTACACAAAAGTTGGCACCATTCACAAATCCCACCACTGCCACCACTTTGTGGTAAGGTCACTGGAAGAACAGTCTCAATGGCATGGTAACTGTATTTTCAAACAGTTTTATTCAGAGAAAAAAAAGTCTTTTAACTTTTAACAGGTGCACGGTCTCTTTAAATACAGCAACTTCAAAGCAGAAAGCAAAACAAAGCACACATATAAAAAGCCTACTCCTGTCAGGAGCCTAACTATACATATAATTTCCCTTACTAATGATAAACTGGTCAGCTAACCTGAACCCAGTTTAGTACTTCATAGAAATGGCATTAGTAAAATACAAAACAAATCAAAACAAGTTTGTTTCACCGGTGTGTCTATTTACAGGCAGTCAGCCATGCTAACTGGTCTCCAGCCTCTCTTTCACTCTGGAAAAAAGCCTGCTCCCTGACACATATACTATTCCTAGATAGCTGCTTATAAAGGCCTGAGCTAACTTAATAGGGAGCAGCTGTGAAACTGACCCAAGAGATTTAACTCTTTAGTTGCAGGGGAAAATTGCTCTCTCTAAGCGCCTACTAATGTACACACCTTCCCTCACCCTGTCACAATATGTATTTAGTCATATAGATATATTGGTGTAGATATATATATTTTACGACAAGAAATCATATATATATATATATATATATATATATATATATATAGTGTTTTTTTTCAATAAAAATAACTTTTCTTCTACGGGAAGAACATAGGAATTTAAAGTTTAGCGCAGTTGGTTTAACGCAGTGCAAGTTAGCACGCAAGCGATAACTGTTTTTTATTTACAGCGCGCCCCAAAGAAATCTAGAGGAAGTTAGTGTGGTCACTGTATTCTGAAGTTAGTGTGCATCAGTCTTTTGCTCATGCGCTAACTTTTTACTTTCAACTTGTAATATGTGTGCTAACCGGCCCGCGATAAATTTGAATTTTGAGCACAGTGAGCACAAGAGTAAAAAAAGACTGGTAATTTTTTACCTTCCTTTACATAAACTACTATGCTCTAAATCTAATAAACTTTAAGACTAATTTCTAAAATATCTGCTTGTTCTCCATTTCCTACCAAATATGTCAATGAGCCATTGAGTTTTTGTTTATGGTTCCGTTAGTTTAACATCAATTAAAACAAATTTAATGGAACATTTTTTTATGAAATTCTTATATAGTGTTGTTTTATATGCATGGTAGAAATGTTTTGCCAAGTATATAAATATAATTTGCAAAGGAACTGACCCTATTTTTGAGAAGCCAAAGAGATCTATACCAATGCTAACAAGATGAAATATTGAGTCATGTAATATTCACCAGGAGAGGTGCCTTTTAACCCAGCAGGGTATGTCATTTAGCTCCAATTATCATGGTAGCAATTTTGTAAAGTGTGATTTAACCTAATAATCTACTTTGATTGAATCACACCACACTGGGCATAAACCGGAATATTCATTACATTCACTTTTGATCTTTTCCTTTGGTTTTTTCTAAGTCTTGGTTAACGCTATGTAGTACAACATAATTAAGTAAAAAAAGAAAAATAGTTCATTTTGCATCTTAAATGTTTTATCTTAGATGTTTTCCCCAAATCAAGTTGTTCCAGGAGTTTCACAAACAAATCTGAGGTTATAAATTAAACATTTTTAAAAGTAAATTGAGTATTCATATATATTTATTTCTAAGGGTTACAGTGTGTTTCATTTAAAAAAATGTACAGAAGCTCTCCTGTTTTTCTTGTGAAATTTTTTCCATTTCAATTAAAAGTAAGTAAAACTGCCAAATCAATTAAAGAAATATATATCTGCATATGATATTTCAGGATTTATTAGGGATTTTTGCGTTCAAGCTGTCAAACAAACACAATGGCTACATAAAGATAATTTTGTGCATACTTTATGTTGTACTTAATGACATTTTTATTGGCTTTTTGCAAATCTTCAAGGAAAGAAGTTACAACCAATCTATAGGAGAGCTCTTTCACCATTGCAAAATTGGTGCATTGTTTTTAAACAGGATCTTTAACCTATATGCCACAATATTCAGCACTAGTACTGTAGCTGCATAGATACTTTTGGAGACTGGGGCATAGGTAGGTGGGCATAGGTAGGTTACTTATTAAGAAAAAATTCTCAGACGTCTGGTGGGCAACGCTAGAGTGCAGGTGAGAAGTCCATTAGTGCCTGCTATGGATTAACTGTACTAGCGTAAGGGCCTCCTCCTAGGCCAGTGGGTATCACCACAGCTAGAGAAATGCCTGAATGAAGGAGTCAGAGAAAGGTACAGACCTCGTTACACAAATCCTTTCACAGTTTTTGCCTGGTCATCTGGGCACATGATTGGTGCACTATGGGATCAGTTTAACTTGATGAACGGCACTTCTTTGGGAGCCTCTGCAGTTGTAAAGCTTTGGTATAAAGTTAAGTCTATGGGTTCCATTTATGAAGCAGCAGATGCTGCATCGGAGGCCCATCGTATCAGGCTCGTCTGAAACAGAAGTTAAAAAGCAAAGGTCACGGTCATAAGACCTTTCAGGTGGCAGATTGAAATCATCCCGATCCAATCCGATCAGGACGATTGGGGGCGGCATTGCACAAGCATTTCACTAGAAATGCTTGTGCAATGATAAATGCTGACAGTGTATGTTGGACAGGCATGATTCACTATAGCGAATCATGTCCGCTTGACATTTTGGGCTAGATTACAAGTGGAGTGCTAAATTATTGTGCTACCAGAAATGGGGAAATTTGCACGTCTTCGGGAGCGCAATAATTAACCAGCCATTATGAGTGGCTGGTTATTGCTATTGTGACCTCCCGGTAACAATTAGCACTGCGAAAATTAACCATAGATTAGATCTCTGGTTAATTTTCTAAAAGTGACCCAAATGCCCTCAAAATCGAAAGCATTGTAGTTTTTTATTATAAAAAAAAGAATCTAGCATTTTTTTTAATAAAAAAAACTGCACTAGGCAGTTTTGGGGCTTTAAAGTTGGTGGGAGTGGGGTGTTAGAAAAAAAAACGCACTGAAAAGGACCTTTACATTGCGGACTATGGGAACTTTGTGTTCCCATAGACCGCAATGTAAATATATATTTATATGGTTATATATATTATATACATGATTATATACATATATATATTTATATATCATGGCATAAGATTAATATTTACAGGTATATACACACATATATTTACAACAAATCAGTCCAAGTTCTACTGGGCAACTCTAGCTATTATAACCCCAATTTGTGCAGCACTACTAACTAAATATAAGAATCACAGAGAATTAGTCCCAAGAAAAGAAGATACAATACTTAGCCGAATACTCTAATATGTACTTTGTTTCTCTGTCCAAGATTAGCCATCTTCAGCATTAGGAGAAGAGAGCCTAGTTTGATTTTTCAATTTATGTCCAATTCAATAGGGTGTGGCCTATTATATGCCATTTAAATGCTACATGGGAGTATTCTTGTAGTTATATGTTATATAACTCATTGGAATTTAGAAAAACAACAATTTTCAGAGTTAAGTCAGAGGAAAAGTAGAAAAAAAAAATAATGAAAGTATATTGCAAAGTTTATTTAACTACACATAATTAAACAATGCGTGTTACAATTTCATACTGTTTAATATCCCTTTAGTAAGTTTAGTTACCCAAATACTTTGGCAAAAAGTGAGGCGACTATGTAAACATAGTCCCAGTATTAAGACTGACGAATCATAGAAAAAAACCTGCTTGGATATAACATCTCCAGTATAAATACTTATTTGACCATATCTTTCTTAATTTGAGATAAAAAATTGTAAATCATTTAAGTTGCAGCTGTTCTATTAATTTCTCTTATGATATAAGCTTGTATTGAGACATCCAAGCTGATGTTATGTTTTGTATAAGTTTTATTATAAATTTAAGAAGTGATATGTGTTTATGAGCAATATTACAATGTTATAAGAGGTTATTATTTGGTATTGTTCTCCTTTCTGTAGTCTATCAAGTGGCTAAAGAATAGCTCTGACATAATAGGTTCTGAGATATGAGGTTGGGAATTTTATAATAATCTATCATCTATCTATCTATCTATCTATCTATCATCTATCTATCTATCATCTATTAAAAGAGCTTTTTGAGACCAATTTTCCATTGAAATTTTATCACTTGAAAATAATTCAAGTGTTACAATGTAGAAAAAAAATGTAATATGTAATATTTATTGTTGTCCCATGTATAATAATAGTTGCATATATTAATAGAGTGAAAAATATAATTATAAAAAAAATAGTATTTGCTTAAATTATGTATTATAAATAAGTGTATTTTTGTTTTGTATCTCTTTAGAGGTGATCACAGATAAGGAGCGCTGACATTAAACTTACAATTTGTAGTATAAGGTCGGGTTTCCATAGCAACTAACTTGATTTTCAAGAAATCCAACGTCGGATGGAATCGTTAACACAATGTTAGCTTACACCTACATGAAAAGAGTGACTGCACGCAATGCGCAAAATATTTCAATGGAAATCTGGTATTAAAATGGAGCCGTAAACTACTTTTAGCTGTCTGCAAATTCGGTAGCTTATGGCTCAAATTTTTACAGCTCAATGGAAGCGATCCCAAAGCAGGTGAATATCTTGCAAACTTGATTAAAACTCAAAGAAAGAAAATAAATTCAATAATTGAACATAGATAGAAAACAAACAAATTATTGTAACATTTATAACATATTATAAAAACCTGTATTCTACTAGGAAGGTAGATCTTATCCATAAACCACATTTTTGGTCCAAAATGAATATGCCCAAATTGATCCAATACAATTGGAAATACTTTATAATTCTATAACTCAAGATGAGAAAGTAGAAGCAATAAATAGAACAGCTTTAAACAAAACAGCAGGTCCAGAATAACTTCCAAATGAGCTTTATAAACTGTTACAAGAAGAATTGGGTTATATTATCTTAATGTAAGTAATACAATATCAATTAATTTTGTTGCTTCTTCAATAACTTTCGGGTAGATTACGAGTTTTGCATTATGAGGGGTGCGGTGCTAATGTGCAGTTTATTCTCACCTCTCACTTACCTGCAGCGCTGGTATTACGGATTTTTACAAACCCGGCTATAACAGGCAAGAAGTGAGCGTAGAGCAAAATTGCGCTTTGCTCTCCAATACCAGCGCTGCTTAAGTCAGCGGTGAGCTGGTTGTACGTGCTCGTGCACGATTATCCCATAGACATCAATGGGGAGAGCCGGCTGAGAAAAAGTCTAACACCTGCCAAAAAGCAGCGTAAATCTCAGTAACGCAGCCCCATTGATTCCTATGGGGAAACACATTTTATGTTTACACCTAACACCCTAACATGAACCCCGAGTCTAAACACCCCTAATCTTACACTTATTAACCCCTAATATGCCATCCCCAACATTGCCGACACCTGCATTATACTTATTAACCCCTAATCTGCCGCACCGGACATCGCCGCCACTTACATTATACTTTTTAACCCCTAATCTACTGCCCCCAACATTGCCAACACATACATTATATTTAACCCCTAATCTCCCTCCACCAATGTCGCTGCAACCTACCTACATTTATTAACCCCTAATCTGCCATCCCCAACGTCGCCGCCACTATTCTAAATTTATTAACCCCTAAACCTAAGTCTAACCCTAACACCCACTAACTTAAATATAATTTTAATACATCTAAATACAAATTACTATCATTACCTAATTATTCCTATTTAAAATTAAATACTTACCTATAAAATAAACCCTAAGCTAGATACAATGTAACTAATAGTTACATTGTATATAGCTTAGGTTTTATTTTTATTTTACAGGCAAGTTTGTATTTATTTTAACTAGGTAGAATAGTTACTAAATAGTTATTAACTATTTAATAACTACCTAGCTAAAATAAATACAAATTTACCTGTAAAATAAAACCTAACCTAAGTTACAATAACACCTAACACTACACTACAATTAAATAAATTCTCTACAATAAATAAAATTAAATAAATTAAATAAAATTAGCTAAATTACAAAAAAAAACAACAACACTAAATTACAGAAAATAAAAAAACAAATTACAAGATCTTTAAACTAATTACACCTAATCTAATAGCCCTATCAACATAAAAAAGCCCACCCAAAATAAAAAAAAATCCTAGCCTAAACTAAACTACCAATAGCCCTTAAAAGGGCCTTTTGCGGGTCATTGCCCCAAAGAAATCAGCTCTTTTACCTGTAAAAAAATACAAACAACCCCCCCAACAGTAAAACCCACCACCCACACAACCAACCCCCCAAATAAAACCCTAACTAAAAAAAACCTAAGCTCCCCATTGCCCTGAAAAGGACATTTAGATGTGCATTGCCCTTAAAAGGGCATTTAGCTCTATTGCTGCCCAAAGCCCTAACCTAAAAAATAAACCCACCCAATACACCCTTAAAAAATCCTAACACTAACCCCTGAAGATTCACTTACCGGGAGAAGTCTTCATCCAAGCGGCAAGATGTCCTCAACTAAGCCGACAGAAGTGGTCCTCCAGACGGGAAGAAGTGGTCCTCCAGACGGGCAGAAGTCTTCATCCAGACGGCATCTTCTATCTTCATCCTTCTGACGCGGAGCAGGTCCATCTTCAAGACATCCGGCAGGGAGCATCCTCTTCAATAGATGGCTTCTTCAGAATGAATGTTTCTTTAAGTGACATCATCCAAGATGGCGTCCCTTAGATTCCAATTGGCTGATAGAATTCTATCAGCCAATCGGAATTAATGTAGAAAAAATCCTATTGGCTGAGGCAATCAGCCAATAGGATTGAGCTGGCATTCTATTGGCTGTTCCAATCAGCCAATAGAATGCAAGCTCATTCCTATTGGCTGATTGCATCAGCCAATAGGATTGAAGTTCAATCCTATTGGCTGATTGGATCAGCCAATCGGAATCTAAGGGACGCCATCTTGGATGACATCACTTAAAGGTACATTCATTCCGAAAAAGCCGTCGATTGAAGAGGATGCTCCACGCAAGATGCCGTCTGGATGAAGACTTCTGCCCGTCTGGAGGACCACTTCTGCCCATCTGGAGGACCACTTCTGCTGGCTTCGTTGAGGACAGCTTGCCGCTTGGATAAAGACTTTTCCTGGTAAGTGAATCTTCGGGGGTTAGTGTTAGGATTTTTTAAGGGTGTAATTTAGTGGGTTTTTTTTTGGTAATTTAGCTAATTGTATTTAATTTATTTAATTGTATTTAATGTAGGGAATTTATTTAATTGTAGTGTAAGGTTAGGTGTTAGTGTAACTTAGGTTAGGTTTTATTTTACAGGTAAATTTGTATTTATTTTAGCTAGGTAGTTATTAAATAGTTAATAACTATTTAATGACTATTCTACCTAGTTAAAATAAATACAATCTTGCCTGTAAAGTAAAAATAAAGCCTAAGTTAGATACAATGTAACTATTAGTTATATTGTAGCTAACTTAGGCCTACATTTAGAGTTGGGCGGTAGCCGTGAAAACCAGCGTTAGAGGCTCCTAACGCTTGTTTTTACCGCCCTCCGGTATTTAGAGTTTAGTTACCGACACTCAAAAATCTCCCAACGCACAAATGTCTACCGACAGCTCAGACCCAGTAGTTAACATCTACCGACAAAATAAACATCCACGAATCACAAAACAAATATTACACAAAGTACACTTACACTCATACAAACACTACACTATATTTATTTTTCAGATTTAATATTTTTTCATCAAAATAGAAAGGATTAAAGTTGCGAGATCTCGGGTGTTAGAAAAAAAAACAACACAAATCCATTTTGCCATTGACTTACATTGACACACGGGAAAACACACTCATATAGCTTAATCTAGCTAATAATATTATCACAAACATACACTCATCGATGCATACAAACAATATACACCACATTACATACACAAACAAGTTATTTTTTGCAAAATGAACACGATTTAGCTACTTTTTCATACAAGTTCATGACGTCACTCACTTTACGCTCAAAACCAGTCTTGGATTTTATTTACACACAAATTTTGAGCCTCCATTGACTTCTATGGGGAAGACGTGCTCGTGTACGCGACAGACAGATTTCCATAACGCACGCAAAAAGCGTAGACAAAAAAACTCCAAATACCAGCGCTAGAAATCGGAAAAAAAAACATGCTTTTCTGCGTTAGACCCAGCTATGACAAATAGATCAAGAAATGCCTATTTCCCTATGGTGGACTTATGGATTTTACTTATTGAATATTCACAACAGCATTAAATTGTTTGATACTTTTACATTACATCAACTACAAATCAACATCACTAGTAACAAACATTTTTTAAAAAAAAATCACATTTAAACGGACACAAAAATAATTAAAACATTTCAGGATTCACAAACAGTACACAATGGGAAACACCTCTCATTTACCTTTATTATTGCATTTCATTTATTCAACTCATATGCTTGCAGCAACAGCATATCTACATAGGCTTAACACATTATCAGTCATGGATGCACATACATTACTTTTATCATTCACTCATACATGTGCATTCAAATGATGGGGGAAAAACACATTACATTCTCTCTAGGAATCACAAAACAGAACATATGGATTTTAATGTACTTTTAACATCATGATTCCATCACAATAAACCATTAGGAATTACGTACAATAAGAACATCATTACACCAGATTACAGATGTCACTTTATGGGAAGGAACAACAATGCCAGACCGCTATATAGAAGTCAGCATATGTGGGACACAATCACAATATATACGTATATGTACATAACACGCATCACGCAACCACAAAGCACACATTTATATTTTATTCAGCACACAATAACAATGTAGTACAATACAACAACACAATGAGGATTTCAGAACTACATAGGCAGGTTAATAATATGATGACGTCATTAGAAGATTCAACCATACACATTACAGATTCACGACTGTACCGCCCCTTTCAGAAATTTACCACTCAATACTACAATACTACATATACGTAAACAACAGTTTGGAACAGCATTATTAGGGCGATTTGAATGGGACAATTAATAAATATTGTCAGCTCGCAAATCACTTATATATATAATACTACAGATGACAGCCGGAAGTTCTTCAGTATTAGTGCCATTTTAATGGGACGCATACAATATTGACATCTCGGCAATCACTTATATATACAATGCTACAGATGACAGCCGGAAGTTATTCAGTATTAGTGCGATTTGAATGGGACGCATACAATATTGACATCTCGGCAATCACTTATATATATATAATACTACAGATGACAGCCGGAAGTTATTCAGTATTAGTGCGATTTTAATGGGACGCATACAATATTGACATCTCGGCAATCACTTATATATACACAATACTACAGATGGCAGACGGGAAGTTCTGAATTATTATTGCGATTTTAAAGGGACGCATACAATATTGACATCTCGGCAATCACTTATATATACAATACTACAGATGACAGCCGGAAGTTATTCAGTATTATTGCCATTTTAATGGGACGCATACAATATTGACATCTCTGCAATCACTTATATATACACAATACTACAGATGGCAGACGGACGGGAAGTTCTGAATTATTATTGCGATTTTAAAGGGACGCATACAATATTGACATCTCGGCAATCACTTATATATACAATATTACAGATGACAGCCGGAAGTTATTCAGTATTATTGCCATTTTAATGGGACGCATACAATATTGACATCTCGGCAATCACTTATATATACACAATACTACAGATGGCAGACGGGAAGTTCTGAATTATTATTGCGATTTTAAAGGGACGCATACAATATTGACATCTCGGCAATCCCTTATATATACAATACTACAGATGGCAGATGTTACTTTATCGTTTACAAACAATATTGCAGCAACATTGATCAATCACATTCGATGCACATTATACACAACTATGCACTTTCATTCATGTTAGCCTGGACGTGTGCTTTTTACTATAAGATCGCGTTTAATAAATATTGATTACGCATATGATCAAACATTACAAACATGCAGCGTATGTGTGATATTTGACATTTTCACATTGAGATTCATTGGGGGAAAACAACATTTCAGCAAACACATAAAAAAACGCCCACTTTGAAAGCATTCGCGCCGCTCACATACAAACAAGTGAATACAATTAGCAATCATTACAAACTCACTACCATTGGACTAATTATACTATAAATCCCCCAAACAACATGGCCAAAGCATCCCTTGTGATCCACATCATATCGCATACCTTGTTACTCCTTGCTCTGCTGTTTGGAAATATGGATGATGATGATATGGTAGACGCTGCTGGTGCTGCTATTGGCGAACTAGCGGTTGATAGAATCAGGTAGCCTCTGCGACTCAGACTGAGATGAAGGGGTCGTCTGGTTAGAGGTCCTCGTGTCTACAGGGTGAGACCCACCTTGGAAAACATGAGCGACTTTGAGGTTTATGATAAATATCGGCTCAATCGCGAACAGCTCATTGGCCTTTACGATCTTCTTAAACCTCATTTGGAGCCACGTATAAGAATAAGGACTGCTGTTCCCGGCATGACTAAGATGCTAAGTTGTCTTTACGTCCTGGCCTCCGGGAGTTTTCAATCAGGAGAAATGTACATGCATGGCCTGGCTCAAGGTACATTCTCTGGGGTGTTTGATAACTTTCTGGACGCCATGGTACGGATCAGTAAGCATTCCCACAAAATGATGGTGATTGGAGGCGCCTGAAGTGGGAATTCTTTGATATTGCTGAATTGCCCAATGTCTTGTGAGCCATTGATTGTACCCACATTGCGCTGCATGCTCCAATTGATGACTTGCCCTTCAGAAATCGCAAACATTTTCATAGCCTCAACGTGCAGTATGTTTGTGACGCACGGATGAGGATTATGCATGTGTGTGCGAATTTTGGAGGGGCTTGTCATGATGCCCGCATCCTCTCTCTGTCCACCCTGTGGCGGCAGTTTGAGGAAAGACAAATGCCCCCTGGTTATCTCGTTGGTGAGTATTTGTGCACAACATGGTTAATTAGTTAGACAATTGCCACTGTAGTCTTAAAATGTTAGTGTAATGTTCATCTATAGGATGCAATTTAACCATTTATTTATATTTCCGCAAATGTCTACTTTTAGTTCAATGCAGATATGTAGCATGTCTTATCTTAAATGCTCAGATAGAGAGTGCAATGTAACCATTTAGTTGGTATTTTACACAAGGTCTGGTTTAGGAGAAATACGCATATGTAGCATGTCTTAGCTGAAATGGGAAGATAGCAGAAAATGCAATTTAACCATGTCATTGTCTCTTTCCGCAAATGTCTACTTTTAGTTCAATGCAGATATGTAGCATGTCTTACCTTAAATGCTCAGAGAATGCAATGTAACCATTTAGTTGGTATTTTACACAAGGTCTGGTTTCGGAGAAATACGCATATGTAGCATGTCTTAGCTGAAATGGGAAGATAGCTGCAAATGCTATTTAACCATGTCATTGTCTCTTTCCGCAAATGTCTACTTTTAGTTCAATGCAGATATGTAGCATGTCTTACCTTAAATGCTCAGATAGAGAATGCAATGTAACCATTTAGTTGGTATTTTACACAAGGTCTGGTTTAGGAGAAATACGCATATGTAACATGTCTTAGCTGAAATGGGAAGATAGCAGAAAATGCAATTTAACCATGTCATTGTCTCTTTCCGCAAATGTCTACTTTTAGTTCAATGCAGATATGTAGCATGTCTTACCTTAAATGCTCAGAGAATGCAATGTAACCATTTAGTTGGTATTTTACACAAGGTCTGGTTTAGGAGAAATACGCATATGTAGCATGTCTTAGCTGAAATGGGAAGATAGAGAATAAGATTGAACTAGATTATTCTTTTAAAAAATAAACATTTGTTAGTGGATTATCGTGTACACAAACATTTTTTGGAATCAAAATACAATTTTGAGGATTCATTTTGAATTATGTTCTGTTCATAATTTATAGGTGATTCTGGGTACATGAGCCGGCCTTGGCTTATTACTCCCTTGCGTAGCCCGACTGATGTGGCTCAGAAGCGCTACAATAGGGCACATAAGAGAACCAGGGCTGTGGTTGAAAGAATGTTCGGGATCATGAAAATGAGATTCAGGTACCTGGACAGGTCGGGAGGAGCCCTCCAGTACAACCCAAAGAAGGTGGCTAAGATCGTTATAGCCTGTAGTGTCCTGCATAATATTGCACAGCGGGCTGGGATGCTGTAGGCCGTCCAGGCGCCCCGAAACCTACTCAGAGATGAGGAGGACGATCCAGTTCTAGAGGGGCCATTCCGGGACGAGGGGCTCAATGTCAGAGCAGACATCATCAACCGCCACTTTAGACGGTAAATAATAGAAGTTAGATTGGAGTATTGTCAATAGATGTGAACTCTAGGGAAATGACAAGTAGAGAATTGTGCAAACATGTTAGGATTGTTCATCAAATGCTAAAAATGTGTTTCATTTATTAATATAGGTGATGCTCTGGTCATTGGGTCCTGTAGCGAGTCTTTGCCACCTGGTTTTTAAAGAGAACATCAGCTGGTAAGTATAAATGTATGGACTGATGCTGGCATGAATTGTACACAAATACATCATATGGCATACATTTTCAAAACTAGTATTTAGTTTACACATTACTTAAAATGTAAATACTCAGAAAGGGATCCTCTAGCATAACTATCCTCTAGCATGACTATGGTTCAAAGTCACACAGAGGTTCGTTATGCTCAATATGACTCATCTTCACACTTGATTGATAGAACATAACACAAGATGCTACACACGCTTATTAAGCTAGTGACAGAAATTGATTCAGAAATGGGGGGTGGGAGAGGGGTACAGAAATGATTCACACACTTGTAGTAATAATTTTTATTAAACTTTTTCTGCCATTAGGGAGTTGACTTAATCTAAAGACTGAAAGGGAAGAATTCGAAGCCTGACAGTGAAGAATTCCCAGACTGACAGTGGGAAAAAGCCAAGATTGTAATTGAAGAATACCAATGGGATCATGTCTGGCATTATCTTTCAAATCTGCTGACCTTGAAAACTATACAAAGACATGTTCACATGGTAAGTGCCAACTATTTGATAGAATAAGGCTGTGGAGGCATCCTATTGGAGACACTTAGATTATTTTTAAAATTTTAGATGGTATTTCACAGTCCTCTATTTTTGAAATGATGAATAAGACACCTATTGAAGATCACCTGTTTTCTCCAGAATTGACTTTCAAAGACCATGCATTATCCAGGTTGGTTTACCAATGCATGCTAGTTAAGAATCACAGGAAGAATGTAGAATATTTGTAGCTTACATACATTAGTCATACTTTGTTCATAATTAGATATTTAGGTATCACAATCAGACACTTAGATGATTTTTATTTTTTTAGATGGTATTTCAGTCATCTAGTTTTGAAATGATGAATAAGACACCTGTTGAAGATCACCTGTTTTCTGCAGAATTGACTTTCAAAGACCATGCATTATCCAGGTTGGTTTACCAATGCATGCTAGTTAAGAATCACAGGAAGAATGTAGAATATTTGTAGCTTACGTACATTAGTCATACTTTGTTCATAATTAGATATTTAGGTATCACAATCAGACACTTAGATGATTTTTATTTTATTAGATGGTATTTCAGTCATCTAGTTTTGAAATGATGAATAAGACACCTGTTGAAGATCACCTGTTTTCTCCAGAATTGACTTTCAAAGACCATGCATTATCCAGGTTGGTTTACCAATGCATGCTAGTTAAGAATCACAGGAAGAATGTAGAATATTTGTAGCTTACATACATTAGTCATACTTTGTTCATAATTAGATATTTAGGTATCACAATCAGACACTTAGATGATTTTTATTTTATTAGATGGTATTTCAGTCATCTAGTTTTGAAATGATGAATAAGACACCTATTGAAGATCACCTGTTTTCTCCAGAATTGACTTTCAAAGACCATGCATTATCCAGGTTGGTTTACCAATGCATGCTAGTTAAGAATCACAGGAAGAATGTAGAATATTTGTAGCTTACATACATTAGTCATACTTTGTTCATAATTAGATATTTAGGTATCACAATCAGACACTTAGACGATTTTTATTTTTTTAGATGGTATTTCAGTCATCTAGTTTTGAAATGATGAATAAGACACATATTGAAGATCACCTGTTTTCTCCAGAATTGACTTTCAAAGACCATGCATTATCCAGGTTGGTTTACCAATGCATGCTAGTTAAGAATCACAGGAAGAATGTAGAATATTTGTAGCTTACATACATTAGTCATACTTTGTTCATAATTAGATATTTAGGTATCACAATCAGACACTTAGATTATTTTTATTTTATTAGATGGTATTTCAGTCATCTAGTTTTGAAATGATGAATAAGACACCTATTGAAGATCACCTGTTTTCTCCAGAATTGGCTTTCAAAGACCATGCATTATCCAGGTTGGTTTACCAATGCATGCTAGTTAAGAATCACAGGAAGAATGTAGAATATTTGTAGCTTACATACATTAGTCATACTTTGTTCATAATTAGATATTTAGTTATCACAATCAGACACTTAGATGATTTTTATTTTTTTAGATGGTATTTCAGTCATCTAGTTTTGAAATGATGAATAAGACACCTATTGAAGATCACCTGTTTTCTCCAGAATTGACTTTCAAAGACCATGCATTATCCAGGTTGGTTTACCAATGCATGCTAGTTAAGAATCACAGGAAGAATGTAGAATATTTATAGCTTACATACATTAGTCATACTTTGTTCGAAATTAGATATTTAGGTATCACAATCAGACAAAGGAATACATATTATAGTTGATATAGAGGTATTTGAATGGACATTAAATATTACGTTTATGTTCAGCATACATATATGTATTTTTGATTATTTAAATGTGATATACATTATTATGTATAATTAGAAATGCTGATATTTAAATGTAATTTTGATTACACAATATAATGGTGTATGATTTTTTTGGTTTTTAATCCTATAATTTAAGTCATAAATATCTTGATAAAATGTTGCACAAAGTTAGAGCATAGACACAAGATGATTGTAAATGTATTTTATGAATATTTTACAACGTGTGTATTAACTTTGTAATTTTTTTTTATTTTTTTCAGATTTTCATCTGATGACTTCCAGGATTTTTTAAATTTTTTTAGTTAAAATAATTTTTTTTTTATTTTTAAATGGTAATAATCAACATTTTATTATTAAATACCCTCTTTTGAACAGATTATAATAAATATCCATATAATCTGTCAATAAAAAACAATTTGACTCCCATGACTGGTAGTTGTCTATTTGACAAGCACATGCATAAGATCAAATTAGGCATCATGTATAGCATTAATTTTAGAAAATCCACTGATTCAGAGAATATTAAAGTCAACTAGCTTTTTTAAATTAATTGGGGAGTGAAATCCATCGATGCTTTTATTGTGTAATTTTTAGATTTTAATTTTTTTAAATATTTTCGGATATGTAGTCAGAATTTGACATAACTTTCTTCTTTTCACTTTTAAGAAGGGAAAGTGGTTCACTTACATTAAAGTGACAGTGTTGTTGAATGTAAAATTTCTTTTATAAGATCTTGTATCTTCCTTATCTAAAAACATTATTTTAATAAATTTATATTTTTTAAATTTAAAAATGGTAGGTCAGTTAACTTCATATTTTGCACAAGCTAGTTATTGGATGCCATGTTAATTGATTTTATGTTCTAGTGGAGTCATTTAAAGGGTCATTTAATTATAGTTATTAATATTATGTAATATTTAAAATCTTACCTCTTGGGTTAGACATCACATATCTATATATAATTTTAATTCCCCTTTAGTTTCTTTTGACAATGTTAAATCAACATTCCGAATGTTTTGGTCCTTAAAGGGACATTCACAAAATATATTGTGTATTGAATTTTAAACAATCATAAAATAATTTTAACATATTTACAAAGTACTATTGAATTACATTCAGTCTTTAAATATACTTAGAAAAAGATAAAAAGATGCACATATCTTAGACAATTACATAAGGCATCTATGTGCAACCAACAATCAGCATCAAAATAGCCTATGTAGATATGTATTTAATCCAAGAATATATATAATTAAAATCTAATGATCGAATAACAAAACATATTAAGTTGTTCAAATATTATAATCTTCTCCAAAATGCATAAATAACATAGCTTAATGTCCCTCTAAGCTGAAGACTGCAAAATACATCCATTACAATATATATTTCAATCAGTGTGTAAAACAATCCAGAAGTTAATGTAAATATGCTTTACTCATATGTTATACTAATTTTGCCAAAGGAAGGTGCCTAGGTTTATGATATTTCAAGCATTATTGTGAAATGTCTCCTTAAAGGGACATGAACTCAAAATATACTTAAAGGGAGACTGTAAAAAAATTAATTATTTATACATTCAGAACGAGTATTCAATTTTAAGCAACTTTATAAATTGACTCATATTATCAATGTTCCTCATGATGTTGCTATCATTACTTGAAAAATGAGGCATTAAATTGATAATTTATTTGCTTCAGTACTCTGGACAGAACTTTTTTTTGGGGTGGATTAATTAATCCAACAATCATCAAGGACAACCCAGGTTTTTCGCAAATAATTGTCCGTAATATAAAATATCAGTTTTGATTTGCAAAGAAAGATAACAAGATAATTATTAACATTTGAGAATCGGATTAAATTATAAAGTTGCTTAACATTTCATGCTCAATCTGAATCATGAACGCTAAATTTTTTTGGACAGTGTCCCTTTAAGAGATTTAAAGAGTGTATTTACTTCTCTTCTTATCTTGACATACTTTGCTTGAAAAGCATATCGAGATAGGCTCAGTAGATGAAGATTGGTGGATGCACAGAGATGCCTTATGTGATTGGCTCAACCATGTGCATTTAAATTTCTTCTGTTGAGGATATCTAAATACAAAGATAAATTGAGTTGCATTTTAAAGTCTAAACATTTTTGATCTCTACAGATCATTTGATACAATTGTTTGGTTGTAATGTCTATTTAAAAATAAAGACGCCATTGCACAATAACATATGAGCAGTTCAGACAAATACAAGCTCGAGGTTTATTTACTAATAACAAACAAACCTGTAGTTTAACATCTATAAACAGATTATCCAAGTTACTGACATTATAACCTGAATTTGAACATTCAGAAATGTTGCGTGGGAAACGTATCTTGAAACACCAGATTTGCATCTTTAAACATTAGAGTCTAATGTCACGCAATAGCACACAATCAATGTGCATTATAAATACATTTAATAGAGCAATGTCAATACTTCACAATAAGTCACGAAATTGATTTTAGGAACAATAAAGACATACAATATTAAATGTGTATTAATCCAACGTATTTGTATTAAAGAAACAGACCGTTATTAAACCGAGAAATGTCTACAACATTTAATAATGTGACAATATTAGATTTTAAAGAGAATTTAAACATTAATATTTAACGGATCACGGATATTAAATTTGCGTCACACATATCCGCATGACAGGCCCATGAGTTACAAATAAGTCTACATGAAAAATGAAGTAACAGCACCACCAGGAGGTATGTGTATGGAAGTTGCTAAGATATGAAACATTAAGGAACGGCCAATCAGAGTTCATCACACAAACACAACTTGAGTCAGGATGGACTCACAGACATTCTAACAATATTTCAAACTTTTATCCAATCAGATGTACAGATAACTTGTCCCATGGTGCATCTCATGTTTACTTCACCATATAAAAGTCCATTACACGTTGCCATCTTTGTCAGTTCTCTAATGCCTGCTGGTATATTATTCTCTCTCTCTCTCTCTCTCTCTCTCTCTATATATATATATATATATATATATACACACATCTCGGCAGGCATGAAACCTCCCAGGTTTACCAAGCAGGAGAGCACTGCACTGGTCCACGCCGTCAAGGACTTTTATCCCCAGCTGTTTGGGAACAAGAGGAGGTCGACAGATGCGCCTGTTAAGAAGGCCCTCTGGGAGTCTATCACCAATGCGGTTAAATTGGTGTGTGGCGTCCAGAGGAGCCAGGATCAGATCATGCAGAGATTCGGAGATATGAGGTTGCGCTTGACAAAAAAGTCAACCTCATAAGGGAGTGGGTACAAGCCCGTAAAAGAGGGGGCCAAAGAAAGGCCCCGCGAAAACTATACCTACTCCCTTATGAGGTGACTTTATGCGAGCTCCTCACTCTCCGGGTCCCCAAAAGATTTAGATCCTCGCCATCCTCGGCCTCCTCTTCTTCCCTCCCAGCTGCTGGATCTTAAAGTCCTGACGCGGGGGCCAGGGCAGCTGCTTCTCCGTCCGGTGGCCTGGGAGGAGCCGAAGGAGAATCTGAACCAGGTAACTATACAACTTCATATAATATATTAATATTTGATTCGATTTTTAAGAAATGTGTATATAGTCAGATACTAAACCTATATAGATCTCACAACATATGCTACATATTATGTTTAAATATCTGATTTTAGATTAGTGACACATGAAATAGGAATGATGTTTCTTGCGCTCTACAGAATATGCGTCACAGAGCGAAAATGGAATTGCGCATACACGTTAACATGGGTTTGCTGTAAGTGGCATTGCTTTACACATGTTGGTCAAATGACGGATGCGTAATTCCGATTGGAATCATTGCGCAATGATCCCGAAAATTAGAATTGCGCATACACGTTAACATGGGTTTGCTGTAAGTGGCATTGCTTTACACATGTTGGTCAAATGACGGATGCGTAATTCCGCTTGGAATCATTGCGCAATGATCCCTAAAATTAGAATTGCGCATACACGTTAACATGGGTTTGCTTTAAGTGGCATTGCTTTACACATGTTGGTCAAATGACGGATGCGTAATTCCGCTTGGAATCATTGCGCAATGATCCCGAAAATTAGAATTGCGCATACACGTTAACATGGGTTTGCTGTAAGTGGCATTGCTTTACACATGTTGGTCATAATGAAATGTGAATTATTATATATGTGAAGAATACAGTATTCTTATTTTCAATATTATACATAATAAAAAAAAGACTAGCAGAATCAAAATAAATAATAACATATGTCCATCAATTGATGAGAATGAAATAACACAAAAAATTAATTAAAGCTACAGTAAACAACACAACTGATTGAAAATAAGAGTACAGGATATATTTATGATGAATTTAATTGAGGAAACAATTAACTCATGGGACTACCAAAAGATTAATAGTTTTTAATTGATTTGGTAATAATGTAAAGATTTTAAACATGGCATGATTTGTATTAATGATATCCAATCCTCATTTAATATATTACAGATCGTGATGTTGGTGCTGGAACCTCAAGCCAGGGCTTGTCACAGTATGGTATGTCTCATTTTAATTGACATTTGTCTTAGAAACATGGACAGAACATTACATACAAAATCCACATTGTTCAATATTTATATGTATCCGCTAAATGGATTTGTAAAATATTTACAAATAAGAATATAAAAAAAAACAACATACGATTACATTGTAATACTAATCTGAATTTTTATCGAATTTAAGATATCCCATCTATTCTTGATATCTTCATTTTAATGTAAGATTCTTTGAATGTCCAATTTATATTCTTCCCCTGTGTATTGCTTTATCTTATTTGGATACATTTTGACAAAATTCACACACTTTTGCATATGTTTTGATTTTAAAAATATAGATTCAATTTTTGAAATTGATCACGTCATTTAAGGGACATGCCAACTAAATTTTACATTGAATGATTTTGAAACGTGATTTTATTGTTTTGTATAAACATTTTATGAGCTAAATTGGTTCAGTCTATTGTTTTAGTTCTTCTAAAAACATATTGATTTTGGTTTAGGTTAAACAATGCATTACTGGTATTATCCTGCTGTTTTTTAATGCATAAATTGGCATTTTGTCAAAAGTTAAAATCATGTGTTCAGATAACAGTAGTACATAGTTTCAAAAAGTATACAATTACAAATTTTGATCTTCATGTCCCTTTAAGAGAGGATAATTAAATAATTTTTAGGATATCCTTAACTAACATATTAGATTGTAATTGCATGCTCCAACCCATTCATTACATCAACATATGGAGTAGAGAATTCATTAACAGCAACATTGTCAAATCAATATATTTTTATATTAAAGGGACACTGAGCTAAAATTATTACTGTTGTCATTCAGATAGAGCATGCAATATTAATCAACATTTAAATATAATACTATAATAATATTTTAAATATTCTATTGCTAAATGTATTTTTAAATCAAGAATGTACATTTATCTGCAGCTCCATTTTGGTTGACCAACCTGGGTTTTTATTGATGATTGGTGGATACCTTCAACAAACAATATTTATTGAATCCAATATTGTTTATCTGCCTTTAAGATTAAAATGTAGCAAAATTAAAAATATAATAGGAGTCAATGTTAAATAATTTGGAACAGTTTGAACAGTGAAATCACTGATTGAAATAAATCATGTCAGTGTCCCTTTGATAAACAATAGATTCATTAATTCTTACATTCTTTGGATTAAACAATATTGATATATAATTCACATATTCACTGTTTGAGTTACTTTCTAGATATAAGCATACTCTAACAGCACCATGATTACATATTTGTACAAATCAATTTGGTTTGGTATTGTGATCAATATGTGTTGTGTCCTAAACAAGATTACTGTACATTGTACAAATGGCTCGATGTGCCACATGTCTTTGTTTATATTTGTCAACAGCTGTTATTCAAAATGTGGTTTGTGTGTATTCTTTTAAGAACATTGATCAATGGGTATATTTAGATATGCAATAGCATCGTATGAGATGAGTTTGATGTCTAATGTAGTCAGAAATTAAACATATGTTAAATACATAATTTTTTACAGAATCCCCTTGATTCAATCAAGCATTTTTTATTCTAATGACTGCTCTATTCTTCAGATTTTCAAGTTGATTATTCTTATAAATCGATACAGATGTGATTTAGTAATATCCCAAATGTGTTCACTAATATATATCTATATCATTCATAGAGAGAGTTGTTGTGGGGAGCCCAGAGGGATCCAGCACCGACACAGAGCTGCCTTTGCAGTCTTCTGGTAAGTCCATTGACTCATTTATATGTCATTGAAGGTGTATTGGTAATCAATATTATGAGCATGATTCTGATGAAGCATAACATTTGAAACAAACATATAATTTACTCCTCTGATTATATATTATTTTTATTTTAATATTGAAAGATTAAGAATTAAAATTTTCTTAGTCTACACCTTTGTTATTCCGAAGATGTATAGCATATGTTTGTTTCCATGTTCCATTTTGACAACAATCATCAAGTGATACACACATGAGAAATCTTAAATGTTCAATGTACTATGCTTTTATGATTTTTAAATTAATACAAACAATAAATCAAAAATCTGAATCATTGAGAATAACAAATCAAATGTCATTTGTATGCTCCATCAAAATGATTTAAATCATAAATTTGGGTGTGTATATCTTTAATGCAACATTGATGTGTGTCTTTGAGCAACAGTAACATATGTTATAATATCTGATCTTAACGTGTACACAACATGTTTTGTTGTACAGAGATTGATTTAACATGTGGGACGGAGGAGGAAGAGGCTCCCTTGAAGTCTGATGGTATGTGAAATATATCTAACATGTATCCAACATGTTTCTTTATTGGAAATCATTTTATTGAAGACATTCAAAGTCTACAGCTTTTGCACTTTAAAAAGGAATATTATTTGTCTGTTCAAATACACTACTGCCCCCTTTATATATCAGGCAGCATGAAAATATGCTTGGATTTTTTAAAAATATTTGGATTTCTAATTCATCCCATCATGATGTCACATGCATATTCCAGGCCAAACCACAATAATAATTTTATAATTGTACAGACAGTCATTGCTATTCATCTGAGTGCCTATATGCCATATCCTCATGTCATCATTGTTTAGAAATTCAAACACACTTCTAAGTATATTGCAAACATAATCAAGTTGAAATGCATTGATTTGATTTCATGATGTATGAGATGTTAATATATTTTTATTATTTATTTCAGATGGATCCTCCTCTTCTGGTCATCAGTTTTCCGCACCTGCCCAATCCTCTGCCCAGTCCCCTTCCCAGTCCCCTGCCCAGACCCCTGCCCAGTCCCCTGCCCAGTCCCCTGCCCAGTCCCCTGCCCCTCCACAGACCACAGACCCTCCCGGCCCTTCCCATTTTTCCTATCCTGTCCCTCCCAAAAAACGCACCTTCGTCCCCCTTCGCCGCTCTCCCCATCTTTTGGCCCGTACAGCTACCCCAGCTGCCCAGCCCCCAACTCACCACTCCCCAGCTGTACGGGCTACCCCAGAGCAGCAGCCCATCCCTCCCCAACCCAATCCCATCCCTCCCCAACCCAATACCATCCCTCCCCCCTGTCTCAACCTTCATTGTCCTGGGTGTCGGATTGTCCTTCCCAGGCACAGCTGTAAGTATCATTCAAAATCAACATTATAAGATACTTAAAGGTACACTGAAGGCAAATTGTTTCTATTGGGATTCAAATAGAGCATGCAATGTTAATCAAATTTATAATTTACTACTCTTATCAATTATTCTTCATTCTCTTGCTATCTTTATTGAAACAAAGAAATGCCTCTAATTATTTTTTAGTAAAACAAAATCTGGACATCATTTCTTTATTGTTGGATGAATGTATCCATCAATCAGCAGGGACAACCAAAGTTGATAACCAAAAATGGCCTGCCCTATAAACTTACATTCTTGCATTTAAAATATAGCTAGAGAATTCTAACATTTAAAGAATAGGAGTAAATGAATAATTCTTTTTTTTAATGTCATGCTCTATCTGAATCAGTAACTAAAATATTTTGGTTTAGTGTCCCTTTAATTTTATATCACTACATATACCAATCACCACTACTTGGATCCAACAATTTATGTACAAATGTTCATACATTATCTCTTGTATAACCCAGTGGGAATGTAATTTCTTCTGGTTGCTATGTTTACACAGCTTGTCCTCAACGCCAACATGTTTAAGGATAGGTGTGCCTACCACAGTATAACTAAAATATTTAAATTGCTAATGTAAGTACAATGTAAATCCTTTTACAAGATTTTAGACACTCAAGCTGTAAAAGTGGATCATCAAAAACCAAATGTCCCTTTAATGGTTTAGGTCTTTCTGATTAACATATTTCATATGTAAATAATCAATTTCAACAAATTAATTTAAAGAATGATTTTTCTTTATGATGACAATGTATCTTTGCTTATTTTTTGTTCTGTTGTGTAATTATCATTAATATTTAATTTTTTCTTTATTTTAGGCTGTGACTCAACATGGCTCACGCTAGAAGGTCTAGCCCGCGTAGAGCAGGCCGTGTTGAGGAACGCAGCTGTCCTGAGAGGGATGAGCGACACCATGCAGGCCCAGCTACAGGTTCAGCCTTTGACTCTACGTCAGATGAGGCGGTGGAATTCAATGCTTGAATCTGTAGCTGGACAGGCACAGGACGATGAAGGGGATGACCAGTAAGTGGAGGATCTGGAGATGCTCCAAGGGCGCAGATAAGAATCCTCCGTCCACATGTTGATGTTGTTTTTTATGGTTGCCATTTGGCCTTTTTTTATTATTGTTGTGCCTGTTGCACTCTTTTACCTTTTCATATGGCTCCAATGGGGCTATGCTGGCCCTTGGCAACTCTCTTCATGGACTGTGATGCACTCTGTTACCTTGTCATATGGCTCCAATGGGGCTATGCTGGCCCTTGGCAACTCTCTTCATGGACTGTGATGCACTCTGTTACCTTGTCATATGGCTGCAATGGGGCTATGCTGGCCCTTGGCTACTCTCTTCATGGACTGTGATGCACTCTGTTACCTTGTCATATGGCTCCAATGGGGCTATGCTGGCCCTTGGCAACTCTCTTCATGGACTGTGATGCACTCTGTTACCTTGTCATATGGCTCCAATGGGGCTATGCTGGCCCTTGGCTACTCTCTTCATGGACTGTGATGCACTCTGTTACCTTGTCATATGGCTCCAATGGGGCTATGCTGGCCCTTGGCAACTCTCTTCATGGACTGTGATGCACTCTGTTACCTTGTCATATGGCTCCAATGGGGCTATGCTGGCCCTTGGCAACTCTCTTCATGGACTGTGATGCACTCTGTTACCTTGTCATATGGCTCCAATGGGGCTATGCTGGCCCTTGGCAACTCTCTTCATGGACTGTGATGCACTCTGTTACCTTGTCATATGGCTCCAATGGGGCTATGCTGGCCCTTGGCAACTCTCTTCATGGACTGTGATGCACTCTGTTACCTTGTCATATGGCTCCAATGGGGCTATGCTGGCCCTTGGCAACTCTCTTCATGGACTGTGATGCACTCTGTTACCTTGTCATATGGCTCCAATGGGGCTATGCTGGCCCTTGGCTACTCTCTTCATGGACTGTGATGCACTGTGTTACCTTGTCATATGGCTCCAATGGGGCTATGCTGGCCCTTGGCAACTCTCTTTATGGACTGTGATGCACTCTGTTACCTTGTCATATGGCTCCAATGGGGCTATGCTGGCCCTTGGCTACTCTCTTCATGGACTGTGATGCACTCTGTTACCTTGTCATATGGCTCCAATGGGGCTATGCTGGCCCTTGGCAACTCTCTTCATGGACTGTGATGCACTCTGTTACCTTGTCATATGGCTCCAATGGGGCTATGCTGGCCCTTGGCTACTCTCTTCATGGACTGTGATGCACTCTGTTACCTTGTCATATGGCTCCAATGGGGCTATGCTGGCCCTTGGCAACTCTCTTCATGGACTGTGATGCACTCTGCTACCTTGTCATATGGCTCCAATGGGGCTATGCTGGCCCTTGGCAACTCTCTTCATGGACTGTGATGCACTCTGTTACCTTGTCATATGGCTCCAATGGGGCTATGCTGGCCCTTGGCTACTCTCTTCATGGACTGTGATGCACTCTGTTACCTTGTCATATGGCTCCAATGGGGCTATGCTGGCCCTTGGCAACTCTCTTCATGGACTGTGATGCACTCTGTTACCTTGTCATATGGCTCCAATGGGGCTATGCTGGCCCTTGGCAACTCTCTTCATGGACTGTGATGCACTCTGTTACCTTGTCATATGGCTCCAATGGGGCTATGCTGGCCCTTGGCTACTCTCTTCATGGACTGTGATGCACTCTGTTACCTTGTCATATGGCTCCAATGGGGCTATGCTGGCCCTTGGCTACTCTCTTCATGGACTGTGATGCACTCTGTTACCTTGTCATATGGCTCCAATGGGGCTATGCTGGCCCTTGGCAACTCTCTTCATGGACTGTGATGCACTCTGTTACCTTGTCATATGGCTCCAATGGGGCTATGCTGGCCCTTGGCAACTCTCTTCATGGACTGTGATGCACTCTGTTACCTTGTCATATGGCTCCAATGGGGCTATGCTGGCCCTTGGCAACTCTCTTCATGGACTGTGATGCACTCTATTACCTTGTCATATGGCTCCAATGGGGCTATGCTGGCCCTTGGCAACTCTCTTCATGGACTGTGATGCACTCTGCTACCTTGTCATATGGCTCCAATGGGGCTATGCTGGCCCTTGGCAACTCTCTTCATGGACTGTGATGCACTCTGTTACCTTGTCATATGGCTCCAATGGGGCAATGCTGGCCCTTGGCTACTCTGTTCATGGACTGTGATGCACTCTGTTACCTTGTCATATGGCTCCAATGGGGCTATGCTGGCCCTTTGCAACTCTCTTCATGGACTGTGATGCACTCTGTTACCTTGTCATATGGCTCCAATGGGGCTATGCTGGCCCTTGGCTACTCTCTTCATGGACTGTGATGCACTGTGTTACCTTGTCATATGGCTCCAATGGTGCTATGCTGGCCCTTGGCAACTCTCTTCATGGACTGTGATGCACTCTGTTACCTTGTCATATGGCTCCAATGGGGCTATGCTGGCCCTTGGCTACTCTCTTCATGGACTGTGATGCACTCTGTTACCTTGTCATATGGCTCCAATGGGGCTATGCTGGCCCTTGGCAACTCTCTTCATGGACTGTGATGCACTCTGTTACCTTTTCATATGGCTCCAATGGGGCTATGCTGGCCCTTGGCAACTCTCTTCATGGACTGCGATGCACTCTGTTACCTTGTCATATGGCTGCAATGGGGCTATGCTGGCCCTTGGCTACTCTCTTCATGGACTGTGATGCACTCTGTTACCTTGTCATATGGCTCCAATGGGGCTATGCTGGCCCTTGGCAACTCTCTTCATGGACTGTGATGCACTCTGTTACCTTGTCATATGGCTCCAATGGGGCTATGCTGGCCCTTGGCAACTCTCTTCATGGACTGTGATGCACTCTGTTACCTTGTCATATGGCTGCAATGGGGCTATGCTGGCCCTTGGCTACTCTCTTCATGGACTGTGATGCACTCTGTTACCTTGTCATATGGCTCCAATGGGGCTATGCTGGCCCTTGGCAACTCTCTTCATGGACTGTGATGCACTCTGTTACCTTGTCATATGGCTCCAATGGGGCTATGCTGGCCCTTGGCTACTCTCTTCATGGACTGTGATGCACTCTGTTACCTTGTCATATGGCTCCAATGGGGCTATGCTGGCCCTTGGCAACTCTCTTCATGGACTGTGATGCACTCTGTTACCTTGTCATATGGCTCCAATGGGGCTATGCTGGCCCTTGGCAACTCTCTTCATGGACTGTGATGCACTCTGTTACCTTGTCATATGGCTCCAATGGGGCTATGCTGGCCCTTGGCTACTCTCTTCATGGACTGTGATGCACTCTGTTACCTTGTCATATGGCTCCAATGGGGCTATGCTGGCCCTTGGCAACTCTCTTCATGGACTGTGATGCACTCTGTTACCTTGTCATATGGCTCCAATGGGGCTATGCTGGCCCTTGGCAACTCTCTTCATGGACTGTGATGCACTCTGTTACCTTGTCATATGGCTCCAATGGGGCTATGCTGGCCCTTGGCTACTCTCTTCATGGACTGTGATGCACTGTGTTACCTTGTCATATGGCTCCAATGGGGCTATGCTGGCCCTTGGCAACTCTCTTCATGGACTGTGATGCACTCTGTTACCTTGTCATATGGCTCCAATAGGGCTATGCTGGCCCTTGGCTACTCTCTTCATGGACTGTGATGCACTCTGTTACCTTGTCATATGGCTCCAATGGGGCTATGCTGGCCCTTGGCAACTCTCTTCATGGACTGTGATGCACTCTGTTACCTTGTCATATGGCTCCAATGGAGCTATGCTGGCCCTTGGCAACTCTCTTCATGGACTGTGATGCACTCTATTACCTTGTCATATGGCTCCAATGGGGCTATGCTGGCCCTTGGCAACTCTCTTAATGGACTGTGATGCACTCTGCTACCTTGTCATATGGCTCCAATGGGGCTATGCTGGCCCTTGGCAACTCTCTTCATGGACTGTGATGCACTCTGTTACCTTGTCATATGGCTCCAATGGGGCAATGCTGGCCCTTGGCTACTCTCTTCATGGACTGTGATGCACTCTGTTACCTTGTCATATGGCTCCAATGGGGCTATGCTGGCCCTTGGCAACTCTCTTCATGGACTGTGATGCACTCTGTTACCTTGTCATATGGCTCCAATGGGGCTATGCTGGCCCTTGGCTACTCTCTTTATGGACTGTGATGCACTGTGTTACCTTGTCATATGGCTCCAATGGGGCTATGCTGGCCCTTGGCAACTGACAAGGTAACAGAGTGCATCACAGTCCATGAAGAGAGTTGCCAAGGGCCAGCATAGCCCCATTGGAGCCATATGACAAGGTAACAGAGTGCATCACAGTCCATGAAGAGAGTTGCCAAGGGCCAGCATAGCCCCATTGGAGCCATATGAAAAGGTAAAAGAGTGCAACAGGCACAACAATAATAAAAAAAGGCCAAATGGCAACCATAAAAAACAACATCAACATGTGGACGGAGGATTCTTATCTGCGCCCTTGGAGCATCTCCAGATCCTCCACTTACTGGTCATCCCCTTCATCGTCCTGTGCCTGTCCAGCTACAGATTCAAGCATTGAATTCCACCGCCTCATCTGACGTAGAGTCAAAGGCTGAACCTGTAGCTGGGCCTGCATGGTGTCGCTCATCCCTCTCAGGACAGCTGCGTTCCTCAACACGGCCTGCTCTACGCGGGCTAGACCTTCTAGCGTGAGCCATGTTGAGTCACAGCCTAAAATAAAGAAAAAATTAAATATTAATGATAATTACACAACAGAACAAAAAATAAGCAAAGATACATTGTCATCATAAAGAAAAATCATTCTTTAAATTAATTTGTTGAAATTGATTATTTACATATGAAATATGTTAATCAGAAAGACCTAAACCATTAAAGGGACATTTGGTTTTTGATCACTTCATGGACTGTGATGCACTCTGTTACCTTGTCATATGGCTCCAATGGGGCTATGCTGGCCCTTGGCAACTCTCTTCATGGACTGTGATGCACTCTGTTACCTTGTCATATGGCTCCAATGGGGCTATGCTGGCCCTTGGCTACTCTCTTCATGGACTGTGATGCACTCTGTTACCTTGTCATATGGCTCCAATGGGGCTATGCTGGCCCTTGGCAACTCTCTTCATGGACTGTGATGCACTCTGTTACCTTGTCATATGGCTCCAATGGGGCTATGCTGGCCCTTGGCTACTCTCTTCATGGACTGTGATGCACTCTGTTACCTTGTCATATGGCTCCAATGGGGCTATGCTGGCCCTTGGCAACTCTCTTCATGGACTGTGATGCACTCTGTTACCTTGTCATATGGCTCCAATGGGGCTATGCTGGCCCTTGGCTACTCTCTTCATGGACTGTGATGCACTCTGTTACCTTGTCATATGGCTCCAATGGGGCTATGCTGGCCCTTGGCAACTCTCTTCATGGACTGTGATGCACTCTGTTACCTTGTCATATGGCTCCAATGGGGCTATGCTGGCCCTTGGCTACTCTCTTCATGGACTGTGATGCACTCTGTTACCTTGTCATATGGCTCCAATGGGGCTATGCTGGCCCTTGGCAACTCTCTTCATGGACTGTGATGCACTCTGTTACACCTTGTCATATGGCTCCAATGGGGCTATGCTGGCCCTTGGCAACTCTCTTCATGGACTGTGATGCACTCTGTTACCTTGTCATATGGCTCCAATGGGGCTATGCTGGCCCTTGGCTACTCTCTTCATGGACTGTGATGCACTCTGTTACCTTGTCATATGGCTCCAATGGGGCTATGCTGGCCCTTGGCAACTCTCTTCATGGACTGTGATGCACTCTGTTACCTTTTCATATGGCTCCAATGGGGCTATGCTGGCCCTTGGCAACTCTCTTCATGGACTGTGATGCGCTCTGTTACCTTGTCATATGGGTCCAATGGGGCAATGCTGGCCCTTGGCTACTCTCTTCATGGACTGTGATGCGCTCTGTTACCTTGTCATATGGCTCCAATGGGGCTATGCTGGCCCTTGGCAACTCTCTTCATGGACTGTGATGCGCTCTGTTACCTTGTCATATGGCTCCAATGGGGCTATGCTGGCCCTTGGCAACTCTCTTCATGGACTGTGATGCGCTCTGTTACCTTGTCATATGGCTCCAATGGGGCTATGCTGGCCCTTGGCTACTCTCTTCATGGACTGTGATGCACTCTGTTACCTTGTCATATGGCTCCAATGGGGCTATGCTGGCCCTTGGCAACTCTCTTCATGGACTGTGATGCACTCTGTTACCTTGTCATATGGCTCCAATGGGGCTATGCTGGCCCTTGGCAACTCTCTTCATGGACTGTGATGCACTCTGTTACCTTGTCATATGGCTCCAATGGGGCTATGCTGGCCCTTGGCAACTCTCTTCATGGACTGTGATGCACTCTCTTACCTTGTCATATGGCTCCAATGGGGCTATGCTGGCCCTTGGCAACTCTCTTCATGGACTGTGATGCACTCTGTTACCTTGTCATATGGCTGCAATGGGGCTATGCTGGCCCTTGGCTACTCTCTTCATGGAATGTGATGCACTCTGTTACCTTGTCATATGGCTGCAATGGGGCTATTCTGGCCCTTGGCTACTCTCTTCATGGACTGTGATGCACTCTGTTACCTTGTCATATGGCTCCAATGGGGCTATGCTGGCCCTTGGCAACTCTCTTCATGGACTGTGATGCACTCTGTTACCTTGTCATATGGCTCCAATGGGGCTATGCTGGCCCTTGGCTACTCTCTTCATGGACTGTGATGCACTCTGTTACCTTGTCATATGGCTCCAATGGGGTATGCTGGCCCTTGGCAACTCTCTTCATGGACTGTGATGCACTCTGTTACCTTGTCATATGGCTCCAATGGGGCTATGCTGGCCCTTGGCAACTCTCTTCATGGACTGTGATGCACTCTCTTACCTTGTCATATGGCTCCAATGGGGCTATGCTGGCCCTTGGCAACTCTCTTCATGGACTGTGATGCACTCTGTTACCTTGTCATATGGCTCCAATTTTCCTTATCTTTAAAAGATTATTTATAAATGTTATTGATGTTTTCTGACATACCAATAAAAGACATGTCATTCCATGATTCTTTGTCCTCTTTATTCATGTCATTGATTGAAATCTCTAGTTTATCTGGTTAATCCTTAAAGGGACCTTAGCAAAAATAATGTTGTTTCCTGAATCATATATGTAATACAATTGTAAATGACTTTAAGATTAACATCTCCAATTTAATTTTATTATTTGTCTTTATATATTTTTCGTAAAGCTTTATCATTGCATGATTATGATTAGCATAGTAATTCTTTTATATATGTATATATAGATTGTTATTTGTGTATATATATGTATATTGCAAATTTCACATCCATGTGTGTATTTATAAACTCTGCGTGAATTGATGCACCTTTAACAAATGATCCGAGGATTGATACAATTATATAATCCCTGTAAAGTGTTCATTTTATTGAAATAGTATTGTCTCTGTGTATCCTCTTTTTACAAAACAAAATCATGTCCCTTTAAGTGATGCTGAGCACAATTGTTAATGAATGGATTTCCATTTCTAAAGCGTTTTTGTCCTTTTTACATGAACAAGGACATATAATCTTATTAATAAACAATCTTATTGTAATGTTGACAGCACATGTATTTCATTTTCAATTCTATCTTATTGTAGTAGTGTAACCAAATCAATATCTGTGTGTAATGCGCATATTTTAGATGAGGAATATGTTTTTCTAAATATTTGTAAAAAATACTTCTCCTCCCATATATGGCTATAGGTAGGCTGACCATATTTCAACTTGAATAAATGACACGTTTGATCAATACATGTGTCATTATTGTTATTCCAAAACAATCTAAACATATCTTAAAACATCAATGGCATATGTATTTCTCATGTGTATCTTTTAAATGTTAAAGATATACACCATAGCTATAGTTAAAGGGACAGTCAAGTCCGAAAAGATGATTCATGATTTAAATAGGGCATGCGAGTTTACCCAACTTCCTAATTATCTTTTATTCAACATTTAGCTTTGTTCTCTTGTTATAGTTATTTGAAAGGTAAACAGAGGAGGTTCATATGCTAAGTTCTTCGACCTTGAAGACTGCCTCTAATGTTGTAAAAATATTGACTACTATAAGGCATTAGTTCACATGTTTCATATAGATAACATTGAGATCATGCACGTAAAGTGACCTAGGAGTGAGCATTGATTGGCTAAACTGCATGTCTGTCAAAAGAACCTAAATAATGGGGCAGTCATCAGAAGCTTAGATACAAGATAATAACAGAAGTAAAATGTATATTAATATATAACTGTGTTTGTTGTTCAAAAATGAGTAATGTGTAATAAAGGTATTAGCTATATTTTTTAAAAATCAATTTCTGGGGTTGACTGTCCCTTTAACATATAATATCTAACACATCCCTATTTTACTAATGCATCTCCTAGCATTAATTTTCTTTTAAAGGGACAGGAAACACAAAAATCCAAATATTTACATTTATTGTAACAATATATTTCAAATTGCAATGTCGTACATAATCCTGTAACCAATATTGATTTAATTTGTAATTAAAACATGCTGCTTGCTAAATAGTTTAGTTATAAATCCTCTGCTTCTAATGAAATATCTCCTTATGTCCGATAATGTATTCTATTTTATAGATCACAGTATTTCGTTATCTATCGTGACATTCCTAGATAGCAATATAGACACATACTAGTTACTAAAATATAAATACGTTTCTTATTGATATGCCAAGCTGTCAACTGAGTCCTTGTATTGGCTGTGGTTTTTCAGCGATCTCGGATGCGCCATGTTGCTTAAGACGTCACCTGCCAGGCTGTCCAATGATTCCTTGTATTGACTGACGTTTTTACGCGATTAAGGATGCGCCTTTTATTGGATGGCGTTTTTACGCGATCAAGGATGCGCCTTTTATTGGATTGCGTTCTTACGTGATCAAGAATGCGCCTTTTATTGGATTGCGTTCTTATGTGATCAAGGAAGCGCCATGTTAATTAAGACGTCACATGCAAAGGTGTAAAAAAACGTCTGATTGTATTACGTAGTCCCGCAATATTTGTTTGTGCACGTTACACACGTTTGTGAATGAGAAGACAAGTTTAAAACCATGGCGAATATGGATTGTGTGCATCATGTTACATTGTTAACCCATAGCTGATAAAGACCACCACATTCTCTTTTGCTGGATGTCTGGTTGAATAAACGAATGAAAGCAAAATGTTTTCATGCATAAGATATTTCGAGGCAAGTGCAAATCTCTATAGTCCATGTTGTTTAATATGTTTGTCAACAATATGTTCCTTTTTATGAAAAATGTTGTGTTTAATGTTAAAGATATCTAATTCATAAATATGCGCTATTGTATTATAATAAAGTAATCAATATGCATTTATCTTTATCATATGATAAATATATGATGCCGACTTCTAAATGTAATTTCGTTGTATATTTTATTAGAGGTTCATTAGACACTCACATTAAAAACCAAAATATTTTATTTTGTCTCTAGTTATATAGTCCATTGTTTACCAAATACACGTCTACTTTTGCTTCTGTTCAAATAAAATTGAAGTAATTTTCAGACTCCTCGCCAAGCCTCAAAGTTTCATGTGAGTACCATCTCCAGCTTTCTCCTGTTTGTGTAAAGGGTCTTTTCATATGTTAATGATGGGGTATTGTCTTGTTTTATGGTTGTAATGGGGTTTCCATCTATCTTTTCAATAGAGATAACCCGATTTTCTTTGAAAGTGTTTAAAGCTTTTTAATATTGATTTTGATATCAGTATATGTTAATCTTGTTGTTTCTAGTAGTGTCTATTACATGCAGTTCTGTTAAAAAGATTGTATACTGTCCCTTTAATGCAAATGTTGATTTTTGTATCATGTATGAGTTCCACATTGGTTAATCTCCAAATATATTATTGTTAGCATATTTATTTTTTCACTCCTAAAAGGACTTTAAACCATATTCATTGTTAAAATAAACACAATAATGTCTCTTTAAGAAAATAGACTTTATTTAACACGTCAATATAATTTTTTTTTTCAATATTTCTTGTTTGAACAAGTACATGTAGATATACCAACAATCACCAAATATTATATGTTAGCATATGTAATTTTGTTAAAGGGACAGTCTAGAAAACAAATAATGTTTTGCATTATTAAAAAAGACAATTTTGTTATATCAATGATATCAAAGTTTTCACACCAATTAATCATTTTTCTGTGTTTATTTTTATTTGCTAGCTAAACCTATGAGGTTCGTGTGCTCATTTCTTAGAGCTTGAAGAGTGCATGTAATCAGAATGCAATTTGACCACTAGAGGGCATTTTGATAGCATTTGTATATATAAAACCTTGAGCTCATACAGCATATTTACCATGTATTGATCATAGATTGTCTAAAATATTGTTAGGTCAGAACAACAAATAAGTGGTCATTTTTCATAGGCATAGATACAAGGGTAAGCACATAAGTCACACGTATTTCTCCATGTTTTGTTGTTTCAAACTTGATAATGCGTAATACAGTGTTTTCTTTGTAATCAATAATGTTCTGACTGTCCCTTTAAGCTGTGTTATTGTCATTCAAACAGTAATATGCCATCATGGATAATTGTAATGGTAATTTTGTTTGCGATTCGGGAAACAGTTTGGACATCACATCACAGAAACCAATCAATATCATGAACAAGGATAGGTATGTGATGATGTGGTTTTCACACACTTATAACCCACACTCTGCAAACAATCTGCCTCCATGGACCCGGTCCCATAGAAGTAGATTATATACAGAGTGTGGTCCACAAGTGTATGAAAACCACATCATCACATACCTATCCATTACACATTAAATAAAAAATAATTAAACATGAAAACAAATACTTACTTCCTCTTCCTTCCCCTCTTCCCACGGGGCTGAGGCTCTGGGAGGGGCAACTGCCGACTCCGACGAGTTCTCATTGGAGATGTTGTGGGAAGAGTGGAAGGAAGAGTACTGGGATGACCAAGGTGAGGAGGAGGAGATGGCCCGGCAGGAGGAGATGGCCCGGCAGGAGGAGATGGCCCGGCAGGAGGAGATGGCCCGGCAGGAGCAGATGGCCCGGCAGGAGCAGATGGCCTGGCAGGAGAAGATGGCCCGGCAGGAGAAGATGGACCGGCAGGAGCAGATGGACCAGCAGGAGCAGATGGACCGGCAGGAGGCCCAGCAGCAGGAGGCCCAGCAGATGGCGGCCCAGGAGCAGGAGGCCCAGCAGGAGGCAGACCAGCAGGAGGCAGACCAGCATGCGCCTCCCGGAAGAAATTAAACATCTCTTGTTGGAGTCGAAAGGTTCTGTTTTGGCCTTCTTCTATTCGAGTAAGGAGGTGTATGATTTGGGTTTGGCCTTCAATGATTTTGTTTTGGCCTTCAATAATTCTATTTCTGCCTTCTATATTTTGGATCCGGGAGTTACGCATCTGGTCAATGTAGTCTAGTAGAACCCGCACCTCCGCTATTTCCTCTTGTTGTGCACGGCGGGGTGCCCGTGCACGGTGGCCTGCTGGTGCACGGTGGCCTGCTGGTGCACGGCGGCCTGCTGGTCCTTGAGGGGCCTCTGCTCGCGCGGCCTCTTCCTCTGCTTCCGGGGCCTCTTCGTCAAGGGGGGCCTCTTCGTCAAGGGGGGCCTCTTCGTCAAGGGGGGCCTCTTCGTCAAGGGGGGCCTCTTCCCTCCGAGGTGGAGATTCATCCCCACCACTCTCATCCCGGGGAAAAGGAGAAGCCTGTAGTTGCTGTGCTGCCTCCTCCCCAGACTCTGTATATTTGAAAAAGAAAGAAATGTATATATTAGCATATTTCCAAATAAAGCTTTAAATTACTTAGCTTACGATACAATTACAAATGCAGCCTCATTAATCCACTTTGAAATCTAACAATCAATACGATTTCCGCATTTTCTAAACCGTGTTTGTGATATCTCTGGTCAATCTGAATGTTTTAGCGTTTGTTTTCAGTCTGTTTAAATGCACACCTAACCTATAGCCTAGATACTAATGTAACCGCAAAGTAATTGTGAATGCGTGTAAACAACGTAATAGCATTAATCTGATCCTTAAAGGGACATGAAACCCAATGTTTTATCTTTCATGATTTAGAAGCATACAATTATAATCAACTTTCTAATTTACTTTTCTTATCTAATTTGCTTCATTCTCTGGATATTCTTTGCTGAAAAGCATATCTAGATATGCTTAGAAGCTGCTGATTGGTAGCTGCATATAGCTGCCTCCTGTGATTGGTTCACCGTGTGCATGGCTATTTCTTCATTAAAGTATATCTAAAGAATGAAGCTAATTAGGTAATATAAGTAAATTGCAATGTTGTTTAAAATTGTATTCTCTACCTTAATCATGAAAGGAAATGTTTGCGTATAGTGTCCCTTGAAATACATTCGTATGTTAATTTCTTCTTAAATGAGCTTACCGTCAGATGAGAGTGGCAGGTTCCCGGTATCAATTCCTCCGAAACCGACTATATCCACCTCGGAGATGCTGGGACGCAACATTTCCTCCCATCGGCAGTAATCGATTTCCAGTGCAGGGCCGCCACCGGTTCCTGCGGCATGTTGGGACTCCCGGCTTAACTTTTTCTTAAGATCCATCTTGCAGTCCCGGTAACGATGTTTAATAGAGTCCATATCTCTGTTCCGTCCACCCACTGCATTGACTGCATTCCTTATCTCCTGCCAGAGCCTCCTCTTCTCAGTCGGGGTGGTCTTCTGATGCTGCAGCCTCCTATACCTGCCCATATAGGCTTCTACGAGGGCCTCCTTCTCCTCCATAGAAAACCTCGCCTCCCTAGTCGCCTTGGCCTTCCCCTGTGACGATACCCTCTGTTTCCCGGACTGTGAAGCCCTACTCTGTCCGCCACTGGGCCCAGCCACTTGTTCATCTTGAACCAAGTGACTGGGTCCACCCACCGCTTCCACCCCCGCTTCCTGCCCCCTTTCCTGCCCCCCTTCCTGCCCTGTTCCTCTCCCCCTCCCTCTCCTCCCCCCTCTACCTCTCCCCTGCCTGCCCTCCATCTCTTCCCTAAACTAAACCCCAAATAATCAAACAAAAAGTGAGTGTGATCAAATGAAAGGGGGTCAAAATAAAGAACTAAAAAGACGAAAAAAGTGCTGAAAGTGTGAAAGGGATATAAATAAAAGAGGGTAAAGAGTATTTAAATAAACAAAATGAAGAAGAAGACTAAAAGGAGGATATGTAAACTAAATGTAACTAGGGGATGGGATGTGGATGGGGTATGGGATAAGAGTAAATGGGATTACAGGGAATGGTACTACAGGGAATGGGGTATGGAGTGTAGTATGAGAGGGTATGGGGTATGGAGTGTATGTAGTGTTATTGATAAGTGTATGTATGTATTGAATGTGTTTGCGTGTAAATGTGTTAAGTGTACAGAAAAAGCACTCACACACTCACCCAAACCAACTGTCGCTCACTAACTCACACTACCACTAACTGACTCTCTCACACTACCACTAACTGACTCTCTCACACTACCACTAACTCTCTAACTCACACTACCACTAACTCTCTAACTCACACTACCACTAACTCTCTAACTCACACTACCACTAACTCTCTAACTCACACTACCACTAACTCTCTAACTCACACTACCACTAACTCTCAATAACTCACACTACCACTAACTCTCAATAACTCACACTACCACTAACTCACTCACGATAACACTAACTGACTCACAATAATGCACCAAATCTCTAAGCTCCAATCTCCAAAAACCCACCATCAACACAGTCAAAGAAGCCATGCTTGTGTGGTGCTTATATACCCTGTGTAAATGTTTAATGATGTACCGGTTTGCGTTGTAAATTGTGTTCAGGTGTGCTTTGTTAGTAATTAGTATTTGTGCAATGTGTACTAGTTGTGTGAATTTGTGCATGCTCATTTGGAGTTAGTATTTGTGGAAAGTGTAGAATGCGATGATGTCATAGTGCTCGTTTTCTATAACATTCTCCAATAGTATTATGTTTAAATGTTAATTTGCGATGGTGTGGTATTAGTGAAGGGTTGTATATGTATGTTTGTCCTAATATATAGTAATTTTGAATGCGAGTATTTTGCTAGTGTATGATTTTTTTTATTTTTTCCTTGTTGTTATTTTCCGTATTTCCGCATCTTAAATAATATGCGTATTCCCTGTATTTTATTTTATTAAATTTCCCCCCGCTTCTGAATGTGTAATGCTTATGTGCTTTGTTTAGTGATTGTTGTTGTGACATTTGCGGCGTGTTATTGTTGTGCATTATGTGGTATGCGTCATATGACCGAACTGTGCGTATTTCGAGTGTTAGGTGAAAAAAGCGTGTTTGTTTGCTTTTCCATTGATCTCTATGGGAGACTGTCTAACGCGGGCGGGATTACGCGTGTGAAATACACGCGTTAGGAGTATCATTATAAGGTTTTTTTTCAACTCTAAATACCCGCGTTAAAAAACTCTGAGCGTTAGACATAAACCACGTGTAGCTAACGCACCCCATCTACCGCAAAACTCTAAATCTAGGCGTTAGGGTTTATTTTATAGGTATTTAGTTTTAAATAGGAATAATTTAGGGAATGATAGTAATTTGTATTTAGATTTATTTAAATTATATTTAAGTTAGGGGGTGTTAGGGTTAGATTTAGGTTTAAAGGGTTAATACATTTAGAATAGTGGTGGCAATGTTGGGGTTAATAAATGTAGTTAGGTTGCGGGAGATTGGGGGATGGAGATTAGGGGTTAATAAATATAATGTAGGTGTCGGCGATGTTGGGGGGCGCAGATTATGGGTTAATAAATATAATGTAGGTGGCGGCAATGTCCGGAGCGGAAGATTAGGGGTTAATAAGTATAATGTAGGTGGCGGCGATGTTGGGGGCAGCAGATTAGGGGTTAATAATATTTAACTAGTGTTTGCGAGGCGGGAGTGCGGTTGTTTAGGGGTTAATATGTTTATTATAGTGGTGGCGATGCGGGAGAGCCTCGGTTTAGGGGTTAATAGGTAGTTTATGGGTGTTAGTGTACTTTGTAGCACTTTAGTTATGAGTTTTATGCTACAGCGTTGTAGTGTAAAACTCATAACTACTGACTTTAAAAATGCGTTAGGAATCTTGTCGGTAGAGGGTGTACTGCTCACTTTTTGGCCTCCCAGGACAAACTCGTAATACCGGCGCTATGGAAGTCCCATAGAAAAAAGGCTTTACAAAATTTACGTAAATAGGTTTGCGGTTAGGCCAAAAAAGTGTGCAATACACCTATACCTGCAAGACTCGTATTAGCAGCGGGCGTAAAAAAGCGGCGTTAGGACCTGTTAACGCTGCTTTTTTACCTTACCGCAAAACTCGTAATCTAGGCGTTTAATTCTTAAACCTGGCAAGTAACTCTTAAAGTTAACATTTTAGGCCTAACTCTCTTATTAATTCAGATGATAAAATCTTTAAAAAAAAAACAAAAAACTTTCAAATTGCCAAGGTTTATACATAATGATCAAACAGGTTTTATGAATGGTTGGTCGTTGTCTATAAACAATTGTATTTAGATTTGTATTTAAAGGATAAAATAATTAAGCTAAATGCTAAAAATCAGGAAGACATAGCTATCATTTAAATTGATGTTGAAAAGGGATTTGACTCCACCCTCTGGGATCACTTGTTTATAATTCTGGATGCATGTGATATAAAACCAAATATTTTAATTTAATCCAGTTATTATACAATGAACCTCAATCTGCACTTATTATTAATGGTGCTTAAACTGATTATTCTAAGCTAGGCTGAGGTAAAAGACAAGGATGTCCTCTTTCACCATTTTTGTTTATTATAGCCATAGAACTCTTGGCAACATATCTAAGTAAAGTAATATAAGAAATACAAATACTGTAGGTCTGAAAGAAATTAGGTTCCTTGTTGATTTGTACGCATAATTCAAGTATACATTTCCCTTGGCTTAGGCAAGTTATCCTAGATTTTAGATTATTCACATGTAAATCAGACCGATGGAATTTGGTTGTATAAATGAAAAAAATCCATTAATATATATTTTTTTTTTAGGACTGCTGGTAAGCTTTTTAAATATCAAGAGATTAATTTCTCTGTAAATCAACAAGATTGCATTAATTATACTAAACCTTTTTAAAAATGTGTGGAATAAATAATTATAGCTGGAAAAATAGATTTAATTAAAATGGTATTACCACCTTAAATATTGTATCTTCTTAAAAAAAATCCAGTATTGTTAAGGAAAAGAGATATGATTCTTCAAAAAGCAATCAGGCATTTTTTTTTCAGGAAAGCTAAACATTGGATTTCTGTTGAAAAAAAATTCAAATGCCTACACACCCTGGAAGTCAAGTATTTCCAAACTTTGAATTGTATAATTAAGCATGTGTGCATAAAATCATAATTGATTGGCTAACAGAAAATATCCATTGTACATTAAGATTAAAAATATCATAATTTATCCTTATATTAATACATTTAAAACTAATGGATCTTTCAGACTTCATTAAAAAAAAATTCTAATCATAACTTTTAATTGCTTGGCAAAAGTTTTTCAATGAACATGACCTTTATCATGCAGTGTCTCCATATCACAATCACGGACAAGCTTATCTATCATCTTAAATATTATAAATATGGGATCCATACCTGTAGATATATCAAATAAAAAATTAAATCGATAAAACCTTTGAATCTTTCAAAAATATTAAATGAAAAATGAAAAATTATAAAATTAAAGTTAAAGAGAGATCAGATCTGTGGTTAATTTTATAAATCTGTCCCAAATGGCCCGAAAATACAGTCTAGTGTATTCTATTAAAGTAAAAAGATGGCAGCATCTTTAATTTTTAATAAAATTACTGCACTAGGCAGTATTTTGGGGTTAAAGTTGGTGGGAGTGGGGTGTTAGGAAAAAACGGCACTGAAAAGTGCTTTTACATTGGGTCTATTTGAACTGTGTGTTCCCTGTAAATATATATGTACTGTATATGCTTATAAACATATATTTTTATGTGTTAATATGTGTATATACACATAGTAACACATATATATATATATATGTATATAATCATATAGATATATATTTAAAATGCTGTCATTACTGCCCTACTACCCCCTCTCTGATGGCATCAGAACGAGACTCCCATAGGAGCCTATGGAAGTGTGTTGTGACCGCTGCTCCATAACTGATCCGCTGCCTCTGAGGCTGTGGTCTTCAATCCGCCCGATCCTATACGATCGGGCTGATTGACTTCCCCTGCTAGCAGCCAAATGGCCGTGAATGTGCAAGGGGCGGCATTGCACAAGCAGTTTACCAGAACTGCTTGTGCAATGATAAATGCTGACAGTGTAGGCTGTCGGCATTTATCGATATGCGGCGGACATGATATGCTACATCGTATCATGTCCATTCGCACTTTAGTAAATCGGCCCCAATATCTTGAGAGTATCGATACATAGGTTGCAATTACCATCAACTAATCTGGTAAGTTAAAAAGAAGAGAAAACTGATCGCTACACTTCTCTTCACATCTTTTGCATTCCAGCTCATGTACTCACATCCAAAAAATATGCCAGTATGATATCCAGAAAAACTCCAAGATGCTGGGAATCTGCTACAGATTCAATATGAGATAGCATAATGTTTTTATTAAAATACCACCACTTCCACAAGATTCCCCTTTTTCTCCACAAATGGACTGTTTAACTATTTTGCACACAACTTAGTATTGTAATGAACAACCAGGATTATGTCAAAACTATTTCAGATAACAAAGAAAATATATTTGTAAACTAAACAATGTTATATAGATTATCCCTAGAATTAGAACCTCTGCAAAAAATACTACTAACATATTATGGATTTTAAAGACACTTTGCTACAGCATATGTCTGTATTGATACAATTATTTTATATTACAATCTATTTAATAAAATACATATCTGTCATGACCAGATGTGTTAGTAAACTAATAAATGAGATGGACAGAATAAAGGAGGGTGCTATATGCAGGAAGAGTATAAGCTGAAAGTATTTATTTTGCAAAGATTTTCTACCCAGATAAACACAGGACTATGATTACGGCATCCCTGCCGAAATGCGCAAGACCGGCGTTTTGCACGCTGTTATGTATTCATTTTTAGGATGACTGAATAAACTGGATGTTTTAAGGAACAATGGCAATGGCTACTTTTTTCTATATAAATAAACACTACTCGTAGTACAATTCATAAAAAGTAAAGACTTATAATGTTAACTAATAACTAAAAAAAAAAAAGAAAAAGATAATGCTGTAAAACATGTCCAGTTAAAAAGTTCTTACAATTAGGGATGTCTCCCAATTATTATACAACCTTAAAAACTAAAAAAGCATAAAAAACAAGTATATATTTGCACAAATATATATTTATACCTATGTATATAAATGATTTTATATAGTTATAGATATATACAGATATATATGGGAATATCTATTTCAAAATACATAGAACATATTCTGCTATGTGCAGAACATTGGACTGTAAAATATGTACAATAAATACACAGTATAACACTTTATTAAATATGAATATTGCATAAATATGATTTTACATGTTTTCATCTACTTGACAGCAAAGGGCTCCAATGCATATATATATATATATATATATATATATATGTGTGTGTGTGTGTCTGTAAATACATATACACATATAAATATATCTGTACATATATATTTATATATATATATATATATATATATATATATATATATATATGTATATATACATATTTAGACGTGTATATGTATGTACCTCTATGTTAAAGCCTTTTGTATTTTTGCTAGATGGTGTTATTATGAGTGTAACTGTACTTTTAAATGCATTTTTGATGTATTTTGTGAAAAATTTTTGCTTTGCAAAACAGTTAACTAGAGCTCTGAGGGTGTGATATCCAGACGAGCGTTAACTTCAATTGTGCTTAAATGATCGTGTTTACTTTCAACTTGTAATATGAGCGAAAAATCATATGGGGCATATTTATCACCCCCTGCTAGCGGCCAATCTTCAGGGGGCAGCATTGCACCAGCAGTTCACAAGAACTGCTGGTGCAATGATAAATACCTATGCCTATGCCTATGCTGTCGGCATTTATCGATGTGCATCAGACATGATCCGCAATATCGGATCATGTCCGCTCGCACAATGATAATTCAGCCCCTATGCGCGCAAACACCAGCGATAAACCCCTTTTCGCTTGCACGTAACTGTTAGCGTGAAACTTGTAATCTGGCCCAAAATCTGGCTTTTGTCAAGCCAAAATGGCAAATTGCTTTAAACGGAACTATTTAGACATTGGCATTCATTTTTTCACATCAACAGCAAAATAAAAAATGTACTGTATACAGATTTTTGTGTATGTACTTAGGTAGTTAATATATACAATGCTAAAAAACCTTACATTATCTTCATCTAATCCACATTTTAATTCACTTAAGCACTGGTGTTTCCATTATTAAAATTATAGCAGTGTATTGAGCAAATCCCCAGTTACCATGACAAAGACAAGAAGCCTTTGAGAGCAAATTTCAGGTGGAGTGCAAATTAACGCTCCCGCTTGAGCGTTAATTGCTCTAGAATTAAGATTTTTGTGCTCGTCAGGTTGCACTCATATTATAAGTTGAAAGTAAACTGTTTTCGCTCTAGCAATAAAACAACGAGCGCAAAAATCTGAAGTTAAAATATTGCTTGTGCATTTATGTGTTCCCCCATAGAAGTCAAAGGAGAAAAAAAAGTGGAAAACCCTCCACTCTCGCGCAAATATGGTCGCATATTCTCATTTGTGCTAACCCGACATGAAAATATAAATATTTCACATTCAAATGTTCTGCACATAACAGTATATGTTCTATTTATTCATAAATCTTTTGGCTAGATTACGAGTTGTTCGTTAGGCTGAAAAAGCAGCGTTAAGAGGTCGCTGCTTTTTTACGCCCACAAAACGACTTACGTAAACTTCGTAAAGTCTTTTTTCTATGGGGCTTCCATAGCGCCGGTATTACGAGTCTGTCCTGGGAGGCCAAAAAGTGAGCGGTACACCCTCTCCTGTCAAGAGTCCTAACGCATTTAAAAGTCAGTAGATAAGAGTTTTATGGTACAACGCCGTAGCATTAAACTCATAACTAAAGTGCTAAAAAGTACACTAACACCCATAAACTACCTATTAACCCCTAAATCGAGGCCCTCCCGCATCGCAAATACTAAAATAAAAATTTTAACCCCTAATCTGCCGCTCCAGACACTGCTGCCACCTACATTATATTTATTAACCCCTAATCAGCCGCCCCAACATTGCTGACACTTGCATTATATTTATTAACCCCTAATCTGCTGCCGCCACTATAATAAACATATTAACCTCTAAACCGCCGCACTCCCGCCTCACAAACATTAGTTAATTATTATTAACACCTAATCTGCCGTCCCTAACATTGCTGCCACCTACCTACATTTATTAACCCCTAATCTGCCGCCCCCAACGTCGCCGTTATTAACCCCTAAACCTAAGTCTAACCCTAAACCTAACACCCACTAACTTAAATATAATTTAAATAAATCTAAATAAATTTTCCTATCATTAACTAAATTATTCCTATTTAAAACTAAATACTTACCTATAAAATAAACCCTAAGATAGCAACAATATAACTAATAGTTACATTGTAGCTAGCTTAGGGTTTATTTTAATTTTACAGGCAAGTTTGTATTTATTTTAACTAGGTAGAATAGTTACTAAATAGTTATTAACTATTTACTAACTACCTGGCTAAAATAAATACAAAAGTACCTGTAAAATAAAACCTAACCTAAGTTACACTAACAGCTAACACTACACTATAATTAAATAAATTAACTAAATTAAATACAATTACCTAAATTAAATTAAATTAGCTAAAGTACAAAAAAAACAAACACTAAATTACTGAAAATAATAAACAAATTACAGAAATTTAAACTAATTACAACTAATCTAATAGCCCTATTAAAAAAAAAAAAAAAAAAAAAAATAAAAAAAAAAACCCTAGACTAAACTAAACTACCAATAGCCCTTAAAAAGGCCTTTTGTGGGGCATTGCCCCAAAGAAATCATCTCTTTTACCTGTAAAAAAAAATACAAACAACCCCCCTAACAGTAAAACCCACCACCCACAACCAACCCCCCCAAATAAAATACTATCTAAAAAAAACTAAGCTCCCCATTGCCCTGAAAAGGCCATTTGGATGGGCATTGCCCTTTAAAGGGCAGTTAGCTCTTTTGCCGCCCAAATCCTAATCTAAAAAATAAAACCCACCCAATACACCCTTAAGAAAACCCAACACTAACCCCCTGAAGATTGACTTACCGGGAGACGTCTTCATCCAAGCCGGGCGAAGTGGTCCTCCAGACGGGCAGAAGTCTTCATCCAAGCTGGGCAAAGTGGTTCTCCAGATGAGCAGAAGTCTTCATCCATGCCGGGCAGAAGTGGTCCTCCAGACCGGCAGAAGTCTTCATCCAGACGGCATCTTCTATCTTCATCCATCCGGTGCGGATGCCCTGCAAAATGCCCTTTTAAGGGCTATTGGTAGTTTAGTTTAGGCTAGGGTTTTTTTTTTTATTTTGGGGGGGATTTTTTATTTAAATTAGATTAGGTGTAATTAGTTTAAATTTCTGTAATTTATTATTTTCAGTATTTTAGTGTTTTTTTTTTTCTACTTTAGCTAATTTAATTTAATTTAATTTAGGTAATTGTATTTAATTTAGTTAATTCATTTAATTATAGTGTAGTGTTAGGTGTTAGTGTACTTAGCTTAGGGTTTATTTTACAGGTAAGTATTTTAGTTTTAAATAGGAATAATTTAGTTAATGATAGGAATATTTATTTAGATTTATTTAAATAATATTTAAAATAGTGGGTGTTAGGTTTAGGGTTAGACTCAGGTTTAGGGGTTAATAACTTTAATATAGTGGCGGCGACGTTGGGGGCGGCAGATTAGGGGTTAATAAGTGTAGGTAGGTGGCGGCGACATTGGGGGCGGCAGATTAGGGGTTAATAAATATAATGTTGGTGGCGGCGATGTTGGGGGCAGCAGATTAGGGGTTCATAAGTATAATATAGGTGTCGGTGATGTCGGGGGCGGCAGATTAGGGGTTAATAAATAGTATGTAGGTGTCAGCGATGTTGGGGGCAGCAGATTAGGGGTTAATACATATAATGTAGGTGGCGGCGGTGTCCGGAGCGGCAGATTAGGGGTTAATAATATAATGCAGCTGTCGGTGATGTCAGGGGCGGCAGATTAGGGGTTAATAAATGTAAGATTAGGGGTGTTTAGACTCGGGTTCATGTTAGGGTGTTAGGTGTAGACATAAATTTTATTTCCCATGGGAATCAATGGGGCTGCCTTAAGGAGTTTTACGCTGCTTTTTGGGAGGTGTTAGACTTAAGCAGCGCTGGTATTGGAGTGCGGTAATGAGCAAAATTTTGCTCAACGCACACTTCTTTTCTTTTAACGACGGGTTTCTGAAAACTCGGAATACCAGCGCGGCAGGTAAGTGAGCGGTGAGGGAAAACTGCTCGTTAGCACCGCACAGCCTCTAACGCAAAACTCGTAATCTAGGTGCATATTTCTACATATATCTGATGTTTTTTGGTACAATATATTCTGTATATACCTGATTATATATAGGTATAGATATATACAGAAATATATATTTATAAATACTAAGAACATATTCTGCTATGTGCAGAACATTGGAATGTGAAATATGTACAGTAAATACACAGTATAACAATTTATTAATTATGAATATAGCGTAAATATGTTTTTACATGTTTTCATCTACTTAATGACAAAGGGCTCTAATATAAATGCATATGTATTTATGTGTTTATATGTGTATAGCTGTCTGTAAGTACATATAGTCAAATATAAATACATATCTACACATATACAGACATATATAAATACATACATATTTATCTTTATATGTATGTATCTCAAAGTTAAAGCCCTTTGTCTGCCTATTTTTTTCTAACACCTGAGACCTCCTATTTTTGAGCCTTTATAACTTTTGTGTGCATTTTTTAAAAATAATTTTTATTAGATAGTGTTATAATGAGTGTAACTATACTTTGTAATGTATTTTTGATGTGTTTTGTGCAACTTTTATGTTTCACGAAACAATTAACCAGAGCTTTGAAGTCTTGGTAATCATTCTAGCTTAAATTGCGATTGTGCTCATGCGATTGTGTTTACTTTCAACTCGTAATACGAGCGGTAAGCCCGATGAGTGCAAACCCAAGCGATATACGCAAACATTTGTGCTGCACTAGTAATCTAGCCCTTAGTATACTTTGCAGCTTAATTTAATAATAATGATGCTAATAGTTAAGGTATTTTCAGACATTTCATTATTCGTTTTATGTCATTAAAATTGTTAGTATAAAGTTTAACAAATAATGGTGTTTTCTTAAAAACCTTCCAAATAACAATCCTACAACTATACTGACAAAAAACTCCTGCTTATTTTCAAATTTATTTTTTTTACAAAAAGAAACCCCTGTTCAAGTTTTTGATCTCATTATAATAACATTTAGGGCAAGATTGATGATGAGGCTAATGCACTGATTGGTTGCAGGTTTGCTCATTTGAGCCTGCAACTGATATTTATGAAACAACTGCTTCATAAACTATCTCTACCAAACTGGAGTTGGTGAGTGAAAATCACCCCAGATTTATTCGACCAGGGTGTTTGGCAAGCCCTATTCTCATGCAATTGGTTGCATGAGGGTAGGGGGTGGCATTGCACAATGTTCTGTTGCTCAATGATAAATATGGGGAACATATCCCCCCCACAATTTGGAATCAAGTGGGGGCAGGTTCAGAAATTGTAAATACGGTCTGTTCGCAAATTGATAAATCTTGCCTTCAATGTGTTCTTTTGGTTAAATGGACAGTTTCGAGCCAATACATAATTTTGATTACTTATTGTTACATACCAGAGAAGCATCCTGCAACTGGTCCAACTTCTATAAATTTGTTAGAAGTACATGAAACATTTAAATATTCATCATTTGTTAGGATCTGAAAATGGCTGCCAAGATCCTTCTACCTATTGCATGTATATTTTGTTATATTAAGTTTATCAAATCACATTGAACTCTTAAATATGTTTTCCTACTCTCACATGCTAATTTGTGCAGTTTGAATTGGCTATCTGAAAAATATTAAACGTGCATTGCTAAACTGTCATACAAGAAAACAGCTAACTGGACAAGAAGAAAGCTGTGGGCGGAGCTTGGTGGCCATTTTCATCTGCTAACAAATGTTGATTTATTAAAAGTTTCATGTACTTCTTACAAGCATATAGATGTGGAACCCATTGCAAGATGTTTGAGGGGTATGTAACAATAAGTAATAAAGTCTAAGTATTAGGTCTAGACTGTCCCTTTAAGATTTATCTAAAAATATCTGCTTTAACATTTTTGATTAAGCCACATAAACATCAATTAATCTAAAATTCTTTAGATCTTTTAAAATGGAATATTACCTTTCCATTTAAAATAATGATTACTTGAAAATATTGGCATCTATTGCTATCCATCTTTTTAGAATGAGTTGTAGAGAGCAACTTTCCTTCAATTGACCATCCAAATCCAAAATATATATATATACAGTTTTTTTTTTAAATTGAACAGGAAAAATAGAGTTCCATATTGTTATCACTTAGATTTAATATAAACTCTTGTAGTTGATTCAGATGCCTGGGGTTGCTGAATACATTTTTCATGCTTTGAAGATTGGTGAGTGCTGCTACTTTATTGGACTTTATTGGGTTGTGAAGGGGGGGATGTGCTGGACCCCCCACAGCTTTGCACCACTTTGTTTTCACAGATCATCATGGAAGTAAAAGCTACAAAATCAAATGTAAATATGCACGAAAGGCCCTCAAAATAGGGGGCATTATAGTATTTTACTTAAAATTTTTTATAATTTTAGTTTTTTTTAAAATAAAAAACAACTGCACAAAGCAGTTTTTGGGGTCTAAAGTTGGTGGGGGTGGGGTGTTAGAAATCAAACATTTACTGAAAAGTCCCTTTGCATTACGGTCTATGGGAACTGTGTATTCCCATTAAATATATATGTATAAGCTTATATACACATATTAACACACACACACACATATATACAGTATATATATATATATATATATATATATATATATATATATATATATATATATAAAATCATATACATATATATTTAAAAATATGCTGCAATCACTGCTCTACTTACCCCTTCACTGCATGAGGTTCTGACGCTGTCTTTGCATCAGAAAGAGGCTCCTATTGTGAGTGCAATGCTCCCTTTTAATGTAAGTTTTACCATTCCATGATGATCCTTTATTTTCTTTCATTTATAGACTTTGGGGGAAAAAAAACACATTTTCATAAAAACGTTTAAGATATTAATAATACACACCAGAATCCATATGTTTACAACACAAGACTCTAGTGACATCATCCAGAACCATAGAGATATCTGTAAAATAAAATAAATAAATACATAAATAAGAGCTATCACTAAAAAAAGAAAGCGTGCTGCCAGGTGGGAAATATTCTACATGCGTAGGTCACAGAAAGTGCACATATTGTATCAAACACCATCTGTGCTGACTTATTATTTGCTTTTTAATGATGCAGGTTACTGAAGATTTATTTTTTTGTAATTGGATGCTGTATATACAAGGGAAATGTTATATGTATTTACAATTATCAAACTACATAGCAAGCATATACTTCCAGAAAATAAATAATCTTCCCACTGATGGTCGAAGAATCAAGGTCTAAACTATAAAATGTATTTATTAGTTTGCAATTTACCTAAATTAACACTAGCAGGATCTGACCAAAGAACCAAATAATATAGATGCACAATCACAACCAAATAGTATAAATGCACAATCACAACCAAATAGTATAAATTAACAATCACAACCAAATAATATAAATGCACAATCACAACCAAATAATATAAATGCACAATCACAACCAAATAGTATAAATGCACAATCACAACCAAATAGTATAAATGCACAATCACAACCAAATAGTATAAATGCACAATCACAACCAAATAATATAAATGCACAATCACAACCAAATAGTATAAATGCCCAAACACTTCCTGGTTCCAGTGGGCAAACTATAACCGTACACCAAAGTCTGATTGTAGCCAGGGCCGGTGCTAGACTATTTTGTGCCCTAGGCGAGACCAGTTACTTGCGCCCCCCCATGCCAAAAAAAAAATTAAAGAAACAAAACATAACACTTTTAAATTTCTTTTAATTTTCATGAATAAGTGGTGGGGCATAAGATGCCAAAAGCAACAATATTAAAGGCAAAATATAAAGTAACCAAATGTTACATTGCCTATATTAACAACAAATATATTTTATCTTTTAATTAAACAAAATATATATTAACTGAGTCTGTATTTTCCTTACAGCCAGAGAAACAAACCAAAAAAAACCACAGATTTGTCAGAAAAAAATTTAAATTTCAGACACCTCAAAATCTCACTTTGCGTGCCTTTTCCTTTGCAAATTTTGTCACCAATTCAGCCAGATCAAGTGATGCTGCCTGTGTATGTTCAATAGATATAGTTGCCAAGCCAACTAGTCTCTTTTCCAACATTGTAGAACGTATGTAACTTTTGATAAGTTTGAGCTTTGAGAAACTACGTTCACCACTTGCCACTGATACTGGAAGTGTGAGAAGGATCCTCAGAGCAACAGAAACATTGGGCACGTTATCCAGAAGTTTATTTTGTAGTATGAAGAGAAGTACTTCTTGTGGCGGCATAGGCTTTGGAAGTCTTCGAGCTATTGCTTCAAGTTCACAACGCAGATCTTCAGCATCAATATCTTTGTTTCTTTCATGTAATTAGCAAGAGTCCATGAGCTAGTGACGTATGGGATATACATTCCTACCAGGAGGGGCAAAGTTTCCCAAAACTCAAAATGCCTATAAATACACCCCTCACCACACCCACAAATCAGTTTTACAAACTTTGCCTCCTATGGAGGTGGTGAAGTAAGTTTGTGCTAGATTCTACGTTGATATGCGCTCCGCAACAGGTTGGAGCCCGGTTTCCCTTTTCAGATCGACGATATACTCTTATATATATACCATTACCTCTGCTGATTTTCGTTTCAGTACTGGTTTGGCTTTCTACAACATGTAGACGAGTGTCCTGGGGTAAGTAAGTCTTATTTTCTGTGACACTCTAAGCTATGGTTGGGCGCTTTTTTTATAAAGTTCTAAATATATGTATTCAAACATTTATTTGCCTTGACTCAGGATGTTCAACATTCCTTATTTTCAGACAGTCAGTTTCATATTTGGGATGATGCATTTGAATCAATCATTTTTTTCTTACCTTAAAAAATTTGACTTTTTCCCTGTGGGCTGTTAGGCTCGCGGGGGCTGAAAATGCTTCATTTTATTGCGTCATTCTTGGCGCAGACTTTTTTGGCGCAAAAAATCTCTTTTCTGTTTCCGGCGTCATACGTGTCGCCGGAAGTTGCGTCATTTTTGACGTTCTTTTGCGCCAAAAATGTCGGCGTTCCGGATGTGGCGTCATTTTTGGCGCCAAAAGCATTTAGGCGCCAAATAATGTGGGCGTCTTATTTGGCGCTAAAAAAATATGGGCGTCGCTTTTCTCTCCACATTATTTAAGTCTCATTTTTCATTGCTTCTGGTTGCTAGAAGCTTGTTCTTTGGCATTTTTTCCCATTCCTGAAACTGTCATTTAAGGAATTTGATCAATTTTGCTTTATATGTTGTTTTTTCTCTTACATATTGCAAGATGTCTCATGTTGCATCTGAGCCAGAAGATACTTCAGGAAAATCGCTGCCTGGTGCTGGAACTACCAAAGCTAAGTGTATCTGCTGTAAACTTTTGGTAGCTGTTCCTCCAGCTGTTGTTTGTATTAAATGTCATGACAAACTTGTTAATGCAGAAAATATTTTCTTTAGTAAAATACCATTACCTGTTGCAGTTCCATCAACATCTAATGTTCAGAGTGTTCCTGATAACATAAGAGATTTTGTTTCTGAATCTATTAAGAAGGCTATGTCTGTTATTCCTCCTTCTAGTAAACATAAAAAGTCTTTTAAAACTTCTCTTTATCCAGATTAATTTTTAAATGAACATCATCATTCTGATTCTAATGATTCTTCTGGTTCAGAGGATTCTGTTTCAGAGGTTGATGCTGATAAATCTTCATATTTATTTAAAATGGAATTTATTCGTTCTTTACTTAAAGAAGTCCTAATTGCATTAGAAATTGAGGATTCTGGTCCTCTTGATACTAAATCTAAACGTTTAGATAAGGTCTTTAAATCTCCTGTAGTTATTCCAGAAGTTTTTCCTGTTCCTGGTGCTATTTCTGAAGTAATTTCCAGGGAATGGAATAAATTGGGTAATTCATTTACTCCTTCTAAATGTTTTAAGCAATTATATCCTGTGCCGTCTGACAGATTAGAGTTTTGGGACAAAATCCCTAAAGTTCATGGGGCTATCTCTACCCTTGCTAAATATACTACTATTCCTACGGCAGATGGTACTTCCTTTAAGGATCCTTTAGATAGGAAAATTGAATCCTTTCTAAGAAAAGCTTATTTGTGTTCAGGTAATCTTCTTAGACCTGCTATATCTTTGGCGGATGTTGCTGCAGCTTCAACTTTTTGGTTGGAAACTTTAGCGCAACAAGTAACAGATCATGATTCTCATAACATTATTATTCTTCTTCAACATGCTAATAATTTTATCTGTGATGCCATTTTTGATATTATCAGAGTTGATGTCAGGTTTATGTCTCTAGCTATTTTAGCTAGAAGAGCTTTATGGCTTAAAACTTGGAATGCTGATATGTCTTCTAAATCGACTCTACTTTCCCTTTCTTTCCAGGGTAATAAATTATTTGGTTCTCAGTTGGATTCTATTATCTCAACTGTTACTGGTGGGAAAGGAACTTTTTTACCACAGGATAAAAAATCTAAGGGTAAAAACAGGGCTAATAATCGTTTTCGTTCCTTTCGTTTCAACAAAGAACAAAAGCCTGATCCTTCATCCTCAGGAGCAGTTTCAGTTTGGAAACCATCTCCAGTCTGGAATAAATCCAAGCCTTCTAGAAAAGCAAAGCCAGCTTCTAAGTCCACATGAAGATGCGGCCCTCATTCCAGCTCAGCTGGTAGGGGGCAGATTACGTTTTTTCAAAGAAATTTGGATCAATTCTGTTCACAATCTTTGGATTCAGAACATTATTTCAGAAGGGTACAGAATTGGTTTCAAGATAAGACCTCCTGCAAAGAGATTCTTTCTTTCCCGTGTCCCAGTAAACCCAGCGAAAGCTCAAGCATTTCTGAAATGTGTTTCAGATCTAGAGTTGGCTGGAGTAATTATGCCAGTTCCAGTTCTGGAACAAGGGCTGGGGTTTTATTTGAATCTCTTCATTGTACCAAAGAAGGAGAATTCCTTCAGACCAGTTCTGGATCTAAAAATATTGAATCGTTATGTAAGGATACCAACATTCAAAATGGTAACTGTAAGGACTATCCTGCCTTTTGTTCAACAAGGGCATTATATGTCTACAATAGATTTACAGGATGCATATCTGCATATTCCGATTAATCCAGCGCACTATCAGTTTCTGAGATTCTCTTTCCTAGACAAGCATTACCAGTTTGTGGCTCCGCCGTTTGGCCTAGCAACAGCTCCAATAATTTTTACAAAAGTTCTCGGTGCCCTTCTATCTGTAATCAGAGAACAGGGTATTGTGGTATTTCCTTATTTGGACGATATCTTGGTACTTGCTCAGTCTTCTCATTTAGCAGAATCTCATACGAATCGACTTTTGTTGTTTCTTCAAAATCATGGTTGGAGGATCAATTCACTAAAAAGTTAATTGATTCCTCAGACAAGGGTAACCTTTTTGGGTTTCCAGATAGATTCAGTGTCCATGACTCTGTCTTTGACAGACAAGAGATGTCTAAAATTGATTTCAGCTTGTCGAAACCTTCAGTCACAATCATTCCCTTCGGTAGCCTTATGCATGGAAATTCTAGGTCTTATGACTGCTGCATCGGACGCGATCCCCTTTGCACGTTTTCACATGCAACCTCTTCAGCTCTGTATGCTGAACCAATGGTGCAGGGATTACACAAAGATATCTCAATTAATATCTTTAAAACCGATTGTACGACACTCTCTGACGTGGTGGACAGATCACCATCGTTTAGTTCAGGGGGCTTCTTTTGTTCTTCCGACCTGGACTGTAATTTCAACAGATGCAAGTCTTACAGGTTGGGGAGCTGTGTGGGGGTCTCTGACAGCACAAGGGGTTTGGGAATCTCAGGAGGTGAGATTACCGATCAATATTTTGGAACTCCGTGCAATTTTCAGAGCTCTTCAGTCTTGGCCTCTTCTGAAGAGAGAATCGTTCATTTGTTTTCAGACAGACAATGTCACAACTGTGGCATACATCAATCATCAAGGAGGGACTCACAGTCCTCTGGCTATGAAAGAAGTATCTCGAATTCTGGTTTGGGCGGAATCCAGCTCCTGTCTAATCTCTGCGGTTCATATTCCAGGAATAGACAATTGGGAAGCGGATTATCTCAGTCGCCAAACGTTGCATCCGGGCGAATGGTCTCTTCACCCAGAGGTATTTCTTCAGATTGTATTAATACTATGTTACAGGCTCGTAAATCTGTATCTAGAGAGATATATTATAGAGTCTGGAAGACATATTTCTTGGTGTCTTTCTCATCATTTTTCCTGGCATTCTTTTAGAATTCCGAGAATTTTACAGTTTCTTCAGGATGGTTTAGATAAAGGTTTGTCCGCAAGTTCCTTGAAAGGTCAAATCTCTGCTCTTTCTGTTCTTTTTCACAGAAAGATTGCTAATCTTCCTGATATTCATTGTTTTGTACAAGCCTTGGTTCATATAAAACCTGTCATTAAGTCAATTTCTCCTCCTTGGAGTTTGAATTTGGTTCTGGGGGCTCTTCAAGCTCCTCCGTTTGAACCTATGCATTCATTGGACATTAAATTACTTTCTTGGAAAGTTTTGTTCCTTTTGGCCATCTCTTCTGCCAGAAGAGTCTCTGAATTGTCTGCTCTTTCTTGTGAGTCTCCTTTTCTGATTTTTCATCAGGATAAGACAGTGTTGCGAACTTCTTTTGAATTTTTACCTAAGGTTGTGAATTCCAACAACATTAGTAGAGAAATTGTAGTTCCTTCATTATGCCCTAATCCTAAGAATTCTAAGGAGAAATCATTGCATTCTTTGGATGTTGTTAGAGCTTTGAAATATTATGTTGAAGCTACTAAGAATTTCCGAAAGACTTCTAGTCTATTTGTCATCTTTTCCGGTTCTAGAAAAGGCCAGAAAGCTTCTGCCATTTCTTTGGCATCTTGGTTGAAATCTTTAATTCATCATGCCTATGTTGAGTCGGGTAAAACTCCGCCTCAGAGGATTACAGCTCATTCGACTAGGTCAGTTTCTACTTCCTGGGCGTTTAAGAATGAAGCTTCGGTTGATCAGATTTGCAAAGCAGCAACTTGGTCTTCTTTGCATACTTTTACTAAATTCTACCATTTTGATGTGTTTTCTTCTTCTGAAGCAGTTTTTGGTAGAAAAGTACTTCAGGCAGCTGTTTCAGTTTGAATCTTCTGCTTATGTTTTCATTTAAACTTTATTTTGGGTGTGGATTATTTTCAGCAGGAATTGGCTGTCTTTATTTTATCCCTCCCTCTCTAGTGACTCTTGCGTGGAAAGATCCACATCTTGGGTAGTCATTATCCCATACGTCACTAGCTCATGGACTCTTGCTAATTACATGAAAGAAAACATAATTTATGTAAGAACTTACCTGATAAATTCATTTCTTTCATATTAGCAAGAGTCCATGAGGCCCACCCTTTTTTTGTGGTGGTTATGATTTTTTTGTATAATGCACAATTATTCCAATTCCTTATTTTTTATGCTTTCGCACTTTTTTCTTATCACCCCACTTCTTGGCTATTCGTTAAACTGATTTGTGGGTGTGGTGAGGGGTGTATTTATAGGCATTTTGAGGTTTGGGAAACTTTGCCCCTCCTGGTAGGAATGTATATCCCATACGTCACTAGCTCATGGACTCTTGCTAATATGAAAGAAATGAATTTATCAGGTAAGTTCTTACATAAATTATGTTTTTCATTATGCATCAATGACTTTTCCAAATTTTTACAGTCCTTAAGTAAATCTTCTGTTGATTTTTTCTTTATACTGTATAAGTCATATAGAAAGCCAAATAGTGAAGTATATTTTTGTAGCTGTTGGAATCTCTCTTCAATCGATTGTATTGCCATGTCTAAAACAGCATAGTAAAAACCTGTTTTGAATTTCTGCTTTGGATCTTGTGGTGCTTCTTCTCGGGCCTCATAATCAATCTGCCGTTTCTTTCTCCTGTTTCGAACTTGATCTTCTGTCTCAAAGTTTGGTACTATCTGTATCTCATTTGCAATCTCAGTAGCATCTGTCAAAACTTGTTGAAAACCCTTATCACACCTGCAAGTTATGAGATAATTCTTGGTCACTTGCAATTGCCTTGTAGCTGAATTTAAATCAGCTTCCTTATTTTGTAGTAGCTTGCTTGTAAGATTGACTTCAAAAAGGATGTTGTACCATGTAACAAGGGATACCACAAACTTGAATTTACTAACTGCATCAGCAAGGCCCTTGGCTTCAACTCGGGAAGTATTTCCAGATGGACCTGATAGGCTTGTGTCCTCAAAAATCTCTATCAAAGCATCATATATATTACCAAGATGATATCTCAGTGGTTTCAAAGCATCAATCCGACTCTCCCATCTTGTTTCACTCAATGGCTTAACAGTTATGCCTAAGTCTGATATATGGCTAATTAGAACTTGCCAGCGCTTAGTTGATGTAGAGAAATAATTATAAATCTGTTGAACTAACCCGAAGAAAGTAGTTGCTTCCAGACAACACCTAGCAGCATCATTGACTACCAAGTTTAAAGAGTGTGCATTGCAGGGCACAAAAAACGCACGTGGGTTTAAGTCCAGTATTCTCTTTTGTGCTCTATTTTGTTTGCCTTTCATGTTACTGCCATTGTCATACCCTTGACCACGCAGATTTTCAATTGGCAATTGAATTAACTTCAGCTGTTCAAGAAGAGTTTCTGCTATAAAGGCACCTGTAGTCTCCTGTAGGGGAATAAATCCTAAGAAATGTTCTCTTATAGTAATACTTTCAGACTCATTATCTGATGGTTTGCTTACATCAACAAAACGTACAATCATTGTAATTTGCTCAATGTGAGAAACATCGGGTGTGCAGTCCAGAATAATTGAATAGTATTTAGCTGAGGTTGTACTTGTTCTAATTTTCTTCTTTATAGCACCGGCTAGAAGCTGTATAAGCTCATTCTGGATATCTTTTCCCAGGTAGTGAACCAATGTTTCTTGATCTTTAACCCTACGCAAATGTTCATTCATGATATGATCAAAAAGGGCTAGATATTCGACAAACTTTAAAAAATTTCCATTGCCGGCACTATACAACTTGTCATTTGTACCACGGAATGATAAGTTTTGCATGGCAAGAACTCTTACCAAAGCAATCAAGCGTTGCAAGACTTGTTGCCAATATTGTTCTTCTTGCCTAATTTTCAACTGGTTTAGAGCATCAATTGTTTTTTCTTTAGATAAGCGGAATTCAAGTTCACGCCAGGCTTGATAGTTTTCCAAATGGTCAGTATTCCTCTCATGTGAAGAAATAATTGCTCCAATGTTCTTCCAGTCTTTTGAACCTGTTTCTTGTAGGGATGATGCAACATTTCTTTTACTGAACAACTTACAGCAAAAACAAAAAAACACATCTTTTGAGGTTGAATATATCAACCATTGGCGACACACTTCTTCACCATTTGCCAGTCTCCTCTTGTAGTGTACAGTAGAAAATCTTTTTTTTTTTGAGTCTTTGGGAAAATCATGTAATACAACCTCCTGTGGTCCATGTTGAATTATAAGCTGTCGTAGATCATCACTGCAAGAGTTGGGCCATTTAGCAGGGTCACTGTAATCCAAATCAGGCACAATATTGTTTTCTTTTGATGACTTTGCAGTGCTACTACTAGTCTCACTGTTATTGACATCTTTTTCTTCTTCATTATTTCTAGAAACATTTCCAAATTGTGAAACTTCAGTATGACTTGTAGTTGGAGCACAACATTCAGCTTCCCCATCCCCAGTGGCAGGTTCCACTAGAGTACAGTCACATTCTTGTTCTTGATTTGCTTTCTGTGTATGAAGGTATCTAAAGAAGGACCCCTCTTGCTTTGCTTGCTCCTTAGCTTGTTCTGCCTTTCGTTTGCGGTACTGGGCTCCAGAAGGTCGTTTTTTTATCAGCCATAGGTAACTGAAGAAAATAAAAAACATCTGGTTAAGTAAAGATAGTTCAGCTCTATGGTCCATCTTCGAAAATATAAAACTACTTATATATGTATATTACAATCAAAGACATAAGTGACTATGCCACAATCTCCCCCAACTACACCCACATGGTCACCCCTATGTTTGCCTTTAAGCTGGGAAGTTGACCCCATTGTTTAATGTTTTATTAATTAACAAATAACCGTACGTTGGTAAAAATTCACCTGAGAAACAAATGACCCTACACAGGCCCAGCAATTGATCCTTGGCAAAATTAAAGAATTATTTTTTTCATGACAACTTAGTAGTTATTGTTTAAAACTCAATTACAAGCTAGCAAGTCACTGTGTCAATATATATTTACATTTACAATCTACATTCAGCATCAAATTTGCTTTCTTCCATTAGTGTTCTTTGTTGAAATCTAAACATAGATAGGCTCATGTGCTAATTTCTAAGGCCTTGAAGCCTCTAGCTCTGAAAAAACTGTCAAATGCTTTCAGACAAGAGATGGCCTTCAAGTTGAAGGTCATCTCTTGTCTGAATGCATTTGACAGTTTTTTCAGAGCTAGAGGGTGTTATTTCATGTGTACCATATAGATAACATTGTGCTCATGCATGTGGAGTTAAGTATGAGAGGGCACCGATTGACTAAAAAGCATGTCAGTTAAAATAACTGAGATAAGGGGCAGTAGGCTTAGATACAAGGTAATCACAGAGGTTAAAATGTATATTAATATACAATAACTGTTAATTATGAACAACTGGGTAAGCGGTAATAAAGGGATTATCTATCTTTTTAAACAATAGCAATTCTGGAGTAGACTGTGTCCTTTTAACCATATACCAAACATGACAAGTATAATACTTGTTTAAGCAAAAAAAAAGATTTAAAAAAAAAAAAAACAATCTCATGATTCACATAGATAGAGCATGCAATTTTAAACAACATTCTAATTTACTACTATTATCTTTGTGAAGGCAAATGGCAGATTGTGAAGATGCCAGAATCTGCATCAGGGGGGTAGTTTTATAAGGGCAGCAGCAGACCCTCTTTCTTTTTATATAAAATATAATATTTTATATAAAAAGAAAGAGGGTCGTGTCAGCCCTTATAACACTGTCACTACTACCCCTGCTGTCTGCAGATACTGGCATCTTCACAAATTCCAATCTGCCATTTGCCAGGATGATGTGCTCACATGGGAATATTTTAAATATTCCCATGTGAGCACATCATCCCTGTGCATTATTTAATTAAAGAAATTGCAACAGCAGATTGTGAAATAAAATAATACTATATTATATATACTATACAGACAGTATACTATGAATGACCCTCAGTCACAGTCACATCATCACATGTAAAATAGCAATAGGTAGACAAGTATTACATTTATATTTATATAATTTGTTTTAAGAAAATCAATGAAATATTCATCATTCATACAACATCATTCATACATTGTTGTTCTAAGGCGGGCCTCAGGCAGGCCTGTAAGTACTAGTTTCAACAACAACCCAGCATAAGTTCTCAGCCACACATTCAGGGGCCCCCTGAATATCAGAATATATAATGTCTGTGTACTGACATGTACTGTTGTGGGTGATCTGATGCGCCTGTTTCATTACTGATAGTTAATGGAATTAGTGTTCCAACTTGGAACACAAATTCCATTAACTATCAGAAATGGAACTTCCTAAGTACTAGTAATTACACAAACACAATAAGTGGCATTGGCAATGCATAGAAAGCTTTATATCATGAAACCACCACCTCAGTCATGATCCTGATCCATCCACTACAAGTGTAAGATTTTGGATGAAATGAAACTTAGACAGTAAGTTTTTCTCAAACACAGTGACTAGCCCTAGCCGCACCCACGTGGCTACATGAGTTTTGTAACCAGGCGGAAAAATTATAAAATACAAATTTCCTTCCACACAGCACGCACTGTCCACAATCCAAATTAAGTCTAAGAGTAGTAGACTATATATAATATAAATACATACTAGTTTGCAAATTGCAGGCAGCATCATGGATTAATAAAAATAACACAATCAATAATTGATTGTTGTGTTATTTTTATTAATCCATCTGCTGCCTGCAAAATTGCTAGATAATCACAGTTTTCAATTAACAAACTACCACCGGCAGCCCTCACCATTAAAATGAGGTAGATATATTATAGACAGTGAGAGAGTCAGACAGTGACTACAGCTACTGTGTCTTCTTAGTACTAGTCGACTCACAAATATCAACAACATACACATGATGATCATCATGCCAAGCCATCATTGACCTCAGACCTCCATATATATTATATTTAAAAAATATAAAAAGCAGTCAAGCAGAAATTTATGAAATAATTTCTCATGACTCTCCTGGCTGAGTCTCTGAGCTCTCACCTCTGTTTGGTGGTCTGGTCGTCGTCCTCAACCTCGTCCTCCTCCGTCCTGCCTGGGATGGGCCGCCGCCTGGGTGAGGGTCAGGGTCCACTGTCCACACAACACTGACTGTCCACACACACACCCGGTCCGTCGACCAGTGCAGATCTGATCGGCTCGGTCTGGGCTGGCTAGCTGAGCTCTGCACATGACACTGCAGTGACTGCACGCAGCACACTGTGTCTGTCTGCAACTGCCACTGGCTCTCTACTCTACCCTGCCTCAGGCTCTACCGGTACTACTGCTGCTTGCTAACCCTAATGACAGTGACACTGTCACTCTCTCTCCTCGACCTCTTCTGTCACTGTGACTGTCTCTTCCGGCTGCTGCTGCCGCATGTGTGAGGCTCAGGCTGGCACAGCACAATGAGCGGGAGCGGCAAAGCGGGCGGGGTGGTCACGTGGTGATGGATGGTGACGTTGAGGGTGCTGACGTCGGCGTCGCCTAGCGCGGGTAGCAGCAGGCTAGCAGGCGCAACAATAAATATAATATATTAACATTACTACCGGTCCTGTGACTCCTGTCCACGAGGTCAAGAACTTAGAAGTACTGACTGTGAAGACTGTCTCTGAGTCTGAGACTCTGACTTAATAAATAAAAAAAAATAAAAAAAATATGAAAATACATTGTCACAGAATTTTTTTTTTTTTCCCCATAAAAGTAGTAGGCTGGCTCTGCTGCCTGCGCCCTAGCTTGCAGTGCGCCCTAGGCGACTGCCTAGATTGCCTAGTGGAAGCGCCGGCCCTGATTGTAGCATTGTGAGCAGTGGTTATTCTCCCAGAGTGCTTAGGGTGCTAGGCACTCCTATTCATTATTGGTGTACCCCAAAAATGGGTGCTGCTCTGAAGTTGGAACAAAGTGTCTATTTTTTACATGTCTGGTGCTCTAAGGTGAGGTGAGAGATAAAGAGGTTGAATGCTAGTTTAAAAAAGTACTGACTAAGGTCAATACTATAGTGCACTTAATATTTAGCTGTGTAACACAAACATGTGTCTATTGTGATGCTACCGTTTTGCTTTACACATCCAAGCTTCAATTTTTTCTGAAATTAGAGAAATCACATAAGAGATAGATGTCAATACATATATATATATATATATATATATATATATATATATATATATATATATAAATATATATATATATATATATATCAAGTAGGAGATATACAGTTTGCACACCATCAGAGCAAAGGGGAGAGAAAGATTGAAATTACAAGTGGCTGGTTATTGCTACCGCGAGCTTGCGGTAGCAGTTAGTGCTCAGAAAATTAATCTCTGGTTAATTTTCTAAACGTGTCCCAAATCACCTCAAAATAGAGGCCATTATAGTTTTTTATTACAAATATGTAAAAAAAAAAAAACATTTTATAAAAAAAACAACTGCACTAGACAGTTTTTGGGGTCTAAAGTTGGTTTAAATAGGGAGTTAGAAAACAAGTGTAAGCAAGGATAGAGGCGCCAATGGTGCAGATCAATGGTGGTACAGATAGCAATAATAGCCCAATATACACAGAGTACTCACATTTGTTGAAGGCACTCATCAGCATAGGTCGCATCAACACATTATGATTGATGGCTGGGACATCCAATTAGAACACAGAATTCACGAACATTTGAAATCATCAAATGTTGACTACAAAAGCACTATGTCACTGTGAAATATCAATATATATATACATACAATCTAAGAAGTAGTAAGGTTATCTACATATATTATAGGTAATTATATCCCCTTCTAAGTATTTACATGATTATATCACCACAGGGGTGGATCCATTGCGAATGAGGGATTCTGATTGGTCTGTGTTGTGCCAATTGTTGGGGGTGGGTTGTGGGTTGTTCTTTAGTAGCATAGCCCTATATAAGGAGGCAAAGATTTGTTTAGAAACATGCCTGAGGAAACAGTTTAACTGAGAAACGCGTTGCATGTATTCCTTATGTATCATTTATTTTTTTAACACTGTGATGAGTGGTAAACCTTTTTATATGTTTTAAATAAATCCATTTTTATATAAATCCACTCTCAGTGTTATGTATGGTACTTTTTTGCTATGCTACTTTAGAGTGTCTACACTCTGATACCCACGAATCAGCCATTACACCCTGGATCAGCCAGCTGGATTGCTGTTAAAATCCAGCCCGTCTCTATAGGTACAAGTGAGTGCCTTCAACAAATATGAGTACTCTGTGTATATTGGGCTATTATTGCTATCTGTACCACCATTGATCTGCACCATTGGCGCCTCTATCCTTGCTTACACTTTTTAGATTTCCTCCAGTTGGATGCTGATAGAGATCTGCTTCCTTGTTCAGCCAGCTGGATTGCTGTTAAAATCCAGCCTGTGTCTACTGGTACAACTGAGTGCCTCCATCTATTGTGAGTACCCAATGTTCACATACTATTGGTATACTAAAAAAATCTCCATTGATCTGCACCATTGGCGCCTCTTTCTTGTTGCTTTTTCTTAACAGTTAGAAAACAAATGTCACTGAAAAGTGCCTTATATATTCTTTCTTTCTGTATTTATACAGTGAGGAAAAAAAAATATTTGATCCCCTGCTGATTTTGTACGTTTGCCCACTGACAAAGAAATGATCAGTTTATAATTTTAATGGTAGGTTTATTTGAACAGTGAGAGCCCGAATAACAACAAAAACAATCCATAAAAACGCATTTCAAAAAAGTTATAAATTGATTTGCATTTTAATGAGTGAGATATTTGACCCCTGCAAAACATGACTTAGTACTTGGTGGCAACACCCTTGTTGGCAATCACAGAAGTCAGACGTTCTTGTAGTTGGTCACCAGGTTTGCACACATCTCAGGACAGGAGGGATTTTGTCCCACTCCTCTTTGCAGATCCTCTCCAAGTCATTAAGGTTTTGAGGCTGATGTTTGGTAACTCGAACCTTAAGCTCCCTCCACAGATTTTCTATGGGATTAAGGTCTGGAAAATGGCTAGGCCACTCCAGGACCTTAATGTGCTTCTTCTTGGGCCACTTCTTTGTTGCCTTGGCCGTGTGTTTTGGGTCATGCTGGAATACCCATCCATGACCCATTTTCAATGCCCTGGCTGAGGGAAGGAGGTTTTAACCCAAGATTTGATGGTACATCAGCCCTTTGATGCGGTGAAGTTGTCCTGTCCCCTTAGCAGACCCCCCCCCCGAAGCATAATGTTTCCACCTCCATGTTTGACGGTGGGGATGATGTTCTTGGGGTCATAGGCAGCATCCCTCCTCCTCCAAACACGGTGAGTTCAGTTGATGCCAAAGAGCTTGATTTTAATCTCATCTGACCACAACACTTTCACCCAGTTCTCCTTTGAATCATTCATATGTTCATTGGCAAACTTCAGACGGGCCTGTACATGTGCTTTCTTGAGCAGGGGGACTTTGCAGGAGCTGCAGGATTTCAGTCCTTCACAGCGTAGTGTTTTACGAATTGTTTTCTTGGTGACTATGGTCCCAGCTGCCTTGAGATCGTTGAGAATATCATCCCATGTAGTTCTGGGCTGATTCCTCACCATTCTCATGATCATTGAAACTCCATGAGGTGAGATTTTGCATGGAGCCCCAGACCAAGGGAGATTGACAGTTATTTTGTTTTTCTTCCATTTGCGAATAATCGCACCAACTGTTGTCACCTTCTCACCAAGCTGCTTGGCGATGGTCTTGTAGCCCATTCCAGTCTTGTGTAGGTCTACAATTTTGTCTCTGACATCCTTGGATAGCTCTTTTGTCTTGGCCATGGTGGGGAGTTTGGAATCTAAATGATTGATTGCTTCTGTGGACAAGTATCTTTTTATACAGGTAACAAGCTGAGATTAGGAGCACTCCCTTTAGGAGAGTGCTCCTAATCTCAGCTCGTTACTTGTATAAAAGACACCTGGGAGCCAGAAATCTTGCTGATTGATAGGGGATCAAATACTTATTTCACTCTTTAAAATGCAAATCAATTTATAACTTTTTTTAAATGCGTTTTTCTGGATTTTTTGTGTTATTCTGTCTCTCACTGTTCACATAAACCTACCATTAAAATTATAGACTGATCATTTCTTTGTCAGTGGGCAAACGTACAAAATCAGCAGGGGATCAAATAATTTTTCCCTCACTGTATATATATATATTATGTATATATATATTACGAGGAAAGTTGATATTATATGTTACTATGTGGACAAAACCTAAATATCTCTTCTGAATATAAATATATGTAATATTAGAGACTTGCAGTTAAAAATTATTTTGATTTAGGACATCAAAAGTGTTTCTAATAATAAAAAAAATATGGTTGAGAAAGAAACAGTGTAATTATTTGGTGTACCACCCTAAATAGAAGCTTGCTAAAAAGATTGACTGACTGTCCCCATGGTTCCCTAGGGTTAGGCTGAATATGATCTGCTTGAAACTTCCCTATACCACAGTAATGAGATACAGTTTCAAAGATAAGTTTCAGCAAAATATCAATCACATTGTAATAAAACATTGAAGAGTAAAGCTTAAATATATTTATAATAGTAACTCATGGTGACAGAGACATTTTAGTAATGGTTAAAATAATTTATTGATTGTAATTCTAAACAATGTTGTCACATCATAAGGGGAGCAATATATGGGAATACCAACTTTTAAATATCTCTTCCTAAATGTTAATGGCTTTATATTGATATAAAAAAATGATTTTGACATATAACTCCTTGGTATAAAAAAAATGAGCCTATATATGATAACATTTTTAATCACTGTTATATAATTATATTCTATTTCCCAGAGTTTATAATATCAAATGTGCCAAGGACAGAAAAAGGGGATGCTCTGCAGTTGAATAGCACTTTAATTGTTGTTGGCTTCTGCAATTAGCATTGCATAAGCAAACAGATTTCTTTCCAAGCGTACAGTTAACTTTTCAATTTTAGCGAAACTCTTCAAGTGCAAGAAGGAATAATGAGTCACTTTCCAAAATTAGATAAAGATAGACAAAGAGTTCAAGTTGTCTCTTTCAATTAACTGTACTGTTAACTTGTCACTAAAGGATGGTCACTCGATCCTAATTATCAATCCTTCTTGTCCCCTTTTCTTTCTACAAGGGGATTTTTCTAAGAGGCAAATCATGTCTACTCTTTTCTTCCTAACATAATTTTGAGGTTGACAAACAATAAATGTATTCTAATCATATGACATAAACTGACTCTATATCATGGCTGCCCAAATTATTAAATTTTTGAAGTATCTTTGAGCCTTACATAGTGAACCCCAAATGCTTGAATGTAGTTTTACACAAATTACCTAACAATCAAAAAATCTAAGTAGATCAGGAATTTAAATGGTTAGCATGTGACGAGAGGAGGCACAGTATACAGGAAATTAAATTAATATAGGGAAGAGTATTCCTAGCATACGGCTATATTTCAATAGAAGACCATTTTACTCAGTTCAATAAGCTGTTTAAACTTGAAGAATTCCAGTACATCGTTTCTAAAGGGTTTCAAATAACTTTGCACCAAGTTAACTCATTCCTTACTTAGAGGCGCCTCACAAATTATATTGTGATAGAGCAGAAAACACTTTGTGCACCAGTCATTTTGTCCATTCATGCAAAGCATATCTTGGCTGTTAATCACAATAAAAAGCCTAGGAAACACCTGTTAAATACAAGCTTTTGAATTACTGACGAATAAAAGCGCAGGAAATCGAGATCCAGGCCAATATCAGATAAAGGATAATGAAATTGGCCACCAATCTGTGCATGCTCGGACCTGAAAAATAAGATGAGGCTGCCCATGCCAACAACAATAATGTTGCGTCTCACCTTACTGCAATGACTATCATCTTAATTTTCATTTTATTAGACATGTGCGGTTCGTTTCGGATTAATTCGTAAATTCGGTAAATTCGGAGATTCGGATCGATTCGGATTTCCGAATTAAAATACTTCCGAATCTACCGAATGAATCCGAAATAGCTGCCGTATCTCCGAATAAATCCGAATTAGCTCGTTAAAATTCGGCATTTCCCCATAGGAAACAATGGGAGTTTCGGCTGAAAAAAAACTAACACTGCAGCCCCATTGTTTCCTATGGGGAAACACTAAGTCTGCACCTAACACCCTAACATGTACCCCGAGTCTCTAAACACCCCTAATCTGACACTTATTAACCCCTAATCTGCTGCCTCCGCTATCGCTGACACCTGCATTATTTTATTAACCCCTAATCTGCCGACCGAATATCGCCGCCACCTACATTATAACTATTAACCCCTAATCTGCTGTCCCTAACACCGCCGACCCCTACATTATAGTTATTAACCCCTAATCTGCCCCCCCCAACGTCGCCGCAATCTAACTACAAGTATTAACCCCTAATCTGCCGACCCGATATCGCCGCCGCCTACATTATAGCTATTAACCCCTAATCTGCTGTCCCTAACACCGCTGACCCCTACATTATAGTTATTAACCCCTAATCTGCCCCCCCCCCAACGTCGCCGCAATCTAACTACAAGTATTAACCCCTAATCTGCCGACCGAATATCGCCGCCGCCTACATTATAGCTATTAACCCCTAATCTGCTGTCCCTAATACCGCCGACCCCTACATTAAAGTTATTAAGCCCTAATCTGCCCCCCCCAACGTCGCCGCAATCTAACTACAAGTATTAACCCCTAATCTGCCGACCCGATATCGCCGCCACCTACATTATAACTATTAACCCCTAATCTGGTGTCCCTAACACCGCCGACCCCTACATTATAGTTATTAACCCCTAATCTGCCTCCCCCCAACGTCGCCACAATCTAACTACAAGTATTAACCCCTAATCTGCCGACCGCAAATCGCCGCAACTATAATAAATGTATTAACCCCTAAACCGCCGCACTCCCGCCTCGCAAACACTATAATACATTTTATTAACCCCTAATCTGCCCTCCCTAACATCGCCGCCACCTACCTACAATTATTAACCCCTAATCTCCCGCCCCCAATGTCGCCGCTACTATAATAAGGTTATTAACCCCTAAACCTAAGTCTAACCCTAACACTAACACCCCCTAACTTAAATATAATTTAAATAAAACGAAATAAATTTACTATAGTTAAATAAATGAATCCTATTTAAAACTAAAGACTTACCTGTAAAATAAACCCTAAGATAGCTGCAATATAACTAATAGTTACATTGTAGCTATTTTAGCATTTATATTTATTTTACAGGCAACTTTGTATTTATTTTAACTAGGTACAATAGTTATTAAATAGTTAATAACTATTTAATAACTATCTAGCTAAAATAAATACAAATTTACCTGTAAAATAAATCCTAACCTAAGTTACAATTACACCTAACACTACACTATCATTTAATTAATTAAATAAATGACTCATATTTAAAACTAAATACTTACCTGTAAAATAAACCCTAATATAGCTGCAATATAACTAATAGTTACATTGTAGCTATTTTAGCATTTATATTTATTTTACAGGCAACTTTGTATTTATTTTAACTAGGTACAATAGCTATTAAATAGTTATTGACTAATTAATAGCTACCTAGTTAAAATAATTACAAAATTACCTGTAAAATAAATCCTAACCTAAGTTACAATAAAACCTAACACTACACTATCATTAAATAAATTAACTACAAGTACCTACAATTATCTACAATTAAATAAACTAAAGTACAAAACCCCCCCACTAAATTACAAAAAATAAAAAACCACTAAATTACAAAAAATAAAAAAATATTACAAGAATTTTAAACTAATTACACCTAATCTAAGCCCCCTAATAAAATAACAAAGCCCCCCAAAATAAAAAAAAATGCCCTACCCTATACTAAATTACAAAAGTTAACAGCTCTATTACCTTACCAGCCCTGAACAGGGCCCTTTGCGGGGCATGCCCCAAAGAAAACAGCTCTTTTGCCTGTAAAAAAAAACCACAATCCCCCCCCCCCCACATTACAACCCACCACCCACATACCCCTACTCTAACCCAAACCCCCCTTAAATAAACCTAACACTACCCCCCTGAAGATCTCCCTACCTTGAGTCGTGTTCACCCAGCCGGGCCGAAGTCTTCATCCGATGGGGCAGAAGAGGACATCCAGACCGGCAGAAGTCTTCATCCAAGCGGGGCAAGAAGAGGTCTTCCATCCATCATACAAGTACCAAAATACAAACAAACACTAAATTACCAAAAATAATAAAATATTACAATAATTTTAAACTAATTACACCTAATCTAAGCCCCCTACTAGCTATTAATATAGCTTCAATATAACTAATAGTTACATTGTAGCTATTTTAGGATTTATATGTATTTTACAGGCAACTTTGTATTTATTTTAACTAGGTACAATAGTTATTAAATAGTTAATAACTATTTAATAACTACCTAGCTAAAATAAATACAAATTTACCTGTAAAATAAATCATAACCTAAGTTACAATTACACCTAACACTACACTATCATTAAATTAACTAAATAAATGAATCCTATATAAAACTAAAGACTTACCTGTAAAAAAAAACCCTTATATAGCTGCAATATAACTAATAGTTACATTGTAGCTATTTTAGCATTTATATTTATTGTACAGGCAACTTTGTATTCATTTTAACTAGGTTCAATAGCTATTAAATAGATATTGACTATTTAATAGCTACCTAGTTAAAATAATTACAAAATTACCTGTAAAATAAATCCTAACCTAAGTTACAATTAAACCTAACACTACACTATCATTAAATAAATTAACTACAAGTACCTACAATTAAATACAATTAAAAAAACTAAACTAAAGTACAAACCCCCCCCCCACTAAATTACAAAAAATAAAAAAATATTACAAGAATTTTAAACTAATTACACCTAATCTAAGCCCCCTAATAAAATAACAAAGCCCCCCAAAATAAAAAAAATGCCCTAACCTATACTAAATTACAAAAGTTAACAGCTCTATTACCTTACCAGCCCTGAACAGGGCCCTTTGCGGGGCATGCCCCAAAGAAAACAGCTCTTTTGCCTGTAAAAAAAAAACACAATCCCCCCCCCCACATTACAACCCACCACCCACATACCCCTACTCTAACCCAAACCCCCCTTAAATAAACCTAACACTACCCCCCTGAAGATCTCCCTACCTTGAGTCGTGTTCACCTAGCCGGGCCGAAGTCTTCATCCGATGGGGCAGAAGAGGACATCCAGACCGGCAGAAGTCTTCATCCAAGCGGGGCAAGAAGAGGTCTTCCATCCATCAGAAAAGTACAAAAAAACAAACAAACACTAAATTAGCAAAAATAATAAACTATTACAATAATTTTAAACTAATTACACCTAATCTAAGCCCCCCTACTAGCTATTAATATAGCTACAATATAACTAATAGTTACATTGTAGCTATTTTAGGATTTATATTTATTTTACAGGCAACTTTGTATTTATTTTAACTAGGTACAATAGCTATTAAATAGTTAATAACTATTTAATAACTACCTAGCTAAAATAAATACAAATTTACCTGTAAAATAAACCCTAACCTAAGTTACAATTACACCTAACACTACACTCATTAAATTACAAAAAATAAAAAAAATTACAAGAATTTTAAACTAATTACACCTAATCTAAGCCCCCTAATAAAATAACAAAGCCCCCCAAAATAAAAAAATGCCCTACCCTATACTAAATTACAAAAGTAATCAGCTCTATTACCTTACCAGCCCTTAAAAGGGCCTTTTGCGGGGGCATGCCCCAAAGAAAACAGCTCTTTTGCCTGTAAAAAAAAACACAATACCCCCCCACATTACAACCCACCACCCACATACCCCTACTCTAACCCAAACCCCCCTTAAATAAACCTAACACTACCCCCCTGAAGATCTCTCTACCGTGTCTTCACCCAGCGGGCCGAAGTCTTCATCCGATCGGGCAGAAGAGGACATCCAGACCGGCAGAAGTCTTCATCCAAGCGGGGCAAGAAGAGGTCTTCCATCCATCAGAAGTCTTGATCCAGGCGGCATCTTCTCTGTTCATCCATCCAGAGCGGAGCGGCAGCATCCTGAAGACATCCCACGCAGAGCATCCTCTTCTTTCTTGATCCGACGACTAGGTGACTGTACCTTTAAGTGACGTCATCCAAGATGGCGTCCCTTGAATTCCGATTGGCTGATAGGATTCTATCAGCCAATCGGAATTAAGGTAGGAAAAATCTGATTGGCTGATTCAATCAGCCAATCAGTATCAAGTTCAATCCGATTGGCTGATGGAATCAGCCAATCAGATTGACCTCGCATTCTATTGGCTGTTCCGATCAGCCAATAGAATACGAGCTCAATCTGATTGGCTGATTGGATCAGCCAATCGGATTGAACTTGAATCTGATTGGCTGATTGAATCAGCCAATCAGATTTTTCATACCTTAATTCCGATTGGCTGATAGAATCCTATCAGCCAATCGGAATTCAAGGGACGCCATCTTGGATGACGTCACTTAAAGGTACAGTCACCTAGTCATCGGATCAAGAAAGAAGAGGATGCTCTGCGTGGGATGTCTTCAGGATGCTGCCGCTCCGCTCCGGATGGATGAACAGAGAAGATGCCGCCTGGATCAAGACTTCTGATGGATGGAAGACCTCTTCTTGCCCCGCTTGGATGAAGACTTCTGCCGGTCTGGATGTCCTCTTCTGCCCGATCGGATGAAGACTTCGGCCCGCTGGGTGAAGACACGGTAGAGAGATCTTCAGGGGGTAGTGTTAGGTTTATTTAAGGGGGGTTTGGGTTAGAGTAGGGGTATGTGGGTGGTGGGTTGTAATGTGGGGGGGGGGGTATTGTGTTTTTTTTTACAGGCAAAAGAGCTGTTTTCTTTGGGGCATGCCCCGCAAAAGGCCCTGTTCAGGGCTGGTAAGGTAATAGAGCTGATTACTTTTGTAATTTAGTATAGGGTAGGGCATTTTTTTATTTTGGGGGGCTTTGTTATTTTATTAGGGGGCTTAGATTAGGTGTAATTAGTTTAAAATTCTTGTAATTTTTTTTATTTTTTGTAATTTAGTGTTTGTTTTTTTTGTACTTTAGTTTAGTTTATTTCATTGTATTTAATTGTAGGTACTTGTAGTTAATTTATTTAATGATAGTGTAGTGTTAGGTTTAATAGTAACTTAGCTTAGGATTTATTTTACAGGTAATTTTGTAATTATTTTAACTAGGTAGCTATTAAACAGTAAATATCTATTTAATAGCTATTGTACCTAGTTAAAATAAATACAAAGTTGCCTGTAAAATAAATATAAATGCTAAAATAGCTACAATGTAACTATTAGTTATATTGTAGCTATATTAGGGTTTATTTTACAGGTAAGTATTTAGTTTTATATAGGATTAATTTATTTAGTTAATTTAATGACAGTGTAGTGTTAGGTGTAATTGTAACTTAGGTTAGGGTTTATTTTACAGGTAAATTTGTATTTATTTTAGCTAGGTAGTTATTAACTATTTAATAGCTATTGTACCTAGTTAAAATAAATACAAAGTTGCCTGTAAAATAAATATAAATCCTAAAATAGCTACAATGTAACTATTAGTTATATTGTAGCTATATTAATAGCTAGTAGGGGGCTTAGATTAGGTGTAATTAGTTTAAAATTATTGTAATATTTTATTATTCTTGCTAATTTAGTGTTTGTTTGTTTTTTTGTACTTTTCTGATGGATGGAAGACCTCTTCTTGCCCCGCTTGGATGAAGACTTCTGCCGGTCTGGATGTCCTCTTCTGCCCCATCGGATGAAGACTTCGGCCCGGCTGGGTGAACACGACTCAAGGTAGGGAGATCTTCAGGGGGGTAGTGTTAGGTTTATTTAAGGGGGGTTTGGGTTAGAGTAGGGGTATGTGGGTGGTGGGTTGTAATGTGGGGGGGGGGTATTGTGTTTTTTTTTACAGGCAAAAGAGCTGTTTTCTTTGGGGCATGCCTCGCAAAAGGCCCTGTTCAGGGCTGGTAAGGTAATAGAGCTGTTAACTTTTGTAATTTAGTATAGGGTAGGGCATTTTTTTTTATTTTGGGGGGCTTTGTTATTTTATTAGGGGGCTTAGATTAGGTGTAATTAGTTTAAAATTCTTGTAATATTTTTTTATTTTTTGTAATTTAGTGGGGGGGTTTTTGTACTTTAGTTTAGTTTTTTTAATTGTATTTAATTGTAGGTACTTGTAGTTAATTTATTTAATGATAGTGTAGTGTTAGGTTTAATTGTAACTTAGGTTAGGATTTATTTTACAGGTAATTTTGTAATTATTTTAACTAGGTAGCTATTAAATAGTCAATATCTATTTAATAGCTATTGAACCTAGTTAAAATAAATACAAAGTTGCCTGTACAATAAATATAAATGCTAAAATAGCTACAATGTAACTATTAGTTATATTGCAGCTATATTAGGGTTTATTTTACAGGTAAGTCTTTAGTTTTATATAGGATTCATTTATTTAGTTAATTTAATGATAGTGTAGTGTTAGGTGTAATTGTAACTTAGGTTATGATTTATTTTACAGGTAAATTTGTATTTATTTTAGCTAGGTAGTTATTAAATAGTTATTAACTATTTAATAGCTATTGTACCTAGTTAAAATAAATACAAAGTTGCCTGTAAAATAAATATAAATCCTAAAATAGCTACAATGTAACTATTAGTTATATTGAAGCTATATTAATAGCTAGTCGGGGGCTTAGATTAGGTGTAATTAGTTTAAAATTATTGTAATATTTTATTATTTTTTGTAATTTAGTGTTTGTTTGTATTTTGGTACTTGTATGATGGATGGAAGACCTCTTCTTGCCCCGCTTGGATGAAGACTTCTGCCGGTCTGGATGTCCTCTTCTGCCCCATCGGATGAAGACTTCGGCCCGGCTGGGTGAACACGACTCAAGGTAGGGAGATCTTCAGGGGGGTAGTGTTAGGTTTATTTAAGGGGGGTTTGGGTTAGAGTAGGGGTATGTGGGTGGTGGGTTGTAATGTGGGGGGGGGATTGTGTTTTTTTTTACAGGCAAAAGAGCTTTTTTCTTTGGGGCATGCCCCGCAAAGGGCCCTGTTCAGGGCTGGTAAGGTAATAGAGCTGTTAACTTTTGTAATTTAGTATAGGGTAGGGCATTTTTTTTATTTTGGGGGGCTTTGTTATTTTATTAGGGGGCTTAGATTAGGTGTAATTAGTTTAAAATTCTTGTAATATTTTTTTATTTTTTGTAATTTAGTGTTTGTTTTTTTTGTAATTTAGTGGGGGTTTTTTGTACTTTAGTTTATTTAATTGTAGATAATTGTAGGTACTTGTAGTTAATTTATTTAATGACAGTGTAGTGTTAGGTTTAATTGTAACTTAGGTTAGGATTTATTTTACAGGTAATTTTGTAATTATTTTAACTAGGTAGCTATTAATTAGTCAATAACTATTTAATAGCTTTTGTACCTAGTTAAAATAAATACAAAGTTGCCTGTAAAATAAATATAAATGCTAAAATAGCTACAATGTAACTATTAGTTATATTGCAGCTATCTTAGGGTTTATTTTACAGGTAAGTATTTTGTTTTAAATATGATTCATTTATTTAGTTAATTTAATGATAGTGTAGTGTTAGGTGTAATTGTAACTTAGGTTAGGATTTATTTTACAGGTAAATTTGTATTTATTTTAGCTAGGTAGTTATTAAATAGTTATTAACTATTTAATAACTATTGTACCTAGTTAAAATAAATACAAAGTTGCCTGTAAAATAAAAATAAATCCTAAAATAGCTACAATGTAACTATTAGTTATATTGTAGCTATCTTAGGGTTTTTTTTACAGGTATGTCTTTAGTTTTAAATAGGATTCATTTATTTAACTATAGTAAATTTATTTCGTTTTATTTAAATTATATTTAAGTTAGGGGGTGTTAGTGTTAGGGTTAGACTTAGGTTTAGGGGTTAATAACCTTATTATAGTAGCGGCGACGTTGGGGGCGGGAGATTAGGGGTTAATAATTGTAGGTAGGTGGCGGCGATGTTAGGGAGGGCAGATTAGGGGTTAATAAAATGTATTATAGTGTTTGCGAGGCGGGAGTGCAGCGGTTTAGGGGTTAATACATTTATTATAGTGGCGGCGATTTGCGGTCTGCAGATTAGGGGTTAATACTTGTAGTTAGATTGTGGCGACGTTGGGGGGAGGCAGATTAGGGGTTAATAACTATAATGTAGGGGTCGGCGGTGTTAGAGACACCAGATTAGGGGTTAATAGTTATAATGTAGGCGGCGGCGATATCGGGTCGGCAGATTAGGGGTTAATACTTGTAGTTAGATTGCGGCGACGTTGGGGGAGGCAGATTAGGGGTTAATAACTATAATGTAGGGGTCGGCGGTGTTAGGGACAGCAGATTAGGGGTTAATAGCTATAATGTAGGCGGCGGCGATATCGGGTCGGCAGATTAGGGGTTAATACTTGTAGTTAGATTGCGGCGACGTTGGGCGAGGCAGATTAGGGGTTAATAACTATAATGTAGGGGTCGGCGGTGTTAGGGACAGCAGATTAGGGGTTAATAGCTATAATGTAGGCGGCGGCGATATTCGGTCGGCAGATTAGGGGTTAATACTTGTAGTTAGATTGCGGCGACGTTGGGGGAGGCAGATTAGGGGTTAATAACTATAATGTAGGGGTCGGCGGTGTTAGGGACAGCAGATTAGGGGTTAATAGCTATAATGTAGGCGGCGGCGATATCGGGTCGGCAGATTAGGGGTTAATACTTGTAGTTAGATTGCGGCGACGTTGGGGGAGGCAGATTAGGGGTTAATAACTATAATGTAGGGGTCGGCGGTGTTAGGGACAGCAGATTAGGGGTTAATAGCTATAATGTAGGCGGCGGCGATATCGGGTCGGCAGATTAGGGGTTAATACTTGTAGTTAGATTGCAGCGACGTTGGGGGAGGCAGATTAGGGGTTAATAACTATAATGTAGGGGTCGGCGGTGTTAGGGACAGCAGATTAGGGGTTAATAGCTATAATGTAGGTTGCGGCGATATCCGATCAGCAGATTAGGGGTTAAATAATGTTATTATAGGGTTTGCGATGTGGGGGGGCCTCGGTTTAGTGGTTCATAGGTAGTTTATGGGTGTTAGCGACTTAGTGTACTAAATGGGTGTTAGTGTACTAAAAACATACCGAATTTCGGAACGGAATAGAACCGAATTCAGCCGAATCCGAATAAATCCGAAACGAATTTATTCGGATCCGAATAAATCCGAAACAAATTTATTCAAATTTTGCCGAATCCGATTCGATCCGAAACGAAATTCGAAAAGTCCGAATCGATCCGAACCGAAAACGAACCGAATTTTTTAGCCATGCACATGTCTACATTTTATTATTCATTTTTGAAAACAAACATTTTACCTTTTGTTAAACAGTGTTGTTTCTGTCTGTCTGTCTGTTTTTCTATCTCTGTTTATCTATCTATATTTGCTGGTGCTGGGATTAGTGAAGTATTGATCAGTAATGAGATATGCTAAAATTACTACAATTACTAATGCTCGTGAAATGATAACCTCTAGGTTTTAGAGACCTGGTAACTTCATTTTTGTAGCATAACATCTACGGGCATAAGTTATTACCTGAGGCTGCATACTTGCTTAAAACAAACTTGATGAGGTATATCGTCCTTGAATTGAAAGATTGTTTAAAATTACAGATTAAATTGCAGTGGTAAAAGTAGGTATTTCCAGCTAGTGGTACATACTGTTTTTTTTATTTGTTGGCAATATTAAGAATGTGAATACTTTCTCTCATTACTTTGATAGTAATTTTGGTTTTGAGTTGTTCTTTGTTTAATCTAAGCATATTCTGTGTGTATATGGTTTGCTGTGTTGGAATGTTTTTATATATGATTATATTTTTTGTATTCTCTTTTGTATAAAAAAATGTGTAGTAATCAATTTCTGGGTCTCTCAAAGATCTTCCTGTTTATTTTCTATTTGGGGAAAGTGTGTTACTTGGAATATGGTACGAAATGTATTTCTCATATATAGGTGTCATTTAATTTGACACACTTTAGTACAAGTTGTTGTTGTTGTTGTTCCAATTAAGAAGTTGTTTTCTAATTTTTCGAACAATATCCCATGGTTTGTGGCTGATTTTTAGTACTGCTTATATCATCCTCACCTATATATATATATCAGAATAAGTCCCATCTTTTTAGTCATCAATAGATGAGTATTATGTGATAAACAAGGAGGTGGCGGTTATACTAAATGGGAGCTTTACCATCTGTAATATTAAGTAAATAAATAAGGAAAGCTGAATATTATACACAAGGTATAAAAAACAAGTCAAGTAACGCTCAACACAAAAACAACACATAATGGTATTTCATATTCTATCACAACTTGTTCCCTCCATCTCTTCTACTTAAAGGGACAGTCTACAGTCTACAGTTGAAATTATTTTAAATTTAAATAAAGGAACTGCCCACTTTATTTGAGGGGCAATTGGGGGACAATTTTTGAAATAACCAGAGGTCTGACTTCTGGTTAGTTTTGCTTAGCAGAAAGTGCTACAGCGAGCCTGCGGTAGCATTAACTAGCCACTTGTAATGGCTGGTTATTTAACATGCATCAGTAAATTAGTGCTTTACTTGTAATATAGCCCTTTATAAGCTATTTGGTCATGATGGCTGCTCACAGAAAGAATGATACAAATATTTGATCATAACGCAAGGAGCACTGGTGGAATGTAACTTTATTTAAAAATGTTTTATGTTAAATTAATGATTTTAGGAGACCAGTTTGTTAAAAAAAATGCCTCATTGAAAAATGTTATTTTTTTACTGCACTGTCCCTTTAAAAAAGTATTATTTAAACTAGTTTAAAATTAGACATACACTAATATGTCTTATGATATCTTACAAAACTGAAAAGATAAGGCTTTTAGAAAACTAACTAAAAACATCTCCTTTCCAATTTCGGACCAGAGACAGCAAAATGTTAGCCAGCTATGCCTCCTTGTTGCCAGCCAATGCATGGATGGGCGGGTGCCCTGGTGTGTTAGTACTGATAGGTAACAATTTATCTGCATTTGAGTTGCTGACAAGGCTGATAATAATGAAGCAATTTGAAAACATTGGGGATAGCATAAGCTGAAGAATTCCTGGCTAGGTTTTGTCAATCTGGCTTACGCTAGATCCCTACAGTATGATTGGATTTTAACTATCAAAGCTCTGCAATATGAGAGCATTGCTTCTCTTTATTTTAAATGAATTAAGTAACCACGTAAAATAATGGTATGTTAAAGTATTGCTTTGCATTTGATTTATAAGATTTCCATTATATGTATTAGTCACTTTTTGAAGTAATCTTGGTATTTTAATAGAATAAAATCATTTATTTGCCAAGTATAGAAAAAAAAATATACAAGGAATTCTTCATGTTGCTAAATGTATCAGATGACAATGAACAAACAAATACAATCAGCAGTGTAAAACTCTAATCATCAAATATATTCACAAAGAGTAATTAAAGTGCAATTTATCATAGCAAAAGATAAATAAGTATTCCTGTTTGCTATTTTAATAGCCAGGGGAGAAAAAATGGTTTGTCCGAGTTTGTAAAACTTGACCTACGATAAAAAGATAGATGATTTAAAAAAAACAATCCCATTGGTAAGATAAATCAGATAAAAATGTTCTGATTCTCTTATTCATCCTTGAAGAGTAAATGTCCTTTAATGATAATGTAGCAGAGCTATACCCCGTTAAAATAGAGGTTGATAAACTGATTTGATGATGACTGAATGAAAACAAGTTAAAGGAACACTGAACCAAAAATGTTTCCTTCATGATAGAGCATGCAATTTTACGCAACTTTCTAATTTACTCCTATTATCAAATATTCTTCATTCTCTTGGTATCTTTATTTGAAAAGTAATACTGTAAGTTTAGATGCTGGCCCATTTATGGTGAACAACCTGAGTTGTTCTTGTTGATTGGTGGATAAATTCACCCACCAATAAACAAGTGCTGTCCTGAGTATTAAACCAAAAATTGTCTGGCTCCTTAGCTTAGATGCCTTCTTTTTCAAATAAAGATAGCAAGAGAACAAAGAAAAATTGATCATAGGAGTAAATTAAAAAGTTCCTTAAAATGGCATACTCTATCTGAATCACAAAAGAAAAAATGTGTCCCTTTAACAGTTTTTGAGACAGGCCAGATTTTTCAAGTTGCCTTAAAACATGTTGAGATCTCTGCATATCCTAAAAGGGCTAATTAAGTAAAAAAATAGTTTGCATTAAAAACAAGTTTAAAAATTGCTGCCAAGTATTTTAAAATAATTTTCAAAAATAAGCAAAATTAGTTACATAGCCATGCTGTCTGGAGTAGTTTGCTCCACCCCTTATCATTGTTTAGCAACAGAAACACAGGCATTGTATTTTAACTGAGTTCACAGAGGCTTTCTTTGCGTCTAGGCATGCTCCAGCAGATAATGAGTGTTAAAGTCTTGTATTCTACTAAATCAAAGGTAGATATAGATGCAGCCATAGAAGGAAGTGTGTGGGGAGAGTTAGAGCTTTACGCCAAATTTTGCGCTGGTTTGGGATCACATATATATGGCGTAACATAGAAGTTAGGCGCGTATATTTCTGCCTTCGCCCGTATTTTTTTACCCATAGACTGACATACAAAACACGTGCAGTTTGGTATCCAATATACAGCGTAAGGACTTACGCACGCAGATTTCAGAAAATCTACTCCATTCTCATCTCGCCACAAATTGCAGGCGCAGGAGCCCTTGCACTGACTAAAAAACCAACGTAACTCCCTGGAAGCCTTAACAAACACATACATTTCAGCAGCATCTCAAGGTTAAAGGGACAGTATACTATGATATTGCTTTTTAAAGGTTTATTTGTGTATTTGAAATAGTTTGAAACCACAACATAATCAAATGGATTGAGCTTGTAGGTACTTTATCACATTGTGGACATATACTTGCTTATTTACTTTCAATTGCATTACCTTCATCTCTTTAGAACCCACTGGAGTGTAATTTATTCTAATGCTAACAAAGCTTGGCACTGATGCCAAAATATATAAAGGGACAGTCAAGTCCAAAGAAAACCTTCTTATTTTAAATAGGGCATGACATTTCAAACTACTTTCAGATTTAATTAGAACACTTGCTTTGTTCTCTTGGTATTCTTAGTTGAAAGCAAAACCTAGGATGGCTCCTATGATCATTTCTAACACCTTCTTGAAGGCTGCCTCTTTGCAATTGTGTCAAACCAATCACAGACACCACAACCTCTCACCTGCAGACTTAAAACACCTGATAATTCCCACCTTATCAGTAACATTACTACTATATATACCAATGTGTCAATTTATATTGGATGTGAGATACATTGATTTACATCTTACAATTGAATATTACTATATGTACCCTTCAGAAACAACTATTGTGGATGTGAGTTATAGTACATGAATATGTCAGAAACAGGATAATATTACCTTTTTTGGGCCATTTCCGCACAGGCCTTATTATATGTTTTAACAATATTAATGTACTAAAACACCTCTCACATGGATGTGGATGACAATTATATGGTAAATAACAGAGGACAAGATTTATGGTGAACTATAACAATATTTTTTTATTTTTTTCGGCTTCTTGGATGAGGGGGCAGAGGTGACTGGAGTGGATTTCCTGCTTCTCCTGGTTTGGGAAGCTTCAGATGATTCTGCTGGAGTGCTGGTCCAGATGAAAGGCTGGAGGCAGTGTCCTGCTGGTGTGTGAAGTGCTCAACCAACACACCCAAGAGTTGGTTTTGTTCTCTCCATCTATTGTCCATCTGCATCTGCATATCAGACTGGATTCTCATCATCTGAGACTGATTTTGGACAATTCCATTTAATGAGGCTGCAATGTCCCTCTGCAGCTTGTTATGAGCCTCCTCTGGAGTGAAATGTATTCCTTGCCCAGGGGAAAATACAGTGGATCGACAGGCTCTTGAGCAGCGGTGATTCTAGGTGCAGGTTCTGCTCTACCTGCTGGTGCATCATGGACAACTTCAGCTGCTGGTGCTTCAGGGACAACTTCAACTGCATCTGCTTCATGGATAACTTCAGCTGCTGGTGCTTCAGGGACAACTTTAGCCGCTGGTGCTTGAGGGACAACCTCAGCTATATGCTCATCTGAGGATGGTGGAGCTCTCCCAAGGGAATGGATGGTGGAGCTCTCCCAAGGGAAGCGGATGGTATAGGTCTCCGGCTGGATTGGTAGTCCCATTGACGACTAGTGTGTGACTACTCAGCCTGTCCAGTTTGCATATGTTGCGACATCCCCTGTGTGGAAAAGCCATGACTGGCCTGATATTGTGTTGGGGGGGGGGGTAAAGACATCAACCCTTCGTGGCTGACTTGGCTCCCCCTCAAAGCCAAAAGGAGATTCCTCAGGCCAGGTATCTTGCCTGGGGTCGTATGCCAATGGTGGTGACATCACTTCTGGGTCTTCAACGAAGGCAATCCAACCCTGCTGATGCCTGGGAGCATACTATCCATGTTGCTGCCTGGAGACTGGTGGTGGAGGTGGCTGCATGGCTGTGACTGGTGGTGGTGGTGGAGGTGGCGGCATGCCTGTTTGCAGCCTGGTGACAGGAGGTTCTGAGGAGGAGTCAAATGATGATAGGGATTAGTACAGTCATATATATATGTCCATGTGGGCATACAATATACATTGATACATGCTAGGGACAATACTCATTCTCATGTCAAACTGTATAACATGCATGTGCACAAAGTGATTTGTGATATGAGGGATTTTAATCTGCACAGTATACAGGTATGTGTTTCATACAATAGTTATGTGTACATGTCAGTGATGGAGAAAATGTGTTCTTTAAGTGACACTATGGTCACACAATTTACTTTAGCCTGATGTAGGCACAGAACCGGCTTTCTGAGCTAAAAGTATTGTGATGGCTATAGTGTCCATTTACTGAAAACTGTACATGTGGCTTGTGGCCTGTGTTACTCTGAGACATGTTAGTATTGCACTATTCCACCTCATATCATGAATTGCATTGTGTTAAGTAGCATTAATGTCAAATATAATTGTAGATGTTTTTGTTAGTAGGCCAAATACCATGCTCCTCATTGTGTACATGAATGTGTGACATTAAAGGATGTTATATCTCAAATACATATCATATTGGTGTGTGGGATGTTACTCACCAGCATGAGGTGCTGTGGTTGCAATCCCTGAGTCACGAGCCCCTGGAAGTCCACGGACTGCTGTGATACTCAGGGACCTGCGTATCATCTCCTGCCAGATGTTGTATTCTGCTTCCAAGGGTGGACCACCACCTGTTCCCCTCTGGTGCATGGCTTCCTGGCCCATCTTCTCTTTCACCCGCCTCTTGCAATTATTCCACCTTTTTTTTAAGTCCCTCAACAGTCCTCCTCTGCGGGGCCACACTGTTTACAGCATCCTCTACCGCCAACCATGCTGCCTCACGCCTTCGGGCAACGCCTTTGCCCTTCTCCTGGCCAAAGAGGGCACTGTGGTTGTCCATGATGGCCTGGACTAGCGCAACATTCTCATCAAAGGAGAAGTTTGGGCATCTCATGCGCTCCTCCTCTGTGGCCACCTGGCTTCCTCCCTGGGATGTCCCTGGTGTTGGTTCCTCCCTATCCTCTCACTCCTCCCCCCTTCTGTCCCCATGTGCACCCTCTGTCCCTCTTCTAAGTGTGCCTGGTCTCTGGGCATCTCCCCTCCCATCATCCCTTCTAACTCTCCCTCTCCCCACTCGACTAACTCCCTGACGGGGACCCCGCTGCTCCTCCTGTCCGCTACAATAATCCTCTCCCTACAACTCCGCTCCCCTCCTCCCCTCCGCCCTACCTCTCCCTGCCATCCTCAAACTACACACACTCACACTCACTCCCAGTTCAATCATACACAATCACAACTAAACACTCAGCCTATCACACTGTAAAATTGAAAAAAAATCTGTGAGGGGTAAGAAAAAAAAGTGTTGTGTATTTTGTATATGTATGTATGCAATATGTGTGCAATATGTAAAAATAAGTGTAAGTAAATGTACAAGCTTACCCAAACAAAAATCCGACTTAACTAACTATTATGCTGCGCCTCTCTCACTACTCTTACTAATCCTAAACTCACTGTAGTGTGCTGTAGCTCAACGAACCATCCAAACACACTGAAGAAAATGGCGGCTGCGCATGGGTTTATATATGACTTTTGAATAGCGTAATTACATTGCGCAGTTTTAGATGGAGTATCGGGTAATTTTTACGAGTCTTAGCCAAATTTGCATAAAACTACACTTTATTGAGACTTTACGTGAACAAACTACTGGCGTAAGTACTTGCGACGACTAAAATGTGTATTTGCGCACTTTTCGGGACAACGCCAGTTTGTCCTACTTACGCCACTTTAGCATCCGACGGCGCCATATCTTGGATAGCCCGATGTGCAAGGTGAAATTACGGGCGGCGCGGGTTCCCTCGCTTGCGCCGAAAACTACGCCGTATATCAGATCACGCCCCAGAAACTTAAAAGAAAGTGTTAATGGCGAGGCACTGCAGTATACATTTGCAGGTAAAGTAATTAAAGTGCACACTATTATATTTTGTCTCTATCCCAACTTGACCCTTTAAGAAGTACAAACGTTGTTGAGACTTGGTAGTTAAATTAAAAATATTAACCTCCCATTTCAAAGAATTTTTAATCATTGTGCCAAGGAATTTGTACGATGTAAATCTGTCTACTATGCAATCTGTAATATTCAGAGAAGAAGGTGATGGAGGCTTTTTTTTCTAAAATCAATTACCATCTCTTTGGTTTTATGAACATTTAATTCTAAATTGTTTGCTTCGCTCCATATTATCAGTCTGTCTACTTCCATGTTATAGCTCAATTCATCTTCATCTAAGATAAGCCCAATCAGAGTAGTGTCGTCTGCAAATTTAAATAAGTTTACAGATTCATTTGCAGAAGTAAAATTGTTTGTATATAAGGAATAGAGCAATAGAGAAAAAACACAGCCCTGTGAGACACTAGTATTAAGGATGACAGGGTCGGAAATCAGCCCATTCACTTTAACAAATTGATTCTTTAAATATGAAATCAAAACATTGGGGTAGATTTATCATACCCTAGGAGGACATTATTCGCTATAGCGAATCATGTCTGCCCTGCATCGATTAATGCCGACAGCATATGCTGTCAGCATCTAACATTGCACAAGCAGTTCTGGTGAACTGCTTGTGCAATGCGCCCCCTGCAGATTTGCGGCCAATCAGCCACTAACAGGGGGTGTCAATCAACCCGATTGTATGAGATCGGGCGGATTGCTGTCCGCAGCCCCAGAAGTGGCAGACAAGTTAAGGATCAGCGGTCTTAAGACCGTTGCTTCTTATCTCCTGTTTCTGGCGAGCCTGAAGGCTTGCGTGGGAACAGTTAAATTTAGGGCCATTCGGCCCTTGTTAAATCGGCCCCCATATATCTAATTATATGTCACAAAAAAAGCATTTTTTATACTTGTATTTGCTGTTATGTTTCTACATCATTATGACTTGTTCTTGTTACATATATTTGTTTTAACTCCTCTTTTTTTAGTCTCATGTTATGTATAAAATAATGAAATCATATGGTGGTTGTACTCCATTTTGTCTCAAAATACATTTTAGGTGAGTAAAAAGATGAATATAAACTTCTGCTCTATGAGTATAAAGTACATCTACACTACACATCTACACAGCTCAACCAGCTGCTTAATTTTGTAAAATGACTGTCTGTAATGTGTCACCATTCAAGAAACAGTAAAAATAGAATCTAAGATTAGATTGTGTTTGTAACTAAACAAACCCAATTCATAACTTATATCTTTAGCAAAGAAAATTCAGCTGCAGCCAGTGGTCTTTTATTTTGGGAAAACAGTTGTGCATGAAGTACCCCATTTTTTTTGTTTGGTCCCACACTTGTTGATGGTTGGGCTGAGAATCAGGGAAAAGATTGATTCTTTAATATAAGTGGAGAAGAGCTTGGTTGGTGGTGTTGGGGCAAAAAACTCTCCAAAAACATGTATTATATGTAGAAACCTATTCAGTCCCAAATGTATAATTCCTTTTTCTTTGGAACATGAGGAATAGGGCAAAAACAAAACTGACACACACTTATGAAGTGTGTTCACAATATCAAAGATTCATTTTTACCACTGTGTGCAAAACACCCTCTCAGAGTGCAATAATATCTATCAACATTGGAAATGGTTGCAAATACAGTTCATGATAATGGGAAATGGAACCGGACCTGCTTCAAACCTCCCACCTTTCACATGCAGTATCGCTAACTGATCGCTTAATTGCAATCTCGTAATTAGCGTGTTATGATAATACTCTGAACAATTGGTATTTAGTGATCTCCCTTGCAGCATTCATTGCGCGGTTTAGCAGTCTGACAATCTCACCGCAATGACATCCTATGTGTTGGCAGTTAGTGTAAAAGTTTTAAAGCAGTGTGGTGTTCTCCAGGTAACTGTAAGATTACCTAGGTGCAGGTTACATTAATGATCATTCAGAATGTCTTACCCAAAATCCTAGGCTTACATTTGTTCAGGAAAACTGGACCTAGCCGTTACTATCACTCATCTCCAGCTTCATGCGACCATTCCGCTGTTCGGCTGTGTGGCATGTGACGTGCTCCTGTTCAGAAGCCGGTCCGAGTTATCATTGGGTAATCCTGAAGGTGTGTGTGTAAGCGGTCCTCCAATACAGAGCAGGCAATTCGCTCTGAGATCCGTGTTACAGTGACGTGCAGTGACGTCAGAGGCTGGTGAGGCAGTGGCAGGATAAGCCTTCATTCTTTAGATATCCTTTGTTGAAGAAATAGCAATGCACATGGGTGAGCCAATCATATGAGGTATCTATGTACAGCCACCAATCAGCAGCTACTGAGCATATTTAGATATGATTTTCAACAAAGGACATCAAAATAATGAAGAAAATTAGATATTAGATGTAAATTGGAAAGTTATTTAAATTTGCATATGGGTTTCATATGGGTTTCATGTCCCTTTAAATGGTGTCTTGGAAAACTGGTCAACTTAGTAAACATCTGATTTTAGTTTAAAGGATTGTAACAGAAACTCTTGCCAGATAACACAATGCTTGCTCTGATTATGAGATCTAGAAATCCATGCCCATTAAAATATGTTTAAAACATACTTTTTACTTTAATGCTGCAAATTATGCTTATAGATTCTTTCATTACATAAGGGATGAGAGTCAGAGGGGGAGGAAGAGAGACAGAGAGAGAAAGAGACCATGGGGGAGAACAACACATAAGGAGAGAGATGGATAGATAGAGAGAGAGAGACACACACACACACACAAGGGGGGGGGGGACCACTGCATTTTAAGTAATAAAACAGCAGAGCTACAGAGAGTTCAGAAAGTAAGACTATACATTAGTACAGAGGCAAGCTGCTAAGTTAGTGGGTGTAAAGTTTGAGTAAACAAAATACAAAAACGACCCTGCTGTAAAAGAGTAAACAAACACTAAACCACATTCATTAAATTATCATTTTCACTAACAGAATCCCTATCAGTAAAATCTTACTTTAATAAGATGTGGGTGAAACATTGCTCTCTGTGCCTCTCTCCTGCTCTGGAAGGATTCAGGAAGTGACAGTGGCACATTCCACTGCACTTAGAGGGGAAGAACAGAACTCTCTTTTTCACTTTAGCAAAGCTGGCAGCTTCACAGGACAGCAACAAAATATATAAAAGTTGTTTTTTTCCGTTTTTGTTTTGTTTTATATCATTTAACATCCAGCCCCAACCCTATGTTCCACTTACTAATGCCTCTCGCTGGATTGGTTCAGCCCAAATAGGACTGCCTCAAATAAGCAGTTAATGGGCCATGCAATGATCTTAACCACTTGCATCCAGTAGATGGCGCAGCATGTTGTGTAATGGTGGGCAGACCTGCTTGTGCCTCTTCATTGCACAACATATAGCTGTGAGAAAAAAAAATGCTGGGGAAAAAAAATTACAATTTTTTTTTAAAGCCAATAAAAAAAAATATATTTTTGCCCATATGAGAGGTGAAGCACTGCCTCACCTGCCTCTAGTGACTGCACATCACTGCCGTGTTACACTGTGCGGCCCAAACTTGCAGGAGATCAAAGAACAGACATGAAAAAGGAGCACTGGATTAGCAAATATTAAAATTTCAAATGCTTTATTCTTTCAGATTAAAAATTGCTCATAGCATTCAAAGGAGAGTTAGCAGGGTGAACTCCCCAGCTGGTCAAAACAAACGGCTGATGCGTTTCGGCTATTGTGCCGTACTCCAAGCCACTAAAAAATATTTGCCACAATGCTCAGTTTAAAAACCAACACATGCTGGTTCATTGGACAGATTTCCACCAATAGGTGATCAGAGCATATTTAACTGTTTCTAGGTGCTTACCTAAGACTAATCTTCATATACATTCATACATTCTTAGAGGGGCAATTTTATAATAATAATAATCTGTATACACCACTGTTCAATTGTCATACTTATGATCACAAAATCTTGCAATATATTATTTGCTCCTGCTCCTATGTTTCAATACTTCTGTCTCCAACTAAAAAGCAAGATATAATAGTTCATGAGGAAATGAATATAACCAAAAATTGTGGATGAGGGTATATAAACACTAACTCCATAAGCCCTAAAAAGATGCAGAGCGCATCTATAAGGTGCTAATGTAAGGGGACTGGCGTGTGGATATCACTCATTAACAATTAGGTCACATAAAGAGTTCCTTTTTATAGTGACTGTTGTGTATGTATATAAACACAACCATCTTGAGAGATCCCACTAACAATTAAACATAACATGAACATAACCAAAAAATTGTGGATAAGGGTATTTAAACACTATCTCCATAAACCCTAATAAAATGCAGAATGCATCTATAAAGTATTTATGTTAGGGGACTAGTTAACAATTAGCTCAGATAAAGAGCTCCTTTTTATAGTGACTCTTGTGTTAGTATATAAACACAATCATCTTGAAAAATCCCGCCAACAACAAATGTAGTTGTTGGCCTAACATCAAAAGTTGAATAAATGAAAATGCAAAAGCTTAATTTAAAGAATGACTGAAGTGGATAGATGTATGGAAACACAATCCTCTTCAAAATGTAGATTGCACATCTAGTCATGAGTTTCTTACCAAAAATTAATTAGATCAAATTGTGAATTAAGTCCTATGGGGACCTTAGTTTTTAGCCGGAAAATCCAGAAAGTTTCTCTCTCAGCTAGAATCTCATGTTTGTTCCCTCCCCTTCATTTGTTTTTAACATAATGGTCCATCTAAAGCTATCTCCTTTTTTATTATGGACCATAGTGAAATGGCTGATAAGGGGTGTTGTCAGAGTACCCTGTCTTATATCTGAGAGGTGTTCTTTCATTCTCATCTTTACTTCCCTGGTGGTGAGGCCTATATACTGAAGATGGTACTCCACACATGTGATTAGATACACCACATATGTGGAGGGACAGCTAAAACAATGTTTTTTAGTAAAAACTTCACCTGTCACAGTGGATTGGAATTGGTCACCCACGTTCACCTTTTCACAGGCTTTACAAGCCACATAATACTACTTAAACCATGAGGAACCACTCTCAGGTGTGTTGTTCCTTAGTTCTGTAGGGGCTACTATGTTGCCTATCAATCTTTTTCTCCTATATGCAAACTTGCATCCTGTTTTGGTTATATCCTTGAGATCATCATCAGCTGCTAGCATGCCGAAGTGTGACTTCACCACTCTACATACTGCGTGATACTGGTTCGAATAATCTGTTATGAACATGATTTTGGTCCCTCTTGTTTGTTCTTAGTTACTGACTTATGGTTTATAAATCCTCTCTTTTAATGTTGCATGTTGCTCACTATTCACTTGGCCTGCTCAATGATCCTGTGATCATATCCTCTCTCTTTCAATTTCTTTGTTAGATTTTCTGCCTCTTCTTGGTAGACACTCTCTTTTGAGCAGTTGCGTTTAAGGCAGAAAAATTGCCTTTTTGCAACTGCCTTGAAGAACCCTCTTGGATGGCAACTCTTGGCATGTAACAAGGAGTTACCAGATATTGGTTTATAATAAACCATAGTCTCTATCTGTTCTCCATGAATACCTCTCAATGTAATATCCAAGAAGTTGATCTCCTGTTTATTATGCTCCGAGGTGAAACTGATTCAGACTGTATTGTTGCCTAGATCTTGGGTGAAATCGTCACCTCTCCAAATAAACAGGAGATCATCTATGTATCGCTTGCACCACACAATACTTTCTCTGTGAGGGTTCCCATCCACATAGACGTGGAACAGCTCCCACCAACCAATAAACAGGTTGGCATAGGAGGGGGCAAATTTGGCCCCCATAGCTGTTCCACGCCTCTGGAGATAGTAAACCCCCCCAAACTCAAAGTAATTGTGGGTCAAGAGAAACTGCGCTACCCTTAATAAATAATTAACATAACTTTGATTATTATCAAAACATTTAGATAGAAAAAATGCCAAGGCTTATAAGCCTTTTTCATTCGGGATACTGGAATAGAGGGATTTCACATCAACAGTAAGTCATGTGAACCCCCTATCCCATTTTATTCTGGACAGCAAATGTAATACTTGTTTTGTGTCCGATATGTAGCTTTCAAGAGTGCTCACAATAGGTGGTAATATATAATCCAGCCACTCAGATAGATGTTCCAAAACTGAGCCCATTCCACTCATGACTGGTCTCCCTTTCACTTCTTCAAGGGACTTGTGGACCTTGGGTAAATGATTAAACACCGGGGTAATTGGATTCTCCACCAGTAAATAAACCTTGGTTTCTTTCATGTAATTAGCAAGAGTCCATGAGCTAGTGACGTATGGGATATACATTCCTACCAGGAGGGGCAAAGTTTCCCAAACCTCAAAATGCCTACAAATACACCCCTCACCACACCCACAAATCAGTTTTACAAACTTTGCCTCTCGTGGAGGTGGTGAAGTAAGTTTGTGCTAGATTCTACGTTGATATGCGCTTCGCAGCAGGCTGGAGCCCGGTTTTCCTCTCAGTGTGCAGTGAATGTCAGAGGGATGTGAGGAGAGTATTGCCTATTTGAATTCAATGATCTCCTTCTACGGGATCTTTTTCATAGGTTCTCTGTTATCGGTCGTAGAGATTCATCTCTTACCTCCCTTTTCAGATCGACGATATACTCTTATATACCATTACCTCTACTGAGTCTCGTTTCAGTACTGGTTTGGCTTTCTACTACATGTAGATGAGTGTCCTGGGGTAATTAAGTCTTATTTTTTGTGACACTCTAAGCTATGGTTGGGCACTTTTTTATAAAAGTTCTAAATATATGTGTTTAAACATTTATTTGCCTTGATTCAGGATGATCAATATTCCTTATTTCAGACAGTCAGTTTCATTATTTGGGATAATGCATATGAATTTTCAATTTTTTCTTACCTTTCAAATTGACTTTTTTCCCCTGTGGGCTGTTAGGCTCGCGGGGGCTGAAAATGCTTTATTTTATTGCGTCATTCTTGGCGCGGACTTTTTTGGCGCAAAAAATTTCTTTGTCATTTTCGGCGTCATACTTGTCGCCGGAAGTTGTTTGTGTTTGCGTAATTTTTTTGACGTTTTGCGCCAAAAATGTCGGCGTCACCGGATGTGGCGTCATTCTTGGCGCCAAAAGCGTTTAGGCGCCAATAATGTGGGCATCTTTTTTGGCGCTAAAAAAAGTGGGCGTCATTATTGTCTCCACCTTTTTTTCACATTATTTAAGTCTCATTTTTCTTTTGCTTCTGGTTACTAGAGGCTTGTTCATTGGCATTTTTTCCCATTCCTGAAACTGTCATTTAAGGAATTTGATTAATTTTGCTTTATATGTTGTTTTTTCTCTTACATATTGCAAGATGTGTCAGATTGACCCTGGATCAGAAGCTACTTCTGGAAAAACGCTGCCTGATGCTGGTCCTACCAAAGTTAAGTGCATTTGTTGTAAACTTGTGGTAACTGTTCCTCCGGCTGTAGTTTGTGATGTATGTCATGATAAACTTGCTAATGCAGATAAAATTTCCATTAGTAATATTCCATTACCTGTTGCTGTTCCATCAACATCTATTACTCAGGATGTTCCTGTTAATATAAGAGATTTTGTTTCTAAATCTATTAGGAAGGCTATGTCTGTTATTCCTCCTTCCAGTAAGCGTAAAAGGTCTTTTAAAACTTCTCATTTCTCAGATGAATTTTTAAATGAACATCATCATTCTGGTTCTGTCTCTGATGAGGATTTTTCTGGTTCAGAGGATTCAGTCTTAGATATTGACACTGATAAATCTTCATATTTATTTAAAATGGAATTTATTCGTTCTTTGCTTAAAGAAGTTTTAATCGCATTAGAAATGGAGGATTCTAGTCCTCTTGATACTAAATCTACTAAGCATTTTAATTCGGTTTTTAAAACTCCTACAGTTATTCCGGAAGTTTTTCCTGCCCCTGATGCTATTTCTGAAGTAATTTCTAGGGAATGGAATAATCTGGGTAATTCTTTTACTCCTTCTAAAAGATTTAAGAAATTGTATCCTGTGCCATCTGACAGATTAGAGTTTTGGGACAAAATCCCTAAAGTTGATGGGGCTATCTCTACTCTTGCTAAGCGTACTACTATTCCTACAGCAGATAGTACTTCCTTTAAGGATCCTTTAGATAGGAAGATTGAATCCTTTCTAAGGAAAGCTTATTTATGTTCAGGTAATCTTCTTAGGCCTGCTATTTCTTTGGCTGATGTTGCTGCAGCTTCCACTTTTTGGTTGGAGGCTTTGGCACAACAAGTGTCAGATCATAATACTCATAGCATTGTTAAGCTTCTTCAACATGCTAATAACTTTATTTGTGATGCCATCTTTGATATCATTAGAGTTGATGTCAGGTATATGTCTTTAGCTATTCTAGCTAGAAGAGCTTTATGGCTTAAAACTTGGAATGCTGATATGTCTTCTAAGTCAACTTTGCTTTCTCTTTCTTTCCAAGGTAATAAATTGTTTGGTTCCCAGTTGGATTCTATTATTTCAACTGTTACTGGGGGGAAAGGAACTTTTTTACCTCAGGATAAAAAATCTAAAGGTAAATATAGGGCTGCTAATCGTTTTCGTTCCTTTCGCCAGAATAAGGAACAAAAGCCTGATCCTTCCCCTAAAGGAACGGTTTCTGTTTGGAAACCGTCTCCAGTCTGGAATAAATCTAAGCCTTTTAGAAAGCCAAAGCCAGCTCCCAAGTCCACATGAAGGTGCGGCCCTCATTCCAGCGCAGCTGGTAGGGGGCAGATTACGATTTTTCAAAGAAATTTGGATCAATTTGATTCACAGTCTTTGGATTCAGAACATTGTCTCACAAGGGTACAGAATAGGTTTCAAGGTAAGGCCACCTGCAAGAAGATTTTTTCTTTTTTGCATTCCAATAAATCCACTGAAGGTTCAGGCGTTTCTGAAATGTGTTTCAGATCTAGAGTTGGCTGGAGTAATTGTGCCTGTTCCAGTTTTGGAACAGGGTCTGGGGTTTTACTCAAATCTATTCATTGTACCAAAGAAGGAAAATTCCTTCAGACCAGTTCTGGATTTAAAAATATTGAATCGTTATGTAAGGATACCAACATTCAAAATGGTAACTATAAGGACTATTCTGCCTTTTGTTCAGCAAGGGCATTATATGTCCACAATAGATTTGCAGGATGCATATCTGCACATTCCGATTTATCCAGATCACTTTCAGTTTCTGAGATTCTCTTTTCTAGACAAGCATTACCAATTTGTGGCTCTGCCGTTCGGTCTAGCAACGGCTCCAAGGATTTTTTCAAAGGTTCTCGGTGCCCTTCTATCTGTAATCAGAGAACAGGGTATTGTGGTATTTCCTTATTTGGACGATATCTTGGTACTTGCTCAGTCTTCACATTTAGCAGAATCTCATACGAATCGACTTGTGTCGTTTCTTCAAGAACATGGTTGGAGGATCAATTTACCAAAGAGTTCTTTGATTCCTCAGACAAGGGTAACCTTTTTAGGTTTCCAGATAGATTCAGTGTCCATGACTTTGTCTCTGACGGACAAGAGACGTCTGAAATTAATTCAGCTTGTCGAAACCTTCAGTTTCAATCATTCCCTTCGGTAGCCTTATGCATGGAAATTCTAGGTCTTATGACTGCTGCATCGGACGCGATCCCACCAACCAATAAACAGGTTGGCATAGGAGGGGGCAAATTTGGCCCCCATAGCTGTTCCACGCCTCTGGAGATAGTAAACCCCCCCCAAACTCAAAGTAATTGTGGGTCAAGAGAAACTGCGCTACCCTTAATAAATAATTAACATAACTTTGATTATTATCAAAACATTTAGATAGAAAAAATGCCAAGGCTTATAAGCCTTTTTCATTCGGGATACTGGAATAGAGGGATTTCACATCAACAGTAAGCCATGTGAACCCCCTATCCCATTTTATTCTGGACAGCAAATGTAATACTTGTTTTGTGTCCGATATGTAGCTTTCAAGAGTGCTCACAATAGGTGGTAATATATAATCCAGCCACTCAGATAGATGTTCCAAAACTGAGCCCATTCCACTCATGACTGGTCTCCCTTTCACTTCTTCAAGGGACTTGTGGACCTTGGGTAAATGATTAATCACCGGGGTAATTGGATTCTCCACCAGTAAATAAACCTTGGTTTCTTTCATGTAATTAGCAAGAGTCCATGAGCTAGTGACGTATGGGATATACATTCCTACCAGGAGGGGCAAAGTTTCCCAAACCTCAAAATGCCTACAAATACACCCCTCACCACACCCACAAATCAGTTTTACAAACTTTGCCTCTCGTGGAGGTGGTGAAGTAAGTTTGTTCTAGATTCTACGTTGATATGCGCTTCGCAGCAGGCTGGAGCCCGGTTTTCCTCTCAGTGTGCAGTGAATGTCAGAGGGATGTGAGGAGAGTATTGCCTATTTGAATTCAATGATCTCCTTCTACGGGATCTTTTTCATAGGTTCTCTGTTATCGGTCGTAGAGATTCATCTCTTACCTCCCTTTTCAGATCGACGATATACTCTTATATACCATTACCTCTACTGATTCTCGTTTCAGTACTGGTTTGGCTTTCTACTACATGTAGATGAGTGTCCTGGGGTAATTAAGTCTTATTTTTTGTGACACTCTAAGCTATGGTTGGGCACTTTTTTATAAAAGTTCTAAATATATGTGTTTAAACATTTATTTGCCTTGATTCAGGATGATCAATATTCCTTATTTCAGACAGTCAGTTTCATTATTTGGGATAATGCATATGAATTTTCAATTTTTTCTTACCTTTCAAATTGACTTTTTTTCCCTGTGGGCTGTTAGGCTCGCGGGGGCTGAAAATGCTTTATTTTATTGCGTCATTCTTGGCGCGGACTTTTTTGGCGCAAAAAATTTCTTTGTCATTTCCGGCGTCATACTTGTCGCCGGAAGTTGTTTGTGTTTGCGTCATTTTTTTGACGTTTTGCGCCAAAAATGTCGGCGTCACCGGATGTGGCGTCATTCTTGGCGCCAAAAGCGTTTAGGCGCCAATAATGTGGGCGTCTTTTTTGGCGCTAAAAAAAGTGGGCGTCATTATTGTCTCCACCTTTTTTTCACATTATTTAAGTCTCATTTTTCTTTTGCTTCTGGTTACTAGAGGCTTGTTCATTGGCATTTTTTCCCATTCCTGAAACTGTCATTTAAGGAATTTGATTAATTTTGCTTTATATGTTGTTTTTTCTCTTACATATTGCAAGATGTGTCAGATTGACCCTGGATCAGAAGCTACTTCTGGAAAAACGCTGCCTGATGCTGGTCCTACCAAAGTTAAGTGCATTTGTTGTAAACTTGTGGTAACTGTTCCTCCGGCTGTAGTTTGTGATGTATGTCATGATAAACTTGCTAATGCAGATAAAATGTCCATTAGTAATATTCCACTACCTGTTGCTGTTCCATCAACATCTATTACTCAGGATGTTCCTGTTAATATAAGAGATTTTGTTTCTAAATCTATTAGGAAGGCTATGTCTGTTATTCCTCCTTCCAGTAAGCGTAAAAGGTCTTTTAAAACTTCTCATTTCTCAGATGAATTTTTAAATGAACATCATCATTCTGGTTCTGTCTCTGATGAGGATTTTTCTGGTTCAGAGGATTCAGTCTCAGATATTGACACTGATAAATCTTCATATTTATTTAAAATGGAATTTATTCGTTCTTTGCTTAAAGAAGTTTTAATCGCATTAGAAATGGAGGATTCTAGTCCTCTTGATACTAAATCTACTAAGCATTTAAATTCGGTTTTTAAAACTCCTACAGTTATTCCGGAAGTTTTTCCTGTCCCTGGTGCTATTTCTGAAGTAATTTCTAGGGAATGGAATAATCTGGGTAATTCTTTTACTCCTTCTAAAAGATTTAAGAAATTGTATCCTGTGCCATCTGACAGATTAGAGTTTTGGGACAAAATCCCTAAAGTTGATGGGGCTATCTCTACTCTTGCTAAGCGTACTACTATTCCTACAGCAGATAGTACTTCCTTTAAGGATCCTTTAGATAGGAAGATTGAATCCTTTCTAAGGAAAGCTTATTTATGTTCAGGTAATCTTCTTAGGCCTGCTATTTCTTTGGCTGATGTTGCTGCAGCTTCCACTTTTTGGTTGGAGGCTTTGGCACAACAAGTGTCAGATCATAATACTCATAGCATTGTTAAGCTTCTTCAACATGCTAATAACTTTATTTGTGATGCCATCTTTGATATCATTAGAGTTGATGTCAGGTATATGTCTTTAGCTATTCTAGCTAGAAGAGCTTTATGGCTTAAAACTTGGAATGCTGATATGTCTTCTAAGTCAACTTTGCTTTCTCTTTCTTTCCAAGGTAATAAATTGTTTGGTTCCCAGTTGGATTCTATTATTTCAACTGTTACTGGGGGGAAAGGAACTTTTTTACCTCAGGATAAAAAATCTAAAGGTAAATATAGGGCTGCTAATCGTTTTCGTTCCTTTCGCCAGAATAAGGAACAAAAGCCTGATCCTTCCCCTAAAGGAACGGTTTCTGTTTGGAAACCGTCTCCAGTCTGGAATAAATCTAAGCCTTTTAGAAAGCCAAAGCCAGCTCCCAAGTCCACATGAAGGTGCGGCCCTCATTCCAGCGCAGCTGGTAGGGGGCAGATTACGATTTTTCAAAGAAATTTGGATCAATTTGATTCACAGTCTTTGGATTCAGAACATTGTCTCACAAGGGTACAGAATAGGTTTCAAGGTAAGGCCACCTGCAAGAAGATTTTTTCTTTTTTGCATTCCAATAAATCCACTGAAGGTTCAGGCGTTTCTGAAATGTGTTTCAGATCTAGAGTTGGCTGGAGTAATTGTGCCTGTTCCAGTTTTGGAACAGGGTCTGGGGTTTTACTCAAATCTATTCATTGTACCAAAGAAGGAAAATTCCTTCAGACCAGTTCTGGATTTAAAAATATTGAATCGTTATGTAAGGATACCAACATTCAAAATGGTAACTATAAGGACTATTCTGCCTTTTGTTCAGCAAGGGCATTATATGTCCACAATAGATTTGCAGGATGCATATCTGCATATTCCGATTTATCCAGATCACTTTCAGTTTCTGAGATTCTCTTTTCTAGACAAGCATTACCAATTTGTGGCTCTGCCGTTCGGTCTAGCAACGGCTCCAAGGATTTTTTCAAAGGTTCTCGGTGCCCTTCTATCTGTAATCAGAGAACAGGGTATTGTGGTATTTCCTTATTTGGACGATATCTTGGTACTTGCTCAGTCTTCACATTTAGCAGAATCTCATACGAATCGACTTGTGTCGTTTCTTCAAGAACATGGTTGGAGGATCAATTTACCAAAGAGTTCTTTGATTCCTCAGACAAGGGTAACCTTTTTAGGTTTCCAGATAGATTCAGTGTCCATGACTTTGTCTCTGACGGACAAGAGACGTCTGAAATTAATTCAGCTTGTCGAAACCTTCAGTTTCAATCATTCCCTTCGGTAGCCTTATGCATGGAAATTCTAGGTCTTATGACTGCTGCATCGGACGCGATCCCTTTTGCTCATTTTCACATGCGACCTCTTCAGCTCTGTATGCTGAACCAGTGGTGCAGGGATTATACAGATATCACAGTTAATATCTTTAAATCTGATTGTACGACACTCTCTGACGTGGTGGACAGATCACCATCGTTTAGTTCAAGGGGCTTCTTTTGTTCTTCCAACCTGGACTTTGATCTCAACGGATGCGAGTCTGACAGGTTGGGGAGCTGTATGGGGGTCTCTGACAGCGCAGGGGGTTTGGTAATCTCAGGAGGCGAGATTACCAATCAACATTTTGGAACTCCGTGCGATTTTCAGAGCTCTTCAGTCGTGGCCTCTTCTGCAGAGAGAATCGTTCATTTGTTTTCAGACGGACAATGTCACAACCGTGGCATATGTCAATCATCAAGGGGGGACTCACAGTCCTCTGGCTATGAAAGAAGTATCTTGGATACTGGTATGGGCGGAATCCAGCTCCTGTCTAATTTCTGCGGTTCACATCCCAGGTATAGACAATTGGGAAGCGGATTATCTCATTCGCCAGACGTTACATCCGGGCGAATGGTCTCTTCACCCAGAGGTATTTCTTCAGATTGTTCAAATCTGGGGTCTTCCAGAAATAGATCTAATGGCTTCTCATCTAAACAAGAAACTTCCCAGGTATCTGTCCAGATCCAGGGATCCTCAGGCGGAGGCAGTGGATGCATTGTCGCTTCCTTGGAAGTATCATCCTGCCTATATCTTTCCGCCTCTAGTTCTTCTTCCAAGAGTGATTTCCAAGATTCTAAAGGAGCGTTCGTTTGTTCTGCTGGTGGCTCCAGCATGGCCTCACAGGTTTTGGTATGCGGATCTTGTTCGGATGGCTTCTTGCCAACCTTGGACTCTTCCGTTAAGACCAGACCTTCTATCTCAAGGCCCATTTTTCCATCAGGATCTCAAATCATTAAATTTGAAGGTATGGAGATTGAACGCTTGATTCTCAGTCATAGAGGTTTCACTGACTCCGTAATTAATACTATGTTACATGCTCGTAAATCTGTGTCTAGGAAGATATATTATCGAGTCTGGAAGACTTACATTTCTTGGTGTTCTTCTCATCAATTTTCCTGGCATTCTTTTAGAATTCCTAGAATTTTACAGTTTCTCCAGGATGGTCTGGATAAAGGTTTGTCTGCAAGTTCCTTGAAATGACAAATTTCTGCTCTTTCTGTGCTGTTTCACAGAAAGATTGCTAATCTTCCTGATATTCATTGTTTTGTACAGGCTTTGGTTCGTATCAAACCTGTCATTAAGTCAATTTCTCCTCCTTGGAGTTTAAATTTGGTTCTGGGAGCTTTACAACCTATGCATTCTCTGGATATTAAATTACTTTCTTGGAAAGTTTTGTTTCCTTTGGCCATCTCTTCTGCTAGAAGAGTTTCTGAGTTATCTGCTCTTTCTTGTGAATCTCCTTTTCTGATTTTTCATCAGGATAAGGCAGTGTTGCGGACTTCATTTAAATTTTTACCTAAGGTTGTGAATTCTAACAACATTAGTAGAGAGATTGTGGTTCCTTCATTGTGTCCTAATCCTAAGAATTCTAAGGAAAGATCGTTACATTCTTTGGATGTGGTAAGAGCTTTGAAATATTATGTTGAAGCTACTAAAGATTTCCGAAAGACTTCTAGTCTATTTGTTATCTTTTCTGGTTCTAGGAAAGGTCAGAAGGCCTCTGCCATTTCTTTGGCATCTTGGTTAAAGTCTTTGATTCATCATGCTTATGTTGAGTCGGGTAGAACTCCGCCTCAAAGGATTACAGCTCATTCTACTAGGTCAGTTTCTACTTCCTGGGCGTTTAGGAATGAAGCTTCGGTTGATCAGATTTGCAAAGCAGCAACTTGGTCTTCTTTGCATACTTTTACTAAATTCTACCATTTTGATGTATTTTCTTCTTCTGAAGCAGTTTTTGGTAGAAAAGTACTTCAGGCAGCTGTTTCAGTTTGATTCTTCTGCTTATAATTTCAGTTTTTTTCATTATAAGATTTAAACTTTGTTTTGGGGTGTGGATTATTTTTCAGCGGAATTGGCTGTCTTTATTTTATCCCTCCCTCTCTAGTGACTCTTGCGTGGAAGTTCCACATCTTGGGTATTTATTATCCCATACGTCACTAGCTCATGGACTCTTGCTAATTACATGAAAGAAAACATAATTTATGTAAGAACTTACCTGATAAATTCATTTCTTTCATATTAGCAAGAGTCCATGAGTCCCACCCTTTTTTTGTGGTGATTATGATTTTTTTGTATAAAGCACAACTATTCCAATTCCTTATTTTTGATGCTTTCGCACTTTTTCTTATCACCCCACTTCTTGGCTATTCGTTAAACTGATTTGTGGGTGTGGTGAGGGGTGTATTTGTAGGCATTTTGAGGTTTGGGAAACTTTGCCCCTCCTGGTAGGAATGTATATCCCATACGTCACTAGCTCATGGACTCTTGCTAATATGAAAGAAATGAATTTATCAGGTAAGTTCTTACATAAATTATGTTTTTCTCATCAACATACCCAAGGTCCACACCATCATCTATCAAAGATGAGAACTGTCTCTGAAAGTTTTTGACTGGATCTGTCTTTAGCATGGTATAATCTTGCTCTTCATTCAGCTGTCTATGGGCCTTAGTGACAAAATCTTGCCTATTCATAAGGACCAAAGCTCCTCCCTTATCCGCTGAGTGGATAACAAGATCTTGATTTTTCCTTAATTTTTCTAGGGCCTCTTTCTCTTTTCTGGTGATGTTATATCACTGTGTCAGATCAGTTTTATAAAACAGATCCGTTAAATCCTTCTCTGTCCTTTCTTGGAATCTCTCCAGTATTTTCCCTCTATTCTGAATCAGATAGAATCTCGATTTAGACCTAAATGAGGGCACTATTATCTCAGTATCCCTAACCTGAGCAGAATCATCCTGGAGAGATTCCAAAGCCAGTAAGCTGCATACATCTTGGAAATTAAAATCTTCTGTCTCCAATTTATGGTGTCTACCAACCTCACTATCCTCAGCAAATTGACTGGAAATATAGTCAGACCTGTTGGAATAAAACTTTTTTAACGTTAGATCTCTTATCAATTTATTAATGTCCAGTAAAGCTTTGAACAAATTGAAGTTGGCGGTGGGCACAAAAGAGAGCCCTAGACCCAGTTAATTCAGTGTATATGTTGATAGATTTATCACATTTAGTTTCTGTTGCGGGAGGTCCCTCATCCCCGTCTCAGATGGTATCGATTTTCCTGTCTCTGGAGTTGTTGTCTGTGGCCGCGTCCTCGACCATTTCTTCCCCCCCTTCGGATGTGCCCTGGGGGATTGAAAAAAACCTTCTCCAGTTGTGCTTGTTCTTCTGTATTTGATCCATTGCTCCTTTGGTCATTTGCATGGTCATTCGCTCTATATTTGGAATAGGTAGTTGATCCTTGCTTTTTGAGGATTGGTGGCAATCTATTCGGTCCTTCTTTAGGTCTCACTGCTGGTAGTCTTTCAGATAGTCCTGATTCCCTACTGACGACCACCTCCCCATACACAGGTGCCCATTCTTCACCACCTGACAAAGAGCCTTCTTCCATAGATTCGGTTTCACTTTCATAGAAGTTTACTTGCTTGTTGTTGTTATGGTTATTATTGGCGTTAGCATTGCCACTGGTATTTCTCCTTCCTCTACCTCTATTTCTCCAGGTGTTGGGTTTGTAATTCTCCTTAAATTATTCTTTTCTTTTTTGAAAATGATCCTTTCTATTCCATATATACACTTGACCCAAGTCATAGTCCTGGTGGTCACGGATGTATTTGGAGTGTTTGATTTCTAGCAATAATGTTGGAAATGTATTTATCCTGAGGCCTCTAGGAATTAAACCCAGTCCATGATACTTATTTAGTGTTCATAAATCCCACTTAATCTTGTCTTCCTTCTTTAGAATGAAATCCATTTCCTCAAATAAAACTACCAGTATCACGAAGTATGTAGAGTGGTGAAGTCCCAATTCGGCATGCTAGCAGCTGATGATGATATCAAGGATATAACCAAAACAGGATGCAAGTTTGCATATAGGAGAAACAGATAGGCAACATAGTAGGCCCTACAGAACTAAGGAACAACACCTGAGAGTGGTTCCTAATGGTTAAGATTTAATGCAACCTTTAAGTGTAATTATGCGGCTTGTAAAGCCTGTAAAAAGGTGACCTTGGGTGACCAATTCCAATCCACTGTGACAGGTAAAGTTTTTACTAAAAATCATTGTTTGAGCTGTCGCTCCGCATATGTGGTGTATCTAATCACGTGTGTGGAGTGCCATCTTCAGTATATAGGCCTCACCACCAGGGAAGTAAGGACGAGAATGAAAGAATACCTCTCAGATATAAGACAGGGTACTCTGACAAAACCCCTTATCAGCCATTTCACTATGGTCCATAATAAAAAAGAAGATAGCTTTAGATGGACCATTATGGAACAGGTTAAAAACAAAAGAAGGGGGGGACAAAGATGAGATTCTAGCTGAGAGAGAAACTTAAAAACTAGGGTCCCACTAGGGACTTAATTCACAATTTGATCTAATCAATTTTTGGTAAGAAACTCATGACTAGTTGTGCAATCTACATTTTGAAAATGACTGTGTTTACATACATCTATCCACTTCAGTCATTCTTTAAATGAAGCTTTCGCATTTTGATTTATTCAACTTTTGATGTTTGGCCAACAACTACATTTGTTGTTGGCGGGATTTTTCAAGATGATTGTGTTTATATACTAACACAACAGTCACTATTAAAAGGAGCTCTTTATCTGAGCTAATTGTTAACTAGTCCCCTTACATAAATACTTTATAGATTCTGCATTTTATTAGGGTTTATGGAGATAGTGTTTAAATACCCTTATCCACAATTTTTTGGTTATGTTCATGTTATGTTTAATTGTTAGTGGGATCTTTCAAGATGGTTGTGTTTTTATACATACACAACAGTCACTATAAAAAGGAACTCTTTCTGTGAGCTAATTGTTAATGAGTGATATCCACACCAGTCCCCTTACATTAGCACCTTATAGATGCGCTCTGCATCTTTTTAGGGTTTATGGAGTTAGTGTTTATATACCCTCATCCACAATTTTTGGTTATATTCATTTCCTCATGAACTATTATATCTTGCTTTTTAGTTGGAGACAGAAGTATTGAAACATAGGAGCAGGAGCAAATAATATATTGCAAGATTTTGTGATCATAAGTATGACAATTGAACAGTGGGGTATACAGATTATTATTATTATAAAATTGTCCCTCTAAGACTGTATGAATGTATATGAAGCTTAGTCTTAGGTTAGTGCCTAGAAACAGTTAAATATGTTCTAATCACCTATTGGTGGAAATCTGTCCAATGAACCAGCATGTGTTGGTTTTTAAACTGAGCATTGTGGCAAATATTTTTTAGTGGCTTGGAGTACGGCACAATAGCCGAAACGCATCAGCCGTTTGTTTTGACCAGCTGGGGAGTTCACCCTGCTAACTCTCCTTTGAATGCTATGAGCAATTTTTAATCTGAAAGAATAAAGCATTTGAAATTTTAATATTCGCTGATCCGGCGCTCCTTTTTCATGTCTGTTCTTTGAAAAGATTGATTGTCTCTGTCACTTCCTGTCTAGCCATGTGCAGAAATTGGATGAAAGCTTCTTTTTTACCCTGAAAACATGGTGTCTCTCTAAGGGGCGTATTCTTCATTTCCGTATGGAAAGAAGATGTATACATTACAATAGTGCACAATGAAATTCATCATATAAAAATATTACAAAATGAATTATTTGAACCATTCACACAAAAATACGTTTTTCTGGGGAAAACTACTATAACTCATATAAAAAGAATGTTATATGACAATCTGGACTGAGATACAATTGGGAACCCCACGTCAGCCGTGCTCAAAATAAAAAAATATATAAAAAAAAGGGTGAAGCACCTTCCCGCATGGACCTTATCGCTTCTGAAATGGAGGTTTGCACGCTTACTGAAATCCAAGCCCTGCTTCTGGAGTATGAGCAACTAATACTCAATAGATTCGACTGTCTAATTGCAGCGGTAGAAGCGGAGAGCTTTACAAACAAGCTAAAGAAACTTGATGAGGCGGGAGTGACAGTTTGCTGCACGCAGCTTGACACCATGCGGCTGGCGGCAGGTGATTCTCCCTGGGAGCCTGTTCTACCCAAGGAAGAGCGGACCGAGCCCGGGAATGACGACTCCGGCGGTACAGTGAACTCACCTGCTGAGTGTGAACATAGCCCGCAGACACCCGAGGAAATCGTTCACGTGAGTAGAGAGGCTCCTGCTGTAAGGTGTGCGATGGTCGAGACAGCCGTTGTCTACCCATGGGGGGTTTTACTTACCTCACATTTGAAATTCCTCATGCTTGAGGGCCCGGAGCCGCACTGCACAAAAGTCCCTTCCATTCGGCGCTCTGACAATCGTCTCAAAGTTGGAGTTGGCTGATATCTCAAGTGCGACAGGGGAAGCCGACAGGCCAGGCCCAGCACATCCTTTTGACCCATAACACACGCGCCCTAATGACTCAGGACATAGCTTTCATGAGAGTCTCCTTTATTAGACTTATGGGCGCTATATACGTGAAAAATATGGCCTGAAGATATGTGGACTTTGAACCTATAACTTTCCCCTTTTCTCTCTGTTTGCCTATTTATGAGGATCTACTGTTCTCCCAAGCCTACTGTGTGAATTGTCTTGTAATGAGGACGCTGCCATGAACAAGTTTTTCTCCTTATAGTTAAATGTGTTTTGCGCTAACCTTTTTTTTTGTGTTCAGCAGTGTGACTATGCATACAATGACTCTGTTATATGCTGACCGGATTGCTGGGATGATTGTGGCTGGTTGATTGCTCCCCTTCCCATGTGTCTGGTTATACACCTAACTTCCTATGAAACAGAGGTATACTGTATTGTACAGAGGGAAGTCACCCTATGTATATATAGCTACGGGTCTGTGCTATATCTCACCAATGTTACAAGGCTACCCAGTTTCTGTCATGCTACTATTATGCCTCTCTACCTTGTAAGATTGTATGTTCTCAGTACAGGATGCCTCAGTTTAAGACATTAACAGTGCCTCGTTGGTGACGGTGGTCAGTAAGTCATAATCTCGAGTAATATTTAGCCTTTAGGAAGCACCTGTTAAATTATGCTTGCCGCAAGGTTCCAATAGGCTGCACACAGAATGTAAAGTATACACAAGTGTTATTATTAACTAGTGCAAACAAACTGGCAATTGACTATTTTAAACAGATCATTGTAGAGTGTGTCCAGTCTGTATTTGTTCATAGTTGGCTAGGTCATACCACCTAATTTATTTTGAGAACAGGTTTATACTAAGACTGGCACCCTCAAAAGTCATTGTTGTGTCGAGCTTTAGGGCTTCTACTCACACACAACTTGGAGAAGAGACTCCTCCCTACATGCTGAAGACTCCCCCCCCCCCATTTATGGGGCTAGGGATTAATAGCTTATCCTATGTAACCCCCCTTTTGGCAGAGTTAAGTAGTCTCTGCCCTGTCCGTAGAGCCTAGATCTAGTTTGTCTCTATAGGAGCGTCAGTAAGGCTCTCCGGATTTTACTAAAGAAAGAATTCCTATGTTTATCCTTCTGTGTTTTAATTTTTCCTGACTGCTTACCCTTATAATTAAAGTACAACTGTTAGCTTGCATCAACATTTACTGTTTGTGTCAGGCCTGCGGGCATGACGCTCAAGCACAAAAGTTAACGAAGGGAAACACAGATAAATTTGAATTATTACCCTGGTATGTATGGCTAATTACATGTGGAATTATTTTCTCCTTTATATAGCTACTGTACTATTCCATTATTTGTCGTTTTGATGTTATGCCATTTATATAGATGTGAACAGGGGTATTCCTTCATATATTACCACCTAGATTTTTCTGTGAAGCACTTCCTGAAGTTTGTTTCCCTTCTTCTTTATCACTCAGTTTTGAATAATTATATATTTTATGAGTTTGCTATTAGCTTTATAAACATGCCTAAAATACTTATGCAATGTACTATTAAGATTAGTCTAAGTTGTCTGAGACATGTCTTCAGTTAGGCCTAGTTTTCTGATCCCATGAGAGGATCTTTATTTCATGGAAGATGCTAGCACCGTAACCATTAAAACTAGAGGCATGGAGGGAGGGTGACACTCTGCCTAGAAACACCCCACTTACTGATATATTATTGTATACGTCTTTGGACTTGCACTGTTGTTTTGGAGATGTTATCCCTCATGTTGTGACTGCTGTATCTGTTAATTGCCTCAATAAAAATATTATTTAAAAAAAAAAAAAAAAAAAAAAAAAAAAAAATTGTGCTGTTAAGGTGCATCAAAAAAAAAAAAAAGGGTAACAAAATTATTTTACAAAAATTGTATTTGATCAAAAACCTAAAATTTGAATGTAAATTACACAGGAATATATTGTATTAAATATGCACAGCATAAATTGTAATTTAAGTACACTGGATGTGCAAAAACACACAGAAATTCGTACTTCAAAGTACAAAATACAACGCATAATTATTGTTTTTGTTTGTAAAATGGGTTGAACATGAGCGTTCCATGCGCGTATATGAAATTGTCTCTCTAATCCCAGTGTATTTCTGTAAAGATTGTTACACAACAGATCTAACCGTTTTTTTCGCGTAAACTAGGTGGCAAGCTTTTCTCAAAACACTCAAAATACTTAAAACCCTAATAAAAAAAAAAACACATGCATACAAAAATATAGGCAATTTTAAAATCTATATGCATTTACATTGGCTGCAGAATTTAATGTTTAAAGTGCGCCTCCTGCTCACTGCTAACTTCACTCTATTGAGTGGTGTCCCTTTCAAACGAGCTCCTTTAATTTCAATAGCAGACAATCCGACACTGGCAGGGACTGCCCCTTTTTTACAATAATTCCACCAGGGCAGCTCCTGCGAGGGGCTGTGGGAAAAAACATGTCTGATCTGTCAAAGTTTAGATCATTGGGCCCCTAGTCTTGCTATGGACTATCCACACCCAAGACTCTGCCCGCCCCCCACCCCCTGAGACTTTGAACTACTTCTCAATATCTGCTGCTCCTCCAAAATCTTGCTGCCCTAGGCACAGGCCTTGTGAGTCAAAATAGACCATTGAAACTAAAATATAAATAAAATAAATTTAAATTAAACCCAGAGAATAAAATGTATTATTTTGCTTTTATTTATCTTCACTCAACATAAACATTCACTTATCAGATATCACTGTATGTAATTTACTGAACCTAGCAGCAAATTTATGTGTCATAAATTCAATTTTTTAAATTTATTTTTTTTACAAATCTTACAAATTTACATTAGGTAATACAGTATTGCCATTAAATCATGCTTCTTATGTACATAGTAATTCAATAATATTCACAAACTGTTCCAAATAATTGTATTGTTGCTATGTGGTCACAGGTCAGTGTGATTCAAAACTAAAATATTTGCTCTGGATTCTACACAGTAAAAAATTGCATATAAATGATAAAAGCATAAATCCATAAATATAATTTTTTTTCTGTATCATTTTAAACAAGATACAATAGAGAAAAAAATATACAAATGCAATGAAACAATACATTTATTGACAAAAATAGGAAGATTTTGTTAATTTTTTTTTCTTCAAGTTATATAAGCATAACTAAGTAATTCTGGAATGATTTACAGAAAAATATTTTCTAAAACAGGCCTAGCAGGAAAGCATGTGAAATAAAATCTTGACCCCAAAATTGTTTAATTTTACCAAAATTAGTAACAATGTTCTCTATTCCAATCTGTAGGAAGAGCGTTTTAAACAGTTTTTCCATTGGTTTTTCAAATATGAGTCTATTCCATTCAATAAGAAAATATAGTTTTCTAATGGTTTCTGATGATTTCACACAGTGTTATCGTTTCAGATACAGTTGCTTGGAAACCAATCTTTTTGACAAATATCTGGTAAATATCGAAAAGCATTCTCTTTTTTTTCTTAGTTTTACATCTGTTTCAATCTGTCAGTGAAACTGCATTATCAATTACATTAAAATTGGTTTTCCCTTGTTTTTACACATAAGTAAACACATGAAAAGCAAAACCTAAAAAGGTAAGGTTCTTGCAAGGATTTTCTGAAATCTTCATTAATAAAAAAAAGGTGCAGCCTTTCTTAAAGGGATACTAAACCCAATTTTTTTTCATTATTCAGATAGAGCATTCAATTTTAAGCAACTTTCTAATTTACTCCTATTATCATTTTTTCTTTGTTATCTTGCTATTTTTATTTAAAAAGCACAAATGTAAAGTTCAGGAGCTGGCCTGTTTTAGGTTCAGCACACTGGATAGTGCTTCCTTATTGGTGGCTACATTTAACCACCAATAAGCAAGCATAACCCAGGTTCTGAACCAAAAATAGGCCGTCTCTTAAACTTTACTTTCCTGCTTTTTAAATAAAGATAGCAAGATAACAAAGAAAAATTGATAATAAAAGTAAATTAGAAAGTTCCTTAAAGTTGCATGCTCTATCCGAATCATTAAAGAAAACATTTGGGTTTAGTATCCCTTTAACCAATAATATTAATTTAAATCATTAAATGTCATTTTTACTTATTTTATAATTAATATTTTACATTATAAAACACTTTATTACAATCATAATTAAATAGTATACTAGTTGTTCAGCTTAAAAGTGTTATTTGAACTACATTTTTTACTTTTGTTAAGTTGTTTTAAGCATGTGAACTGAGCATGTGCAAGAAATGAAACATAGACAAAATGACATGCAGACAGCCCCACAATGCCTATGGTTTGAATATCATTGTGTAATTTTTCTAATACAGTATAAAGGGGCTGTTTCCGTAAGCCAAATGCTTTTGAAAACTATTGGATAATTGGTTACCATGGTTTTTGACAAATGGATTGGAACAGGTGTGAATTTATAATCCACACCATGTCGGTATATTGAAGTCTGTAGCTTTGCTTTTACTTGTATTAGATCATTTACACTGTGACACTTCACAAGCAGTATTCCAATCCTCCAGAAATAATCTTTGCATATGTTTTTACATTTTACTTTTGGTTTTCCCTAATTCAATAGTCTCATCATTTTGAAAATCTGTTTTCTCTGCTGTGCCCAATTTTTTAGTTGTCCAATAAATCTAGTAAATGCTCAGTTCACATTTGAACAACGTTCTATCCTTATTTAAAAAAAAAATTCTAACATTGACCAAATACCAGTTATAAACTATTAAACATGATCAAAATATGATTGTCAGAAAGTGTTCACAAATAAAGGGGATATTAGGAAAGGGTTAATTGAACATACGCAGATTTTAATTATCATTTGTAAAGAAATCTTGCAGTCAAACATACAATGCCATAAGGTAGCCATTATTAATTAGTGCCCATGTTTCTTAAACATTCCAATTTACATTTCAGTTCCATATCGGTCCGTCTAAATGCCCATGATAACTAAACAGAAAGGATAAGAAACTCCCATGGGTGTCTGTAAGCAAGAGGGGGAAAATACCTCTCTCCCTAGGAATTTTCTTCTTTATATCCAATTACAAGCACCCACTTGAGTCACTTGTTATGCCAATGAGATAGCAACTTATGATATTAATTCTATTTTATTGTCCTCAACTGAAACATTTCTACAGATGCTGGTTTTGTACAGATTTGAATGTGTTTACTTAAAGGGACATAAAAAACATTTTTATTTTTATTTTGCATTGTTATACATTAGCAAGAGCACTAGATGGCAGCAGTATTTCCTGTCATGGAGTGCTTCAGGCATGTGCACGCTACATACCTAGGTATCTCTTTAACAAAGAATAATATAGGAATGAAGAAAATTTGATAATAGAATTAAACTGGAAAAAAAAATTAAATTGTATTGTCTATCTAAATAATGAATTCAAAATGTTGGGTTTCATGCCTCTTTAACACCAATGTTTCTGGTTTATCGCATATGTAAAATGGCAGCTTCAAGTTGTTTAATTTGCAACTCTATCTGGATCATGATTTTAATACCCCTTTAAAGGGACATTCCAGTCAAAATTTAAATGCACATAGATTAATTATATCTTTGAATAGAAATATATTTGCAATATACATTTATTAGCAAAAATGCTTCTAGTAAAAGGTATCACTGTTTTTAGTGTTAACATTTTTCTCTGCACGTGCATGTGAAGCATAACTGGATATTGTCACTGCCCCCACAATTTAAATACTGCAGCTGCTCAGATCATCACTGGGGCTTGAATCATGTCAGCAATAAACAAATTGAGTCATTTCCAGATGGTACAAGCACCTTAGGCTCTCCGAACAAGTGTTGTGTTTAAAATGCTGGTGCACGGTGCATACTTAAATACACTTTTGAAACAGCTATAGCTTTTATTAGAAGTATTTTTGCTAATGCATGTATATTACAAAATTGCTTCTGTTCAATACCGAAATGCACCCATGTGGTTTCCTATTTTGGCTGGAATATCCCTTTAACTAATTGAAGTGACCATGCTTCTAGCTGTAATTCAAAGGAAAAACACTTGTGTTTAGTTTGAAGAATGTTGGGAAATGCTAACAGACTATTTTTATTTAAATTTATCTGAACTAACTTTATTTCACTAACTTTTAAACAAAGTCTTTGTCATCATGCACGACAACTTAAGGAATTGTTATTGTTCACTATGTTAATTTTGAAAACAAACATAAAATATGCTTATGCAAATGAGACAGAAGTGCACGTGTTTTATTTGTATCATTATTTAGCTGTTAATCATTGTGCACTATTAGTCATGTTTCCATAGACAGGTAATATCTTGGTATTTCGTGACCCATTGATTTATGCTGTTGCTTAGCCAAAAAAGATATTTTCTCACTGTATCTAGAAAAGACAAATGTAAGCAGATTGTATCTGAGCGAAGAAGTAAGTACTCTGTATGATGCTGTTAAAAAATGACCAATTTGTCTTCCAGGTAAATATAAAGCCAGACCAGCTCAAGGAAGAATGAATGGAAAGATTAAAGGATTACTGCCTACTTATCTGAGTTCCCTTGAGTAGACTACTATTTTACAATGACCTGACTAATTTATAACTGACAGATTTGCCAGACAAGTATATTATTGTTGCAAAAGAAAAGAGGCTGAGAAATGTCTTTGCTTTAAAGCAATTCCTTGCTTTTGTAAAATATATATGTATATAAATATATATATATATATCTACTGTATATATATATATATATATATATATATATATATATATACTGTATATATAATATAACGATAGAGAGAGAGAAAGAAAGAGTTTTCAGTACGTTATTGACTAAAATATGTAATTAAAACCTAATTTTGGCTAGATTACGAGTGGTGTGCTTGCTGTTGCGTGCATGTGAAAAATAGTTTGTCGCTTGTGTTTGCACACATCAGAAGTAGCGCATTTATTACAAGTTAATGTATTTTCTCAAGCACAATTTAATTTAACGCGTGTTGGGATAGCATGACTTCAAAGCTCTGGTTAATACCAAATAAAAAGTTGCACAAAACATATCAAAATACATTTAAAAGTACAGTTACACTCATAATAGCACTGTCAATTAAAATAACTATTTTAAATAAAATTGCAAAAAAAAGTTATAAGGGCTCTGAGTTATGAGGTATATATACACTGTACATATAAATGTATATATGTCTATATATATATATATATATTTATTTATTTATATGTGTGTACATATATATTTATGTATTTATATCTGTATATATGTATTTACAGACGTATATATACACATAAATACATATATATAAATATATATATATATATATATATATATATATATATATATATATATATATATGTACATTGGAGCCCTTTGCTGTCAAGTAGGTGTTAAGATGTTAACGTGGAAAAATCATATTTATTCAATATTCATATTTGATAAAGTATTTAAGTATATATTTACTATAAATATTCCAATTGTTCTTCACATAAGGCAATATGTTCTAAGTATTGGAATGTGAAAAATGTATATTTCATGTCACACTATTGGGTTTGCGCGTCTTTTTGGGTGTTTTTTTTTTTTTAAGGTTTTATTTCCACTTTTCACACTCCATTGAAGTCTATGGGGTAATACATTAACATGGTCGCAATATTCTAACTTCTGCTTTTTGCGTGTGTTGGGTTAGTGGGATTGATAAATAGTGCTCCACTCGTAATCTAGCACTTTGTCAGCTGTTTTTAATATTTTTGCTGCTGTTTGTACAAGAAGTGTGAGCTAACATATATTATAATATTTAAAGATAATTATAACTAACCCCTTATAGAATTTGCAAGTGGTCTGTTCTGTGACTGCTACAAACAAAAAGGAAGCGGAAGTACTCAAAAGGGGCAATAATTCAGTTTATAATAGGAAATAACAATTGCCCGTTGGAATAAAGTAAAATTCAATCTTTATCATAAAAAAACATAGGTGCAATCCCCATGCTAAGTACTATTTTGTGGGTTTTGAACAAATTGTTTCAATTCCTATAAGGAACACATAAGCTTTTCTCTAGCATGGATCTTATGCTGAACTCTTAATATATAAACAAATAAAGAATGTATTTACTTATTTCAAGTGCCTGATATTATATGCTCTAGGCTGAACTGAAATATTTATTCTGAAATTTTCTCTTTTGTTGTTGTTGTTTTGCTATATTCAAGCAAAAGATGGGTTACACCATGTTAGGAGCCAGGGAGTGAAGCCATACCTGTAAGGTTCATACAAGTCTGAAGATGCTAACATAGTAACAAAATCTTTTGGTGTAAAAGGTTATGATCATGCCAGGGTGAAACCAATCTACAATTGGAATGAGGAGGGTCTCAGGTCAATGTAGAGCATTTCCAGGTTCTCTGTGTATAAATTAAGATTACTGTTATCATTGTGTTTGATGTCCCTTTAAGTTTTCATTTGTGCACATTTAGCTTCAATTCTACTGTCATTATTTTTATAATCTTTGTCTTGCACCTAGGCACTTGTATAGAATTTGTCATGAATTTAACTACCAACTTCCTTCTGATGTTTTGTCTATTATACATTTAATTTATGGTTTTAAAATCATAGTAGCATAACAGGTGTACAATTACTATCTCGTATCTCATTCTCTAGTATTTTGTAAAAATGGTTTAATAAACCCCTCACTAAGGATGTGCATACGTTTCACCACATTTATCAAAAATAACAAATGTTGGTGGCATTTTTATCATTCTAAACAACAACTAGCAAACTCAAAATTCAAATGTCCAGTGTTACAATTTATTACCAAATATAGCATAAGAATATTCATAGAGCAACAGTTGAATGTTAATCATCATAGACTTAAATGCAAATCTATGAGAATCAATATTCAAATCTAAAGGGAGAATTTTTATTCTAAAATTTGAATGCCAAAATGACATTTACCAATCATTGCCCATGTTGTAACTGTATCTATTTTTGCCAACATGTAACATATAATGTACATATAAAACATTAATAATCAGTACCTATATAGTAGGTTTGGAGATGAAGTAAACAAATAAAAGTTATTTTCACTAATCAGTTTTGAGAATTCATAGATATTTAAATTGGTTGGAAAATCTTTTGCCATATTGACTAATTGGAACTTGCAGTCTCATCAACAGGGGCATTTTATTGGTTGATAATTTTTTCCATCTTAAAACACTGGTAATTGTTGGAATGTTTATTACCATTAACATGACTTATAATGTGAAGGTTATAAGTGAACAGGGTGACGTTTCCTCCAGAAATACAATTTTTTTTTGTTTTGTTTTAAAGGGACACTAAACACTAAGTACATTTCAGGAACCTCCCCCTAATCAGGGGTGCTGCCTTTTTGGAACCTAGGTTATACTGCAGGTATCTGAAGGAGAGTTTCTGCACATGTGCAAACTTGTCAGTAGTAAATGACAGATTTCAAAATGGCAGCACCCATGACTAAACAGAGACAGCCAATAACCTCAATACTATTCTTTGTAAAATGTATTTAGTGTTTAATGTCTCTATGAAGAGAGACATTTTCTCCATTGTATCGTTTTGTATCTTAAATAGGGTATATTAAAATGTATTACAATGTGTTTTTGTCTTTTGTTGTCCATATCAGTCAGTGGACATTTAAGTCTTGAGGGTTGGTTGCGCACAAACATACATTTCCTGGTAGTAAGAACATCAGCTTTAATTTTAAATCTGCTTTAAACCTTTTTTCATGCAAAAAATATTTTTAATAACTGCTCTTTCATATGCATTATAGAAAATATTTGACTTTAATGTGTCTATGTTAAATATCTAATGTGCTGCCTGAGCACGGCTATTTTTAATTTATCTGTATTGACACAAAAATGATTAATCTTATTGGCTTTTTTAAACAAATGCAAGGACATATTGAACCTAATCAACAAAAATATTAGGATGTCTACTCCTGTGAGTCCTCATTCAACCTTGATTAGTCCAAGATAGAGGATATGGATCTCCTGGACAAAATCATGTCAAGTTTTCCATGTAGCAACACACTGGCAGCCATCTTGAAAACCATACCACCACATTTGTAAAGACCAATGAAAACACTTTGCTTACACTGTGAGCCTTGTTTTTCAATAGAGCTTACAAAAGGCCTAGACAGGAATCAGATGGAGCCTAGAACCCACAAGGCTTCCTTGTAGTAACATCATCACTGATTGTAGGATCAGCAGGCCCTCCTAGAGTTGTGGTCCAGAGATCCCTATAGATAACTTTAAGCCCCTGGTGTTTATACTGGGTTTTCAGGTATAGAATGCATAAGATCTATTCAAGTGACTCCATTAAAAATAAATATGAATATTGATTTGCTTTGTGCGTTAACTTCCATTGCTGGAGATGAATGCAAAGCAATGTGTTGTTGATTCCTCCTATGCTCAGAAAAGAAAGAAGTCACCATCATTTGGCCTTGTGTATTTAATGCATTACAAAAATAATCTAATGAAGTTTATTAATAACAAAGTTTGTACAGAAGGCATATAAATTCCGCCATTTTGTATAATGTCTCTAAATACAACATTTTACAGTCAAGGCTTTTCCAGGAAAGTTAGTAGAAATTGATCTTGTTCTGGTGGTTTTTTCACCCATGTGCCCAGGCTTGAACTCTGAATGGCTTTAAATAGCTGCTGTTTTACAGATTGGTACTGAGGATTCACCAGCTTTGCATCACAGTACATTGACGGTGTCTCCCTGGAACTCCTTGTGCTTAACTGCAGGAAAACAAAAATAGAATTAATGAAAAATCTTAAAGAACAAGAGCATCTACAAACTATAAACACAAATAAAGGGATATGAAAAATGTTCTTCCATTAATCAGATAGCACATACATTTAAAAAAAAAAAAATCCAGTTAAAGGGATGTGAAACCCAAATTTTTTCTTTCATGATTCAGATAGAGTATGGAAATTTAAGAAACTTTCTAATTTACTCCTATCATCAAATTGTCTTTGTCTTGCTATCATTATTTGAAAAGCAGGAATGTAAGCTTAGAAACCGGCTCATTTTGGGTTCAGCACCTGTTTAGTGCTTGCTGATTGGTGGCCTAATTAAAAATGGAAGTATTTTTTTTTTTTTTAAATGAAATGCTCTATCTGAATTCTGAAAGTTTAATGTTGACTTAAAGGCACTGAACCTACATTTTTTCTTTCGTGATTCAGATAGAGCATGCGATTTTAAGCAACTTTCTAATTTACTCCTATTTTCAATTTTTCTTCGTTATCTTGCTATCTTTATTTGAAAAAGAAAGCATCTAAGCTTTTTTTTTAATCAGAACTCTGGACAGCACTTTTTTATTGGTGGATGAAATTATCCACCAATCAGCAAGGACAACCCAGGTTGTTCACCAAAAAATGGGCTGGCATCTAAACTTATATTCTTGTATTTTAAATAAAGATTCCAAGAGAATGAAGAAAATTTGATAATAGGAGTAAATTAGAAAGTTGCTTAAAATGTCATGCTCTATCTGAATCATGAAAGAAAACATTTGGGTACAGTGTCCCTTTAAGTGTCCCTGAGCTGCTATATACAGTGCTTTCATGTACAAATTCAAACGGATTGGAATGAGGTAATATTTTAAATGGATATGAAACGTCCAAATTTTATTTTGTTATTATGAAAGAGCATAGATTTTTAAAAATAGTTTCCATTTTACTATTATTACCAAATTTGCTTTGTTCCCATGATATTCTTTGTTGAAGAGATACCTAGGCAGATGCTGCCACATAGTGCTCCAGATATGGGCCGGCTCCTAAACTTATATCCCTGCTTTTCAACAAAAGATACCAAGAGAACTGAGAAAATTGATAATATAAGTAAATTAGAAAGTTGTTTAAAGTTACATGCTCTATCTGAATCATGAAAGAAAAATTTTGGGTTTAATATCCCTTTAACTTATGAACCCCCATGCTTTTACTTTGCAGCAGATGTCTAATAATTGTTGCTATGTATATTGCACCTGATTGGCTCACGAGCCATGTCCTGCTCAAAAGCTGCAATGCATCATGGTTCACAAGCAACAGTTTAAACCTGTTACTCAGTTAGTACTGAGCATTCATATAGTAATAAAATGCTTTTAATGAATTATAATATATTATTATGCTAAAGGAATAGTCTAGTCTACTCAAAATGAAACATGATTCAGACAGAGCAAGCAATTTTAAGCAACTTTCTAATTTACTCCTATTATCAAATTCTTATATACATTCTTTTGGTGTCTTTATTTGAAAAGGCAAGAATGTAAGCATAGGAGCCGGACAATTTTTGGTTCAGATCATGGGTAGCACTTTCTGATTGGTGTCTAAATGTAGCCACCAATCAGCAAGCACTACCCAGGTGCTGAACCAAAAATAGGCCGGCTCCTAAGTTTACACTCAAATAAGGATACCAAGAGAATGAAGAAAAATTGATAATAGTAGAAAGTTGCTTAAATTTGCATGCTGTATCTAAATCATGAAAATTAAATTTTGACTAGACTAAACTATTCCTTTAATATAATATGTAAATACTTCACATTCCAATGTTCTTCACATGGTTAGTACTAAGCATTCATATAGTAATAAAATGCTTTAATGAATTATAATATATTATTATGTTAATATAATATGTAAATATTTCATATTCCAATGTTCTTCACATACACACCTAGATTACAAGTTTTGCGCTATAGAGGGTGCGAAATGAATGCAACAAAAGTTGCGTTATTTCACCCTCCATAGATCCACCATTACAAGTTTCTAAAAAGCCGTCTTGTGCGTGCGTTATGGTGTCGATGAGCTACATACCACACAAAATCCGAGGGCTGCTTTGACATGCTCGTGCACACTTTCCCCATAGACATCAATGGGGAGAAGGTGTAAGAAAAAAAACTAACACCTGAAGTGCGGATTGGCGATCGCTGTAACACAACCCCATTGATGTCTATGGGGGAAAAAAAAGTTAGGTTTAAACCTAACACTCTAACATAAACCCTAAGTCTAAAAACCCCTAATCCACCGCCCCTGACATCGGCCACACAAAATAAAGTTATTAACCCCTAATCTGCAGCTCCCGACATCACCGCCACTAATAAAAGTTATTAACCCCTATTGAACTAACAATTAACCTAACATAACTATTATACTAAAATTAAAAAACTACCAATTAAAAAAACTAAATTACACATAAAAAAAACTAACACTACTAAAAAAAATTAAATCTAAAATTACAATAAATAAAAAATACTAAATTGCAAAAAATAACAAACACTAAATTACAAAAAATAACAAACACTAAATTACAAAAAATAACAAACAAAATTATCCAAAATAAAAACAATTACACCTAATCTAATAGCCCTATAAAAATATAAAAGCCCCCCCAAATAAAAAAAACAACTACCCTACAAATAAACTTCCAATAGCCTTTAAAATCAGCTCTTTTACCTGAAAAAAAATACAAAGACCCCCCAACAGTAAAACCCACCACCTATCCAACCCCCCAAAATAAAAAACCTAGCTCTAACAAAAACCTAAGCTACCCATTGCCCTGATAAAGGCATTTGTATGGGCATTGCCCATAAAAGGGCATGTAGCTCTTTTGCATTGCCCTTAAAAGGGCATTTAGCTCTGTTAAAAAAGCCCAAACCCTTTGAAGTGCGGGATTGATGTTGTGTTACAGTCTAAAATGCTTGCGGTATAGCTATACCGACAAGACTCGTAATGGCTGTGTTATGGTTTTGTACGCTGAAATGGACATTTTTTCAGCGTTAAAGCCGTAACGCAAAACTTGTAATCTAGGTGATAGTTAGTACTGAGCATTCATTTAGTAGTAAAATGCTATAATGCATTATACTATATTATTATGTTAGAATATCCCTTTAATGAATGAAAGTCTATGAAAATTTAAAATAATTGCTGCTATTCACACTCAAATGCAGTAAAGGTTGCTGAAATCTAACAGTATAAACTTATAATTATTGCGTTGGCTTAACTTCAATAAACCCTTCAAGCAGTGGAGGAATGCCAGCTGTAAACAAGACGCTGGTCTGTCTTGATTAGAACTTGTTACGGGCATGTTTTGCAATGTTAGTGAACTTAACACATTCACTAAACATGAGTCAGAAGCATATCTTATTATAATTAATGCATTAACACAAATGGCTGTAATTAGCAATCAATCCTATTTTAACTGAATAATGTCAAATTTGTTGCCACATTATTTCCAGATTGAAATATATAACTGACTCTATTTACTGTATTCCATTGAAAACCCTTATTAAATTAACACTAAAGAGTTAAATCAATGTAGGATTTATATACATGGTTGCAAGCAAAGAATGTTTTAATGTATTTGGTATTTTTTATTGCATTAATGTGTGCCAAAAGGTAATGCAATATAAAATGCTATATTGCTTTATGATTGCTAGGCATGAGCAACCAGGATTTTGAAGGGTGATAAAGCTAAATATTTACTCTCCCCACAAGTGGTGCGCTAACTGTTGTGTGCAAGCGATATTGGAATTCTCCAACGACAAAAATAGCGTGCGCATTATGAGTTGAAAGTAAACACGTTCGCTTGAGCATAATCAGATTTAAAGCGCGTTAGGTCAGCGTGACTTGAGAGCTCTGGTTAACTGTTACGGGAGAAGTGGTACAAAACACATCCAAAGTACATTTAACAGTACAGTTACACTCATAATAACACGGTCTGATAAAAAATATTTGTTTTAAACAAATTGCATTAAAAAGATTCAAGGATAAACTTCAGATAGAGGGGCCTGAAGACTCGCCAGAAACACCAGTTATGAAGACCGCTGCTCCATAACCCTGTCCGCCTGCTCTGATGAGGTGGACAGGAATCGCCAGAATTCAACCTGATTGAGTACGATCGGGTTGATTGACACCCCCTGTATCGAATAGTGCAGCAAATGAATATTTGGAAAACTAATTTTTCATAATATTTGTTTCAAAAGATGTATCCAAAACTATTTTTTTGCTGCTGCACAAGTCTAAAAAAAGACTAAAGCAGCCCCTTTATTAGCTCGCTTTGCAAAGCATTATGCCTTTTGCTATACTGCGCTGAGCGGTAGTATACTATAAACTTCAATGTCTTTTTAATACAATGGGCCTGAATTATTAATGTCCGCTGCACATCGATAAATGCCAACAGCATACGATGTCTGCATTTATCATTGCACAAGCATTTCACTAGAAATGGTTGTGTAATTCCGCCCCCTGCAGATTCGCAGCCAATCGGCCGCTAGCAGGGGGTGTCAATCAACCCGATCGTATGCGATCGGGCGGATTGCTGTCCGCTGCCTCAGAGGTGGCGGACGAGTTAAGGAGCAGCGGTCTTAAGAACGCTGCTTCTTAACTCCTGTTTCCGGCGATCCTGAAGACTCACGCAGAAACAGATGCATTCAGGGATTAAAAAATCGGCCCCAATGTCTCTTTAACTCTATACAAATATTCTATATTATCTATGCTGCTTCATATGGGAAAAATAACTAACTGTATATTGGAAAAATGACTAACTGTAAAATTAATGCTGTATGGGAACTACGTTTTGTTATATTTTTTGCTCCTGGCCACTGTAGAAATGTCTGTAAGACATATAAACATAATAGTTAAAATATAATAAAGGAGTCTTATTTTTTTGTTAAAGGGACACTGAACCCAAGTTTTTTCTTTTGTTCTTTCAGATAGAGCATGCAATTTTAAGCAACTTACTAATTTACTCCTATTATCAATTTTTCTTCGCTCTCTTGCTATCTTTATTTAAAAAAGAAGGCATCTAAGCTATTTTTTGGTTCAGCACAATGGACAGCACTTTTTTATTGGTGGGTGAATTTATCTACCAATCAGCAAGAACAACCCAGGTTGTTCACCAAAAATGGGCCGACATCTAAACTTACATTCTTGCATTTCAAATAAAGATACCAAAAGAATGAAGAAAATTTGATAATAGGAGTAAATTAGAAAGTTGCTTAAAATTACATGCTCTGTCTGAATCACGAAAGAAAAAAAAAATTGGGTTCAGTGTCCCTTTAATTTTCTTTTAATAAAATACATAAAAATATATTTGAAATGACCAGCATATTTTTTTGTTTCAGATGCCATTTTATAAATTACAGACGCATTAAGTGTTAAGCTATAGGAAACTACATCTCACTGGGAACACTGCAGCTTAGCTATGAACCACATTGTAGTGCACGACTCATATACATACAAATTAAAATGTTCCTAAGCTGAGGCCCAGTGGACAGTGATCCCAACATCCCACAGGTATCGCTTGTTGCTGGCAATTATCTTCAATTGCTGGCAAAGTACAATCCATGTTGTGTTGTAGGGAATTTCTGAATTCTTGCCATAATGAGAAAAATAATGGTAAAGCTGTTTCACAGATGCAATAGAGACTAATAGACTAAGGGAGATCAAAATTGTTTGGGATGTACAAACGTCTCTCATGAATACAAAGGAGGTCAAGATTTGATGAAACACAAGCACCAGAATGTATTTGTTGTCAGATTGCAGCCTTTTTCTATAAATATTGCAGATTCAGGTACAAAAATATGGTCTCTATTATGATCTAAATATTATTGTTATCAGGTTACTTGAAAAGGAAGGAAAATAATAATAAATAATGCAAATAAAAAGACATACAATGTATATAATATAGCAACATTATACTATTTAAAAACAAATAAAAATATATAGAAAATTATATGTATATTTTTAAAACTGGGTCCTTATGACAATAAACAAAAGAAAACATAATATTAAGAAAAAATATGTTTCAAAATATTAAAATAAGGACGTTTATTATTAGATGTTTAAATTAAAGGGACATTGGTTACAATTAAAACACACATCACTAGATTTCAGTTTTTCTGTTTCACATATATTAGGAAAAATGTTCTGTTTCAGACACAGCTTTTACTGTGCACAATGTATACATCCCTATGTCCACTTATCTGCATTCAGACACAAAGTAAATTCACAGAGATGTAGATAACACATTATAAATAGCATAGATATCAGTGCCCAGTCTGTGAGCCATAGTATCTAAAACAGTGATAGATTTAGCTAATAAAGGTATTTTGCAATCAGTACATTTTTTTTTTACTACATTTTTCCTTTAACAGGACATGAAAAAACTTTGAGATTATAATTCAATTGTTTCATTGTGCATAGTACGAACATATAATACACTTTCAGTGTATTTTCCCTCATTGTTTTCTTTAATTTTACTCTAAATATGGGAGGTTTTCCATTTGTGATAATTGGAAATGTACCCTGCTGACTTCTAATCCTGCTGCAAATCTATCCCCTGATTGGCTCAGCAGAGGAAATAAAAATACTGTCAAATTAACAAATATTTTGCTAACAAAATGGCAGTGACAAACACTATACTAAGTAAGTAAGTCTGGATTGGCTACTCCTAGTAAGGCACATTGCAGGGGAAGTTTGTATTCAGCGAGTGTTTACACTCTGCATGTTGTTGATTTATGGCAATGCTGTAAAATATCTTGTAGTTACAAAGTTGTCCCTTTAAGTATTTTTTCAATGGTTATAGCTATTTGTAAATACATTAGTACATTTTAAATTAGGTAAGAAAGGCACAATTCTGTATTTTAAAACATAACTGTGACTAATTTGTAAGAGAAACAGAACAAACATCTGCATGGAATCCTATGGAAAAAAATATTTCAAGATCTAGTGATATTGTCTATTATGAAGAATGATAGATTGTTATTGATTAGATATAAACTGCATATGTTAAATCTAGAGAAGAATTCAATTGACTTGCATTACAAATTATATATTAGCAGTATTATTTTATTATTTTCTAGCCATTAGACACAATCACAGATGTCAATAAATCCCTTTTAGATTAAATGGAATGAATTATTTTTTTGTCAATACTGGTAGAAATACACACACTTCTGAGGAATGGAAAAAAGGTTTTATGTAGACATTCAATTAGCTCTTACACTGAGCGGTAGATAATTGTCAGCATTAAAATGGGCATAAATTTACTGGCCAACAGATTGTTGGAAAGATTTTTATAGGTAACATGTTATGTAAAATGTGTTTGTCAATAAAGAACATAACTCATTGTTTACTGCTTTGTAATAAGTTCCTGTGAGAAGCAAATAAAATAAAAAGATTCAATTTAACTCTATTCAAGGGGTTTTCAAACCAGTCTTCTGGTCTCCGTAACAGGCCAGATTACATTGGGTGACAGCAGGTTCAAAACCATGTTTACTAATCAGCTAATTATTTCACCTGTGCTTCAGTTCAGATATATTGAAAATATGTCTTTTTAGGAGGCCGATGACAGGTTTGAAAACCCCTGCTCTATTCCCATGAATTTTATTATAAATGAAAATATTATTATTTACAACTGAGGAAAGGTTTTGTGCATAGAAACAATTATTATAAACGGGTATGTTTCAAAAAAATGTCAATCTTTAATAGAAAAACACAAAATAAAGAATATAAAAATACCATATAGTATGTTATATAATTAAAGGGAAATAAAACTTAATTCCACATCAAATGTTTGGTATTGTGCATTTTTTAATTAAAACAAAAATAGTTTCAATATATTTGCCCAATTTTCTGGTATTGTTTAACATTTATTTATTTTTTTAGTCACTGGGAGATTTGAAAGCTTGCTCTGCAGACTTCACAATCTTAATCTTGGTACATTCTACACAGTGTTTGTTTTAGGAGCTAATTTGTGTATGTCCCTAATTGTTCATGGGAAAGGGAAAATAATATAGGAGGGTTTAAAAAAGTACTGTAAAACAATGCACCATTTGTTTACAAAAGTTTAATACAAATGCTTTTAAAATGATTTTAAATAAACAAATATATACATATTTTGATTCCCTCCCAAACCTAAAAAGATAATTTTTTAATGACTGAAGCCTGACAGAAGGCAATGGATTTTTAATGCCTGTGGCTCATAAAGCACTTGGCTAGCTGCATATTTCAGGGGACTGTAAAATTGAATGCTATATTTTGCTAGATTATATTTTTAAATCAACTCCCCTTTCCTGCTTACTTATACACTTACTTATATGCTTACTTATATGCTTACTTGTTTATAAAGAGGTTATAAACAAACAGTGAAAATAAATGTCCTGTGTGTCTACAGATTAGAATATGAATGCTGAGCCAATCAGAGCAGGCATACATACATAAGTATGCCACAATCTCCAGCAATTCCCCAATGCTGATCTTTGTGGTGGGTGTATTTCCAGACTATGGGCCTGATTCTATAAAATGTGCTAGTCTATGTGTGGTTTTCCACACCAACACTCGCAGGGGCAGCTCGAATGGCGAGATGTCTCCCATACAAATAATGAGCGTTCTCTGCTAGGGAGAAGTTTGCGATGTAGGGTGAGGTACAGAGGGGGAAATCGGTGTGTTTTTAAACTTGAATTTTACGCCTAATACAAATGAAATGATGCTGTTCTTAGTGCACTGTACCTTAAAGGGACACTTACCCCAAAATGTTTCTTTCATGATTCAGGTAGAGAATACATTTTTAAAAAACATTCCAATTTACTTCTATTATTTATTTTGCTATATTTTTTAGATATCGTTTGTTGAAAAAATAGCAATGCACATGGGTGAGCCAATCACACAAGTCATCTATGTGCTGCCACCAATCAGCAGCTACTGAGCCTATCTAGATATTCTTTTCAGCACAGAATATCAAGAGAATAAAACAAATTGGATAATTTTATTATTATTATCAGGTATTTATAGAGCGCCAACAGATTCCACAGCGCTGAATAAAAGTAAATTAGAAAGTTTTTTTTAATATTGCATGCTCTTTCTAAATCATGAAAGAAAACATTTAGGATTCATTTAAATACACTGTAATTTTCATATGCATAGGTTTTCCTTTCAGAGTAATTAGTGTTTTAAGTATTTTGGTCAAAACTCGCTACCTTTCAATTTGAGAGAAAAACAGAGAGATCTTGAGAGAAAATGTCATACTCGCTCATGGAACACTTATATTCTGCCCATTTTACACACATTTTACTTATAACTAGGGGTGGGCGAATGTTTTGCAACATTCAAAAAATGAAATAAATGTTAAGACATTTATTTGTTTGTTTCGAATAGTTGTACAACATTGTAACATTCGTTTAATGTAATAGTATTTCTAATGCTGTCTTTAAATATAATATTTGACTAGAATTTTTATAGTAATTCGATTCCAATTTAAAAATTCGAATTTATGTTATTGTAATAGTATATCTAATGCTTTCTTTAAATGTAATATTCGAATAAGGCATTTTTAAAACTGAAACATTCAAATTGATATATTTGTATCTATTATGTATCCATTTACTAAATTCCCTACCATATGAATTATAGTATTTGCTAAATTGAATGTTACATTTGAAATTTTAATTGTGGACATTCAATCTAAACATTCGAAATTGAAAGTGACATTCGAAAACTGTAAATACTGTAGCATTCGATTATAGAATTGTTAAGAATATTCGTTCTTATCAACATTCGATTATGTAAATTGAATTTCGACAATAACATTCGTTCTAACATTCGAATATAAACACATTCACCCATCCCTACTTATAACTACAAATTATTATTTTTTTGTACATCCAGTCTACTTAAATTATGATTTACACTGTGCTTAATTAATACGATTTATTATTTTGTAATTTACATACAAATGGTTGAATTATTCTTTTTGTATGATTTTTAAATTATTAATTTTATTGTCCACTTTTGTAATGTGTTTATCTTTTTTATCATAAGAAAATGCGGTATTGCAAATGATATGCATTCTAAATAAATGTTTCCAAAGCCTTTAAACCTGTAATTTATACTGTTTTGCAGTCCAGGGACATAAACCTTGAAAATAATTTTGTATATATTTTTATCTCTTTTTTTAGGGACATATACACTGAAGCTCCTGGCTTAATTAGACAAATGTGTAGCATGTTGCAGGGTCATAGTTTTGAACCCTGTATAAATATACTACAGTAAAAGAAGTCATAAATAAATAATAAATATGTACAGGTAGCCTTTGGTTTACGCCGGTTCAATTTGCGCCGTTTCAGAATAACAACCTTTTTTTTCAGTCATGTGACTGCTATTGAAATGCATTGAAAAGCAGTGCATTGATTAAAATAGCCAGTAGGTGGAGCTGTCCGCTTGTGTTACAGCAAAGTTATGCAAGCTTAACAGGTCTGAAATTGACCTGTGTACACAGAACAGACATTAGCTATCAAGCAGGCACTTCCCTATTATCTTCCTGTCCAGCTGCTTGACGTGAGGGTGCCTAACTGCCTATTAATCACTGCAGATTGAAATGCATAGAATAGGTTCAGACCCAATATTATCTAACATGCTAACAATGCAGAGAACTGTTTGCAGAAAAATACAAGTAAAAAAACGTTTTTGTTCATTAAACTTAGTTTGATAATGATGCAGTCTGTTGTGTGATTATTTAATTAGGTGCTGTTAGCATATGTTTTTGTTCATTAAACTTAGTTTGATGATGATACAATCTATATTATTAGGTTTATAATGCTGTTTAGTATTTAAAGTCTTTATTTCAAAGCTTTAAAAATATTGTATTAGGTATTACTTATGACAATTTTGAGAGGGGCCTGGAACCTAACTCCCTCACTTCCCATTGACTTACATTATAAACTGGGTTTCAATTTACAACGGTTTCGATTTACAACCATTCCTTCTGGAACCTAACCCCGGAGTAAACTGAGGGCTATCTGTATTGCATTTTTTTTTTTATTATGGCTTAAAGGGACACTGAACTCAAATTTTCTCTTTCATGATTCAGATAGAGCTTGCAATTTTAAGCAACTTTCTAATTTACTCCTATTATCACATTTTCTTCATTCTCTTGTTATCTTTATTTGAAAAGCAAGAATGTAAGTTTAGAAGCCAGACTATTTTTGGTTCACAACCTCGGTTGTGCTTGCTGATTGGTGGCTAAATGCACCCACCCAAAAAACAAGTGCTGTCCAGTGTTGTGAACTAAAAAATGGCTGGCTCCTTAGCTTAGATACCTTCTTTTTCCAAATAAAGATAGCAAGAGAATGAAGAAAAATTGATAATAGGAGTAAATTAGAAATTGTTTAAAATTGCATGCTCTATCTGAATCATGAAAGAAAAAAATTGGGTTTAGTATCCCTTTGATAAATATTTTATGGGGATGCGTGAAGTTTTGAGCTTTAGTCCAAATTTGAGATGAATGTAAAGGTCTAGATAGGGAGAGGTAGCAGATGAGGCATGAATGTTCTTATTAAAGGTAGGAGTGGGCGTGCAAAGTGGGGATCTAAATACTTCTAGTTAGGGAATACACTGCTGAGAGACATATACTCTTACTGTGTATGATACATTCTGTACCATATCTTATCTTTATACAATCTTTCCACCTTGTGCATTACATTCAGCAGCATATTAACATTACGAGTGCATGAAACAAAAGCTGATAATTGTTTTTAAAGGGATAGTAAACATCTTGAGATTTGTGTATAAAGGGCAAGATTACAAGTGGAGCGCTAAATATCGCTTTCACAAAAGCGATATTTGCGCTCCACTGAGTAATACCACTGCACGCTAATGTGCACTGGTATTACAAGTTGTCTGCAAAGTGTAAATATATATGTATATAAATATATCCAAATATATTTATGTGTTAATATGTGTATATGTATAAATTCAATTCATATACATATATATTTACTGAGACCACAATGTAAAGGCACTTTTCAGTGATGTTTCTTTTCTAACACCCCACACCCATGAAATTTAATACACTAAAACAGTTTTTTGCAGACATTTTATTAAAAAATAAAGATCCTGCTATCTTTATTTTTTAATAAAATATATGGTACTTGTTTTTTGGGGACATTTTGGGGACAGTTATAAAATTAACCAGAGATCTGATCTCTGGTTAATTTTATAAGCACTAATTGCTACCGCGAGCTTGCGGTAACAATAACCAGCCACTTGTCAGGGCTGGTTATTTATCACACGCCCACAAATGGGCAAATTTGCCCACTTGTGGGCGCGCAATAAATTTGCACTCCACTTGTAATCTAGCCCAAAATGTTTCGTTATGCATAATCAAATAAGTTTGCAATATACTTTCATTATTTATTTTGGCCCCCTTTTCATGTAATTTAGCTCTAAAAATCTGGGGCCCGATCCAATATGCAGCGTCGCCCGCAAAAGCCGGCGACGCCAAATTTTGCGAGGGTTTGGCATCACATATACAGCGTAACCTAGAAGCTACACTTGTATATTTCACTCTTTGGCTGTAGTTTTTTGGCCCATAGAGTGATATACCAAACCCGCGCAGTTTGGTATCCAATATACAGCGTAAGGAATTACGTGGCGAAAATGGAGAAATCTTACTCCATTTTCACCTCGCCACAAAATGCAGGCGTAGTAAGAGTATTGGAGCGGATGAGAGCTACTTTAATTCTATTGGCTGATTTGAATAATCAGCCAATAGAATTACAGTAGCTCTTATTCTATTGGCTATTCAAATCAGCCAATAGAATTAAAGCAGCTCTCATGCGATTGGCTGATTTGAATTTGAAGGCTCAAATCAGCCAATAGGAATTCAAGGGACGCCATTTTTAATTGAGTACCTTGAATTCCTATTCAGTGTACGTCGGCGATCATATGAAGAGGATCCTCCACGCTCCATGGCTCCGGACTTCAGTTCTAGCGTCGCTGATCTTCAGTTCCTGCATCGCCTGTCTTCAGTTCCAGAGAGGACGGTCTTCAGCTCCGCGGTCATCGGTCTTCAACTCCTCCGCTCCGCGCCGGCTGGTTCCTGGAAGAAGAAGAGGTCGCCGCCTGGAAGAAGAATTCTCCGCCTTGAACAAGACCTTCTCCGCCGGTCTTCAAGACAGGTAAGGACCACTTGGGGGTTAGACTTAGGTTTTTCAAGGGGGGATAGGGTGGGTTTTAGAGTAGGGGTGTGTGGGTGGTGGGTTGTAATGGGGGGGGGTTGTTCTTTTTTTTTTACAGGTAAAAGAGCTAATTACTTTGGGGCAATGCCCCACAAAAGGCCCTTTTAAGGGCTGGTAATAGAGCTGATTACTTTTGTAATTTAGTTTAGGGTAGGGACATTTTTTTTATTTTGGGGGGCTTTGTTATTTTATTAGGGGGCTTAGATTAGGTGTAATTAGCTTAAAATTCTTGTAATCTTTTTTTATTTTTTGTAATTTAGTGTTTTTTTGTAATATAGTTTAGTGTACTTAATTATATTTTAGTTTAGATAATTGTAGTTTATTTAGTTAATTTATTGATAGGGTAGGTGTAATGGAAACTTAGGTTAGGATTTATTTTACAGGTAATTTGGTAATTATTTTAACTAGGTAGCTATTAAATAGTTATTAACTATTTAATAGCTATTGTACCTAGTTAAAATAAATACCAAGTTACCTGTAAAATAAATGTAAACCCTAAAATAGCTACAATGTAATTATTAATTATATTGTAGCTATCTTAGGGTTTATTTTATAGGTAAGTATTTAGATTTAAATAGGAATAATTTAGTTAATATTATTAATATTATTTAGATTTATTTTAATAATAATTAAGTTGGGGGTGTTAGGGTTAGACTTAGGTTTAGTGGTTAATATATTTAATATAGGTGGCGGCGGTGTAGGGGGATTAGATTAGGGGTTAATAATTTTAATATAGGTGGCGGTGGTATAGGGGGATTAGTTTAGGGGTTAATAAATTTAATATAGGTGGCGGCGGTGTAGGCGGATCATATTAGGGGGTAATATATTTAAAATATGTGGCGGCGGTGTAGGGGGATTAGATTAGGGGTTAATAATTTTAATATAGGTGGCGGCGGTGTAGGGGGATCATATTAGGGGTTCATAGAGTTAATGTAGGTGGCGGTGGGGTAGGGGGCTCACATTAGGGGGTAATAATTTTAATATAGGTGGCGGCGGTGTAGGGGGATCACATTAGGGGGTTAGACATTTAATGTCGCTGGCGGCGGTGTAGGGGGATTAGATTAGGGGTTAATACAGTTAATATAGGTGGCGGCGGGGTAGGGGGCTCTGATTAGGGGTTAATATATATAATATAGGTGGCGGCGGTGTAGGGGGCTCAGATTAGGGGGTAATACAGTTAATATTGGTGGCGGCGGGGTCCGGGAGCGGCGGTTTAGGGGTTAATACATTTATTGTTAGGAGTGAGAGGAGGGATTGCGGATAGAGGGGTATACGTGTCGGGCTATGTTTGGGAGGCGTGTTAGACAGTAACAGGAGATTTAGTATTTTAGTCAGTTTTTTAAGGCGGCGGAAGTTTCTAAAGTGCTGTAAATCACTGGCTACTCCAGAAATTTGTACTTACGCAGATTTCTGGACATCGCTAGTTTGTCAGACTTACGGCACTTTAGCAACTGCCGGTGCCGTATATGAGATAGCTCGCTATGCGAGCTGAAACTATGGGCGGCGCAAGTTTCCACGCTTGCGCCGAAACCTGCGCCGTATATAGGATCACGCCCCTGATTCCCAGAACTTAAACAGCACTTTGCTGACTTCTCAAGGCTAACCCTGCTGTATATCTGTCCATAATTAGCTTTAACTGATAACAACTGCAAACAATGCACTCTATGCTAACATTATAACCTAGCCTTGTTGTCTGAGGACTAAAGCCCAGACTGGCTTCCAAAGAAGGCAAATAATGAATGGAATTTGGCTATTGATAAATAAAATGATTTTAATTTGTTTTAAAAACATTTAGACTTGGCTGATATGTTATTCTGTAGCAACATAACATACATGTCTTGTAATTACAAGGTGTTTATTGTCCTTTTATAAAAAAAATACAGATCATGTGAGTTACTTGATGACATATTTCGAACAAGTGGACGATAGTGCAAGATTGACCCACCGGGATACCGGGACACTTGTGGCTGGTCAGTGGGCTGCCTCCACCATAGGTCACATCCTTCTTCAGGGAGGTCACGGAGCGAGCCTTTTGCGCATGCATAGCGCATTTCTTTAAGGCCTGATAAGGGTGCCGGTGTGGGGGCCTGTAGTGGCTAAAAAAAGGCCCTAGGCAAGGTAAGGGGATGAAGGCAGGGACCGGGGGGTTCTTGGGCTGGTCTTCAAAAATTTCCAGGGAAGGTTTGTTTTCTAAATCCAGCACTGGCGGGCTTAATAGTTAATTAACAAACCAATCCTTTCAAATCGCTAACTAGTTAAACATAAGCAGTCATAACATAAGCAGTCCTCCCTTTTTGTACCACCAAAATAGGGACATTAAACCCAAAAATTTTAATTAATGATTCAGATAGAGAATACAATTTTAAACAACGTCCTCGTTTACTTCTATTATCTAGTTTGCTTCATTCTTTAAACATCCTTTGTTGAAGAAAAGCAATGCACATGGGTGAGCCAATCACACGAGGCATCTATGTGCAGCCACCAATCAACAGCTACTGAGCCTATCTAGATATGCTTTCAGCAAAGGATATCAAGAGAAATAAGCAAATTAGATAATAGAACAGTAAATTCAAAAGTTGTTTAAAATGGCATGCTCTTTCTAAATCATGAAATAAAAATTTGTGTTTCATGTCCCTTTAAGTAAATTTGTGTCTATATACAGCATATATTAACTATAAAAATAAATACAGCATTACAAAAGATCTATGTACAAAAGAAACATTTTAAAATCATACAATGTGTAACCTTTCCCACACTCTATGAGAGCAACTGTTTTCTGATTTGTTAGCATGATTCACAAGGTTTTGCAAAGCTAGAGCAGTTTAGGGATACCCCATTGAAAAGTTGTGTGGAATGCATTCTTTGATGTACTTTGCTGTGGCATTTATTGGACAGATGTAATATTGTGCTTTGAGCTACGCAATCACTTTGAATGTTGTAGGGTCAATTTATTTCATTAAAGGGAAAGCAAACAATTTGAGATTGCAATATGTAATGTTTTGTCATTTCTAGCAAATAAAAAACTTTGCAAAATACTTTGCATTATTTATTTTGCCCCAATTTCATCTAGGGTTGCCACGTGTCCTCAATAAAAAAACTGAACAACCTGAAGGTGACTGGGTATGGATAATAGGTGGGTTCACACAACCCAAAGCTCTACTGTAGGCCCTATTCTTGGCCAATCATATCTTTTTTTTTTAAAACAACTAAGCAATGATGGTATCCCCTTGGATGCCAGTGACACACAAGTCACTGATTTTACCTGCCACTAACTTAAAAATAAGTGAATTGACCCCCCGACTACCAGTAGTGTACATAGCAATGTTTTTACAACCCCATGGTTGACAGTAAAAAAAAACACAGGGCAGAGATTTTTACCTCAGTAGTTCCACGTAACACACACAGAGCAATGTTTAACACCCTTCTTGACATAGAGAGCTCCACAAACACAGTTTCACTTCTTTCTGGGAAATATTTGTAAAGCATAGAGGGAAAGGTGGTCTTTATAATGTACAGTATATAGCTGTCCAGTATTTTTGTACAGATTTTACTGGGCATTTTACTGGGCAGGTTGGTGAAATATTGGACTGTCCAGTTAAATACTGCACACCTGCCATCACTAGTTTCCTGTAATTTAGGTCTGGAAATTGTGGGTTTTCCAGACTTCCTGCATACTTCATAACCCTTGCAGATGTGATAGCTACAACATGATAGTGGCTAGCTGTGTGTATTCCAGTAATAAGTCTGGATAGGTTCTTCCAAATAAAATAAGCAGTGGGAGGAGTTTGTCTGAATTAAAAACAAAACAAAAAAACACAACTATTATTTTAATTGAATGTAGTTCTGCAGAAAAAAAAATCTTGTAACTACAAGGCATTATTAATAATAATAACTAGTATTTATATAGCACCTTTCTCCCAGTGGGATCGAAAGCACTTTTTCAGCGATCGCTCTCAGAATTAACCAAATCGACAGCTGAATAGTAATAGTTGTTATTTTTAATGGTACTCATTTTATCGACCTTGGAAGGATGAAGGCTGAGTTGGCCCTCCTGGGATTTGAACCTGTGACCTTTGAACAGGCTTTCGTAGTCAGGGCATTTTACCAACTGAGCTACCTCACCGGCATATTATTGTCCCTTTAAGTATGATGTAGATGCCACAGCCTCTCTAAAAAGTACAGCATGGTATTGTACAGCAAAATAAACAATCAGCATTGCTTTATTTTCATGGAAGTTTTATGGGGGAGGATTGAATTTTGAGATCTACGCCGGCTAAAAAGTATTTGTCAAACATAAAGCTATGGCATACCTTTCCATACAGCTTTGCCCATCGAGAATACAGCATGTGCTTACAAAGCCTTGATGAGTTTCCACAGCTTGTCTTTCCTGTTGTTGTGTTAATGATCTCCATATCTGAGCTACCAATTATCCAATTTACGCTTACGTTTTGAGATTTTCCTGGCTGACGTGCTTCAGCATTGCTTATACCTGTCATAAAACCAAAACACCATCATAAACATGTGAAAGGACAAGACACTCAAACAGAAGACCTTATAAATATACTGCATTTAAATGTCCCTACTTGATTCCGCCAAAAATAGTATAAGGTTCCTTGAATTATTGATAAATGTATAAAGTAACTTAAAGGGACAGAATAATAAAAATTGTAATGTGCATGGGTGCATTTCAGTTTTGCTTACTTTATTAGGAAAAATACTTGGAAAAGATGATACTGTTTAGGAGCATATGTGTATATGCTGCATATGCCAAAGTGTACCTGAGTTAAAACACTTTGGGGCCTTTTTATGAAAGGCCTGTCGGACATGATCCGACATTGAGGATCATGTCCGACAGACCTCGCTGAATGCGGAGAGCAATACGCTCTCCGCATTCAGCATTGCACCAGCAACTCTTGTAAACTGCTGGTGCAACGCCGCCCCCTGCAGATTCACGGCCAATCGGCCGCTAGCAGGGGGGGGGTCAATCAACCTGATCAAATTCGATCAGATTGAATTGCGGCAATGTCTGTCCGCCTCCTTAGAGCAGGTGGTCAGGTTATGGAGTAGCGGTCTTTAGACCACTGCTTCATAACTGGTGTTTTTGGCAAGCCTGAAGGCTCACCAGGAAAACGGGGCTTTAAGCTCCGTACGGAGCTTGATAGATATGCCCCTTCATCTGCTAAGATTGCTGGCAACGGGATGTAATCATGTCAGTGATTACTTTGTCTGCATCATACAGCCAACCAGTGGTTATCTGAGTAGGTGAGGTGTTTGAATTTGGGTGCACTTTGCAGACTCAGCATATCAACATGCATCACTTGCCACTGTCATGGATCTTGCGTCACTGGTTGGGACCTTTGTTCACTATCTCTACCACAGATTTGACAGTCAGGTTAAAAGTTTATGGGGACTGCCCGGCACTCTCCCTGAAAAAAAAAAGCTGAATCTGCACACCCACATACCCACAAACACTGCTGGGTCACTACGCACAAGTCGCCTCACTTCCTGTTCTCCAGGAAGTGATGGGATTTATAACATACTGTTTGCCCCTGAAGCAGTAAAAACATTTATATGCACCAATCAGTTTTGACTATTATGTCCATTTCAATCCAACTTCATGATGTTCAGTCTTGAATTTAGATTTTAATTTACAGAATGGAAATATGAACATTTTACTAATTTACATCTTCTGAGTGATAAAACAAATCAAGAAATAGCTTTGATCATAATGTAGGTTTGAAAAAAAAAAAGTTTTACATTTTTTTTCTGGGTCAGATTGATGTGCTTAAAGGGACATGAAACACTTTAAGATGGTAATATAACATGATAAACTGTATACTGTATATTAGACATCTCTACAATATACTTTCATTATTTATTTTGTTTCCTTTTCCTGTAACTCCATTCTGAAATTGTGAGCTATTCAGTTCCTGTTAGAAGTGGAAGTGCAGAACATTGTTATATTCCCCACAGTCATTGGCTGCACACTCTAGTGGCCTACATATAACTGTCCCTAATTGGCCACAGCGGAGAAGGTAACCTAAGTTCCAACATGGCAGCTGCCATTGTTTTATAGACATTCAAATTTTACACTTATTTTGTCACTATTTAAACAACTAATAAAAACTTAAAAAAAAGATCTAGATGTTTTTCTCATACTAATCTATTCTTTGAATGCATCATTCTATCTAGCATTTATTTAGTGTTTAACGTCCCTTTAATGTTGTGGAGGAAAGAACTAAGATTTCTGACTGATGCTCAGATTGTCCTTCATCCTTTTTTTTCAGTAAAACTTTTTAGATGTGAATTTCCTTTTCTTGGCCCCTTTCTTTATATTTTTTTGTCTCTTTAAAATAAAATTTGAAAATGCATATTACACCGTCTGCTGATGCACTGCATTATTATTTTTTTAACTGTAATGTTTTAATCAATTTTTATGGAAAAAAAGAAAGAAATAAAGCAAGTTTCCAGCAGTTACATAAAGCAAATGCAGTTCTTATATATCCATTTTAAACTATAGAACATACCTAAAAAAAAAATAAACACACGTAAAAACACATATAAACGTGTCTGACTTCAATCAAAACTGCTCCATGCATATGCTGTAGTTACAGTGATTAATTTACACAAAGATAGTGATCTAACCTGCTGCACAGATTTACTAAAAACTTTAACATTGTGTCTGGTTGTGAGTTTAACAAATTAATTTCTGGATAGGATTGTGTCATTACTTAATATTTGTTCTGCAAAAAAGTTGAGATCCTAGTGCAGCAAAGGGGATAAGTCACGCAGGGATGGGCAGCACAGTCGAGAAAGAAAACAACCGCAGCTTTCGGCGTTCTACTGTGTAACCTGGAAGTCACTCCCAAGAACGGGTAAGCAAAGTCCTCCAGCAGTGCCAGCACCCGGAGTGCCATAACCAAAGCGGCGGATAAATCCGCAACAATCAGCACATAGCAAGAAGAGTGATAGGCACTACACCAAGACCCGGAAAGTTTAAAATAAAAAAAAATGCTTTATTTTGGACATATTAAAAAGGCAGACAGACATGGCAGGTAAGGTGGACAGACAGACTGACGCGTTTCGCGCCACCATCGGTGCTTACTCATACTCCACTTGTAATGTAGCCCTTATTGTGTATGCAGATATCACTCAATGAATAGATTATTTTTTAGTGCATATATATAAAAATACTTTATTGCTCTTTAAAGTAGCGATACACAGCTGGGTGCCAGGTAGGCAGCAAATGCTTAGCTGGCAAATATTAACCCTCACTTAAAGGGACATGAGCCGTAGAATTTTCTTTCATGACACATATAGAGAATATAATTTTAAATAACTTTCCAATTTACTTCTATTATCTAATTTGCTTTATTTTCTTCATATTGTTTATTGAAGAAGCAGCAATGCTCTACTAAGATCTACTGTAGCTGAACACTGGATGAGCCAATAACATGAGGCATATATGTGCAGCCACCAATCAGCAGCTCTTGAACCTACCTATGTATACTTTTCAACAAAGGATACCAAAAATACAAAACAAATTAGATAATAGAAGTAAATTGTAAAGTTGTTCAACATTGCATGTTTTATCTGAATCATGAAAGAAGAAAAAACGGGTTTCATGGCCCTTTAAGTTGCTACATTTAACATTTACATGTTAAAAAAGAGGGTTTTTGTATGTAGATTCTAGTTTTATAGCCTGACTAGCCAGTTCCACTTAGAGGGCTCTTATAGGGCTCTATTTATCAAGCCCCTCTCCTACCTTCGACTGCAAGTTCTCACAAGAAAACCTGCAGTCAGGATTTATCAAGCAGCGGTCATCAGACCTTTTAAGTGGATAATTTCAATGTCCCCAGTCTCGTCTGACCTGGGAGATTGACAAATCCTGCCCGCGCGTGATTGGCTGTGCGCGGGTGGGGTTGCACGTGAGCACAAAGGTGCGCTTGCATGCAATGTTAAATTCCTGAAGCAGATTGCTGCTGTATGCCCTTGATTAATAAATCAAGCCCAGAACTGGAGATATAGGGGCCGATTTACCATGCTGCGAATGCAGCAGTTTCCGCTCGAGCCTTGAGGCCCGCCAGAAACAAAAGTTAAGAAGCAGCAGTCTTAAGAACGCTGCTTATTAACTCATCCGCCACCTCTGAGGTGGCGATAGCAATCATTCCGTTCAGATACGATCGGGATGATTGACACCGGCTGATTGGCCTGGAATGTGCAGGGGACGGCATTGCACAAGCATTTCACACGAAATGCTTGTGCAATGATAAATACCGACATCGTATGCTGTTGGCGTTTAGCGATGTTGGGCGGACATGGTTCGCTACAGCGTATCATGTTTGCCCGCACACTGATAAATCGGCCCCATAGACCCAACTTAAAGAGCTACAGTAGGTAATGTTGTCTTTAGTTGCAGTATATTATACTTGAAGTGTTTTAGAATATTCCCAAATCTTCTGAATAATTTTCATTTAGAGCAACTATTTCTCACATGCATTTACTGAAGTTCACCTTAATGTTGAAAGCTAAAAAATACTGCAATGTGGCCAAGGGATTTATCTATGGAAATATTTTCATCTTAAAAATGTCAGTGGAAAACTAGATTAATTTTAGAGAACAGGAGTAAAGCTTTGATAAATCCCTTGCAAGATGTTTGCTGCATAAATTACATCGAGTCACAAAGAACGGCTGACAGGCGCAGTGCCTCTGTTCTCTATGGCAGGCGCTGACAGTTTTTCTCCTGTTTATCTCCATAAAATGTGGATCAGATAATAAATTCCATGACTTGATTTTTTAGTCCTTTAAGGGGTTAAACCTTTCAGTTTAACATATTTCTCCTTTGTCATTTTACTGCAATGCTAATATATACTGTATATATATATATATATATATATATATATATATATATATATATACACAAATTCTCTCTTTCACTCTATGTGTGTGTTTTGTATGTGTGTTTATATATATATATATATATAGATCATGTGAGTTCTTAATTTTGTTAACATATGGTATAGTATTTACATTCATACCCATGGTTGCTTACTTGGTGATTCGGACCACAGTTTACGTACCCTCTCGTAATATATTTCCATAATTTATTTTGGTCATATATTCTTTAATTTAGCACTGTTATTCTATCCCCCCCCCCCCCGGCTCTAGAGGCTAAAGTGTACCCTGGAGAAACCAGAACTCTGACTCTAAAATATTCTACACAGTGATTGCTTGATCTGTGCAGGATGTTATTTTTATATGTCCCTAAAAGGCCACAACAAAGGAGATAAGATAAAGAAACTATTACAGGAAAGCACTGTTTTCTTAGTATGTAGATCTTTGCCATGCAAATAATTTATGATTTTATATTACAGCTGCATGCATAAAGAAAATGACTTTAAATGCAATATACCAATGTTTTCCTAGCCAAGATTCTCAATGGTGAGAGATTTCTCAAGTTTCCCTGGGGTTGGGGAATATCCTACAATTAATTTACAGGAAATGTGTGCGCTATAAATAATGGTGTATTGCAACGTTTTTAATTATGTATAACTAAACATATTATGGGTCATTTAATTAAAGTTTCATGTCCCTTTAAAATTTGCTGATACTTTTTTTTTCTGTGTTACATTTGACTGAATTTTACAGCATAGTTTACTAATTCTATTTTAATTCTTTGATTATCAAAGAGGATTAGTTGATTTTTGAACAAAAGGTTCCAATTAATGCTCAGCTATAGAGGATTTCACAGCTGTGATTTGACTAAACCAAATATAAGACAACCAGCTTGAGCTACATTTAGTGGATATCAAAGGTCTCTCTTCTGATATTTTGCCCCGATGGCAATGTCATAGCTGAGATAATATCATAGCTGTGATGTCACCTTGGCAGCAATGACCCCAGAGACACGATGTGGCTGCAGCCATATTACTTGTGTATTTATGTTGCCTCTGGCATTGCCACAGGGAGAGCAAACTCCTATTAACTAAAACAGCCGAAGCAAAAAAACGTAGCTCAGTCAATCATTTTTACAAGGCAAAGTGCTCAGCTGCTGCTAAAAATCCTTAATGCAATGAGAAAAAATAGAAAGAAAGTGAGCATCAATGAGACTGAAATAAAACCAAAACCGACACACAGATAAATATAATAAAAAATATACGCACTTTATCTTGGTGGAACAAACAAATGATGCGTGCCACTTGCCATGGCAGCATCTCTGAACAATGTGATAAATGGTTAATCAGAAGGTGGTGAGTGAGTGCTGGGAATTTGTCAAACGCATAAACAGCAGCCTCTGGCTCTTCTAAACTAACTCTGTGTTGCTTTTGTGTTCGTATGAACAGCCCTCTGTTAGATGATGTGCTCTTTGCGTAATAGCTTGAGAAGTTCTAGCTAATGATGACTGCACACCTTTGTCTCTAAGTTATGTTTTACAGTCTCAAATTCATTAACATTGTCAAGTAACTGTTCTCTAATCTATTATATACATTTAAATACTAACGCCTAGATTTAGAGTTTTGTCGGTAACGACCCGCGTAGCTAACGCTGGCTTTTTTCTGGCCGCACCTTTTAAATAACTATGGTATTGAGAGTTCACAGAATGGCTGCGTTAGGCTCCAAAAAGGGAGCTTACAGGCATATTTACCGCCACTGCAACTCTCAATACCAGAGTTGCTTATGGACCCGGCCATCTTAAAAAACGTGCTCGTGCACGATTCCCCCATAGAAAACAATGGGGCTGTTTGAGCTGAAAAAAACCTAACACCTGCAAAAAAGCCGCGTTCAGCTCCTAACGCAGCCCCATTGTTTGCTATGGGGAAACACTTCCTACGTCTGCACCTAACACCCTAACATGAACCCCGAGTCTAAACACCCCTAACCTTACACTTATTAACCCCTATTCTGCCGCCCCCGCTATCGCTGACCCCTGCATATTATTATTAACCCCTAATCTGCCGCTCCGTAAACCGCCGCTACTTACATTATCCCTATGTACCCCTAATCTGCTGTCCCTAACACCGCCAACCCCTATATTATATTTATTAACCCCTAATCTGCCCCCCACAACGTCGCCTCCACCTAACTACACTTATTAACCCCTAATCTGCCGAGCGGACCGCACCGCTATTATAATAAAGTTATTAACCCCTAATCCGCCTCCCTAACATCGCCGACACCTAACTTCAAACATTAACCCCTAATCTGCCAACTGGAGCTCACCGCTATTCTAATAAATGTATTAACCCCTAAAGCTAAGTCTAACCCTAACACTAACACCCCCCTAAGTTAAATATAATTTAAATCTAACGAAATTAATTAACTCTTATTAAATAAATTATTCCTATTTAAAGCTAAATACTTACCTGTAAAATAAACCCTAATATGGCTACAACATAAATTATAATTATATTATAGCTATTTTAGGATTAATATTTAATTTACCGGCAACTTTGTATTTATTTTAACCAGGTACAATAGCTATTAAATAGTTAAGAACTATTTAATAGCTAAAATAGTTAAAATAATTACAAAATTACCTGTAAAATAAATCCTAACCTAAGTTACAATTAAACCTAACACTACACTATCAATAAATTAATTAAATAAAATACCTACAATTACCTACAATTAAACCTAACACTACACTATAAATACATTAATTAAATACAATATCTACAAATAAATACAATGAAATAAACTAACTAAAGTACAAAAAATAAAAAAGAACTAAGTTACAAAAAATAAAAAAATATTTACAAACATTAGAAAAATATTACAACAATTTTAAACTAATTACCCCTACTCTAAGCCCCCTAATAAAATAACAAAGCCCCCCAAAATAAAAAAATGCCCTACCCTATTCTAAATTAAAAAAGTTCAAAGCTCTTTTACCTTACCAGCCCTGAACAGGGTCCTTTGCGGGGCATGCCCCAAAGAATTCAGCTCTTTTGCCTGTAAAAAAAACACATACAATACCCCCCCCAACATTACAACCCACCACCCACACCCCTAATCTAACCCAAACCCCCCTTAAATAAACCTAACACTAAGCCCCTGAAGATCTTCCTACCTTATCTTCACCATACCAGGTTCACCGATCGGTCCTCGGAAGTGTTGATCCAAGCCCAAGCGGGGGGCTGAAGAGTGACGTCCATCCTCGGGCTGAAGTCTGGATCCAAGCGGCGGCTGAAGAAATCCATCATCGGGCTGAAGTCGGAAGTCCATCATCGGGACTGGAGCGGAGCGGAGCCATCTACTTCCAAGCCGACGCGGAACATCCTCTTCAACCGACGACTAGACGACGAATGACGGTTCCTTTAAATGACGTCATCCAAGATGGCGTCCCTCGAATTCCGATTGGCTGATAGGATTCTATCAGCCAATCGGAATTAAGGTAGGAATATTCTGATTGGCTGATGGAATCAGCCAATCAGAATCAAGTTCAATCCGATTGGCTGATCTGATCAGCCAATCAGATTGAGCTCGCATTCTATTGGCTGATCGGAACAGCCAATAGAATGCAAGCTCAATCTGATTGGCTGATTGGATCAGCCAATCGGATTGAACTTGATTCTGATTGGCTGATTCCATCAGCCAATCAGAATTTTCCTACCTTAATTCCGATTGGCTGATAGAATCCTATCAGCCAATCGGAATTCGAGGGACGCCATCTTGGATGACGTCCTTTAAAGGAACCGTCATTCATCGGGAAGTCGTCGGAAGAAGAGGACGGATCCGAGCTGGAGGTATTCAAGATGGAGCCGGTCGTCATCGGATGAAGATAGAAGATGCCGCTTGGATCAAGATGGTTGCCGGTCCGGATCGCCTCTTCTTCCCGGATAGGATGAAGACTTTGGAGCCTCTTCTGGACCTCTTCAGCCGCCGGATGATGGATCGCCAGCCTCCGCTTGGGTTGGATGAAGATTTTGGAGCCAGGACCGATCGGTGATACCCGGTGAGGTGAAGATAAGGTAGGAAGATCTTCAGGGGCTTAGTGTTAAGTTTATTTAAGGGGGGTTTGGGTTAGATTAGGGGTATGTGGGTGGTGGGTTGTAATGTTGGGGGGGGGGTATTGTATGGCTGGTAAGGTAAAAGAGCTTTGAACTTTTGTAATTTAGAATAGGGTAGGGCATTTTTTTTATTTTGGGGGTCTTTGTTATTTTATTAGGGGGCTTAGAGTAGGTGTAATTAGTTTAAAATTGTTGTAATTTTTTCTAATGTTTGTAAATATTTTTTTATTTTTTGTAACTTAGTTCATTTTTATTTTTTGTACTTTAGTTGTATTTATTTGTAGGAATTGTATTTAATTTATTTATTGATAGTGTAGTGTTAGGTTTAATTGTAGATAATTGTAGGTATTTTATTTAATTAATTCAATGATAGTGTAGTGTTAGGTTTAATTGTAACTTAGGTTAGGATTTATTTTACAGGTAATTTTGTTATTATTTTAACTAGGTAACTATTAAATAGCTATTAAATAGCTTAACTATTTAATAGCTATTGTACCTGGTTAAAATAATTACAAAGTTGCCTGTAAAATAAATATTAATCCTAAAATAGCTACAATGTAATATATTGTATTAGGGTTTATTTTACAGGTAAGTATTTAGCTTTAAATAGGAATAAGTTATTTAATAAGAGTTAATTTATTTAGTTAGAATAAAATTATATTTAACTTAGGGGGGTGTTACGGTTAGGGTTAGAATTAGCTTTAGGGGTTAATAAATTTAATAGAGTAGCGGTGAGGTCCGGTCGGCAGATTAGGGGTTAATAATTGAAGTTAGGTGTCGGCGATGTTAGGGAGGGCAGATTAGGGGTTAATACTATGTATTATAGGGTTAGTGAGGCAGGAGTGAGGCGGATTAGGGGTTAATAACTTTATTATAGTAGCGGTGAGATCTGCTCGGCAGATTAGGGGTTAATAAGTGTAGGCAGATGGAGGCGACGTTGAGGGGGGCAGATTAGGGGTTAATAAATATAATATAGGGGTTGGCGGTGTTAGGGGCAGCAGATTAGGGGTACATAGCTATAATGTAGGTGGCGGTGCTTTGCGGTCGGCAGATTAGGGGTTAATTATTGTAGGTAGCTGGCGGCGACGTTGTGGGGGGCAGATTAGGGATTAATAAATATAATATAGGGGTCGGCGGTGTTAGGGGCAGCAGATTAGGGGTACATAAGTATAACGTAGGTGGCGGTCGGCAGATTAGGGGTTAAAAAAATGTAATCGAGTGGCGGCGATGTGGGGGGACCTCAGTTTAGGGGTACATAGGTAGTTTATGGGTGTTAGTGTACTTTAGAGCACAGTAGTTAAGAGCTTTATAAACCGGCGTTAGCCCAGAAAGCTCTTAACTACTGACTTTTTTCTGCGGCTGGAGTTTTGTCGTTAGATTTCTAACGCTCACTTCAGCCACGACTCTAAATACCGGAGTTAGAAAGATCCCATTGAAAAGATAGGATACGCAATTGACGTAAGGGGATCTGCGGTATGGAAAAGTCGCGGCTGAAAAGTGAGCATTAGACCCTTTCCTGACTGACTCCAAATACCCCTCTAACGCTGGTTTTCACGGCTACCGCCCAACTCTAAATCTAGCCCTAAGAAACTAAGTAATATTGATTTTTTTTTTATTGCTATGCAGTCTGTGCTTTTCTGCTTTGAGATTTTATGTATTTATTCAGGTATCTTTCTATATGTTACAAATTAACGGCTAGATTACGAGTTTTCCATTATGAGGGGTGCAGTACTAACTTGCACGTTATTGTCACTGCTCACTTACCTACAGCGCTGGTATTACAGGTTTTTACAAACCCGGCGTTAAAAGGCAAGAAGTGAGCATAGAGCAAAATGGTGCTCCATACCGCACTCCAATACCAGTGCTGCTTAAGTCAGCGGTGAGCTGGTTGTACATGCTCGTGCACGATTTCCCCATAGACATCAATGGGGAGAGCCGGCTGAGAAAAAGTCTTACTCCTGCAAAAAAGCAGCGTAAAGCTCAGTAACGCAGCCCCATTGATTCCTATGGGGAAACTAAAGTTATGTTTACACCTAACACCCTAACATGAACCCCGATTCTAAACACCCCTAATCTTACACTTATTAACCCCTAATCTGCCGCCCCCGACATCGCCGACATGACACTCTATTTATTAACCCCTAATCTGCCTCTCCGGACATCGCCGCCACCTACATTATACTTATAAACCCCTAATCTGCTGCCCCCAACATCACCGACACCTACATTATATTTATTAACCCCTAATCTGCTGCCCACAACATCGCTGACACCTACATAATGTTATTAACCCCTAATCTGCACCCCCAACATCGCCGCCACTATAATAAACATGTTAACCCCTAAACCGCCTTACTCCCGCATCGCAACTACTAGTTAAATATTATTAACCCCTAATCTTCCGCCCCTAACATCGCCGCCACCTACCTACATTTATTAACCTCTAATCTGCCGCCCCCAATGTCGCCGCCACTATATTATATTTATTAACCCCTAAACCTAAGTCTAACCCTAACCTTAACACCCCCTAACTTAAATATAATTAAAATAAATATAAATACTTTACTTTAATTATTTCTATTTAAAACTAAATACTTACCTGTAAAATAAACCCTAAGCTAGCTACAATATAACTAATAGTTACATTGTATCTAGCTTAGGTTTTATTTTTATTTTACAGGCAAGTTTGTATTTATTTTAACTAGGTAGAATAGTTACTAAATAGTTATTAACTATTTACTAAATACCTAGCTAAAATAAATACAAATTTACCTGTAAAATAAAACCTAACCTAAGTTACACTAACACCTAACACTACACTACAATTAAATAAATTACCTAAATTAAATACAATTAAAGGGACATTAAACCCAATTTTTTTTCTTTCATGATTCAGATAGAGAATACCATTTTAAACAACTTTCTAATTTACTTCTATTATTTGCTTCATTCTCTTGATATTCTTTCCTGAAAAGCATATCCAGATTTGCTCAGTAGCTTCTGATTGGTGGCTGCACATAGATGCCTTCTGTGATTGGCTCGCCCACGTGCATTGCTATTTCTTTAACAAAGGATATCTAAAGAATGAAGCTAATTAGATCATAGAAGTAAATTGGAATGCTGTTTAAAATTGCATTATCTGTCTGAATTATGAAAGAAAACTTTTGGGTTTAATGTCCCTTTAACTAAATTAAATACAATTAGCTAAATTACAACCCCCCCCCCCTCCCACTAAATTACAGAAAAATAAAAAACAAATTACAAGATCTTTAAACTAATTACACCTAATCTAATAGCCCTATCAAAATAAAAAAGACCCCCCCGCAAAATAAAAAAACCCTAGCCTAAACTAAACTACAATAGCCCTTAAAAGGGCCTTTTGCGGGGCATTGCCCCAAAGAAATCAGCTCTTATACTTGAAAAAAAAATACAAACAGCCCCCCAACAGTAAAACCCACCACCCACACAACCAACCCCCCAAATAAAACCCTAACTAAAAAAAACTAAGCTCCCCATTGCCCTGAAAAGGGCATTTGGATGGGCATTGCCCTTAAAAGGGCATTTAGTTCTATTGCTGCCCAAAGCCCTAACCTTAAAATAAAACCCACCCAATAAATCCTTAAAAAAACCTAACACTAACCCCCTGTAGATCCACTTACAGTTTTGAAGATCCGACATCCATTGTCAACGAACCCGGGAGAAGTCCTCATCGAAGCGGCAAGAAGTCATCAACAAAGCCGGGAGAAGTCTTCATCCAAGCCGGGAGAAGTCTTCATCCAGACGGCATCTTTTATCTTCATCCAGATGGCATCTTTTATCTTCATCCATCCGGCCAGAGCGGGTCCATCTTCAAGACATCGGGTGCGGAGCATCCTCTTCCAACGACGACTACCCGACGAATGAAGGTACCTTTAAGTGACGTCATCCAAGATGACGTCCGTTAGATTCCGATTGGCTGATAGAATTCTATCAGCCAATCAGAATTAAGGTTGAAAAAATCCTATTGGCTGATGCAATCAGCCAATAGGATTGAACTTCAATCCTATTGGCTGATCCAATCAGCCAATTGAATTGAGCTTGCATTCTATTGGCTGTTCCAATCAGCCAATAGGATTTTTTTCAATCTTAATTCCGATTGGCTGATAGAATTCTATCAGCCAATCGAAATCTAAGGGACACCATCTTGGATGACGTCATTTAAAGGAACCTTCATTCCAGAAGAAGCCATCGATTGAAGAGGATGCTCCGCGCCGGATATCTAGAAGATGGAGCCGCTTTGAGTCGGAAGGATGAAGATAGAAGATTCCCTCTGGGTGAAGACTTCTGCCCATCTGGAGGACTACTTCTGCCGGCTTCATTGAGGACATCTTGCAGCTTGGATGAAGACTTCTCCCGGCTTCGTTGAGGAAGGATGTCGGCTCTTCAAAACTGTAACTGGATCTTCGGGGGTTAGTGTTAGGATTTTTTAAGGGTGTATTGGGTGGGGTTTAGTTTTAGATTAGGGGTTTGGGCTGCAATAGAGCTAAATGCTCTTTTAAGGGCAATGCCCATCCAAATGCCCTTTTCAGGGCAATGGGGAGCTTAGGTTTTTTTAGTTAGGGTTTTATTTGAGGGGTTGGTTGTGTGGGTGGTGGGTTTTACTGTTGGGGGGGTTTGTAATTTCTTTTACAGGTAAAAGAGCTGATTTCTTTGCGGCAATGCCCAGCAAAAGGCCCTTTTAAGGGCTATTGGTAGTTTAGTTTAGGCTAGGTTTTTTTTATTTTGGGTGGGCTTTGTTTATTTTGATAGGGCTATTAGATTAGGTGTAATTAGTTTAAAGATCTTGTAATTTGTTTTTTATTTTCTGTAATTTAGTGTTTTTTTTGTAATTTAGCTAATTTTATTGAATTTAGTTAATTGTATTTAATTTAGGGAATTTTTTTTAATTGTAGGGTTAGGTTAGGTGTTAGTGTAAGACAGGTTAGGTTTTATTTTACAGGTCAATTTGTATTTATTTTAGCTAGGTAGTTATTAAATAGTTAATAACTATTTAGTAACTATTCTACCTAGTTAAAATAAATACAAACTTACCTGTAAAATAAAACTAAACCCTAAGATAGATACAATGTAACTATTAGTTATATTGTAGCATTGTGAGACTCAAACTAAGAACCTTGTTAACACAACAGAATATCCTATGGGCCCCATTTATGAAATCATTAACATACAAGGTTCCCTTCTTGGGAACCTATCCACCCATAATTGCTGCTCGCATTTAACATTGCACAAGGAAATTCTTGTGCAGTGCCGCCTCAAGCAACAACTGTCAATCAATCCCAACAAGCGAGTCTAGGGTGTTTTAACTCTGCCACCTCAGTGGTTAAGAAGCAGTGGTCACATGACCACATGAGTGAGCATGGCCAAGTGTTCCAAAGCAGCTTCAACTGCTTGGTAAATGTAGCGCTATGAAGTGTTTTCATAGGAAATGGAACCCAGTACACTGTTTCCAGGAGACAAACAACATATCCACAGTGTTACAGGAGCTCTACATAATTTTATCTTTGTTTCACTGTATGCCCAAGAGTATAAAGACAGCTCGCAAATAATAGCACCAGGACTGGCTTGCTGCTATATTTCTTGTTTTCTGGCTCCCATAGATATTGTAAGATGCTGTCACTATATAGATGCTGGTTGTCTAATGTTGCAATTATTTTTGGATGATGGTTACCTAAAAGGAAATTGTACTCAACATTTGTATATAATGTATCTGAATTTTAGAGTATAAAACGGTTGATTACAACCTGCTGAAATTGTATGTGAAACTTACAGGTACTCCTGTCTGTGTAAAATTGATACTTGGGTATCTATTGCTCACTGGCTGAGAAAGAACCTATAGAAACACAAAGCACTGTTACACATTTTGAAATACTCTATTTAAAGTGGACCAGAGAATTTATTAGAATAACATCCCTTTAATTGTTAATATAATTTTTGATTGTTCTCTGAACCCCTATTAACTGCAACTGGCTTTTTACTTTTAAATCTATTTATCATTTAAAGGGTACTGCAATATAGGGGTAGATTTATTAAATGTCAAGCGGATACGATTCGCAATAGCAAATCATGTTCGCTCGATATCGCTAAATGCATTTATCATTGCACAAGCATTTCTAAATCTATTATATCCAACATCATGGAAACTTCCACCTTGTTCACGTATTATCTATATCTTGTTCCCTATATGGTAGGGCTAATAATTAGCACTGCAATCCTTAAACATATATATTTTTTTTTTCCAACAAAATGCCATCAAAGTACACAGAGACTATCGGACATTACTGTTCTGGGTAATGATATGAATAGAAATGTCATTCAGATGCTATGCATACAGCGCTGGCAATCTTCACAGTGCAGCACAGACTATATCAGTCTCCAGGCAAAACATTTGACAGCAATTATTAAATATTCAATAGATAAGTTCATATCTTCAGTTAAACTGTTGCTATAAAAAAATTAGGCATTTGCCATTCTAATTGCTTGACTTGATAGCAGGATTCAATTTTACACCGAACAAAATACATTCAAATGGGAGAAAAATGACAAATGACAAACGTCATGTTTGAGGCAGCAAAACAGAAAGAGCCAGATTTCAACAAATATTAGATTCAAGTACTATAGGGAAAAAGATAGATTCAGGTAATCCTGAGCAACCCATTAATATAGGATTTCTAATTACCATGGTGGGTTGTGAATTTATTTAAAATAAAAACTTTTTTAAAGGGACATAAAACTGAAAAGTATAATGCACACAAGTACATTTCAATTTGATTAAAAAATGAGAAATAGTTTGCATAATATTTGCTATATTGTGTTTGCTACTAGCTGTTAACATATCCGTATGGCACTTGTACAAGTTTTTGTGAGACATGCATGGTAAAGGGCTGCCATCAGTACTCAGAACATGTACAGGAAGAGAAAATGGGGTAGATTTATGAAATGTCGAATCCTGTCCGCTCAACATCCCTAAATGCACAAGCATTTCTAGTGAAATGATTGTGCAATGCCGCCCCCTGCTCACTGGCAGCCAATCAGCCGCTAGCAGGGGCTGTCAATCATCCCGACTGGATCGGATTGGGATGATTTCAATCTATCAACTTAAAAGGGGTCGGAGAGGATAAGTAGCAGTTTATGACCACTGCTTCTTAACTTCCGTTTCAGGCGAGCCTGAAACAATAGGCCTCCAAAACAGCATTTGCTGCTTCATAAATGAAGCCCAATCTGTACATTCAGGCTATAGTTTTATTGGCAATGCTGACAATGGTTTATATTAGGCATGTGCACAAACAAAAATTAGTTTTGGATGAATCTAATATTTGTTAATGGCAGTGACGTGCAGTGAGGTCAGAGGCTGGTGAGGCACTAGATATGATACGCCGGAGAAACACATGTACAGAGGGCCGCAAGTACCCCCAACAGGGCAGGTTTAAATGATAGCTGAACCAGTGCACAGGTGACATAATTAGGTGATGGGTGAGAGCAAGTTAGTAACCACTGAGTTACTGATCAGCTGATTACTTCACCTGTGCACTGATTCAGCTATAATGAAAACCTGGCCTGTTGACTTGAGGACCATTGTTGAGAAACACTACACTAAAGCACCAGCTCATCGTAAATGTATTGATTACCTGGAGAATAAAGCACACATACTCTGCTCACTGACACCCACACACACTCTGCTCACATACACACTCACACAATTCTGTGGCACAGTGCCAGTTACTAAGCAATTATAATGATACACAATCTCTTCTCTACTCACTATGTATTGTAAAAATAGAAATAATTTACCATACAAGTTTTACACAAAGGACAAGTTATCAATACTGCCAACACAGCTGCTGCTGCAATATGGTGTTCAAGAAACGCACGTGCACATCCCACTTAGGTATGCTCTTCAACAAAGGATGCCAAAGGATACCAAAAGAATGAAGTACATAATAATAAAAGTAATATAGAAAGTTTATTTATTTATTGTTTTTGTGCAATTTCTATCTGAATGATGGAAATGTAATTATGACTTTCATGTTCCTTTCAAAAACTAATTTGATTTGCTGACATGGGGTTAGTAACAGTTGATGCTAATTCTCAAAATATAAATAACTAGAAAAGTCTATTAAAATAGCATGCTCTACCTTAAACATGAAAGTTTAATTTTAAATGTCTCACTTTGACTATGTGTTTAACCGGTTACTTTGTAGTGGCATTATTTCTAAAAACATTTAACTGCAATAATTACATATATTTTTTAAATGACTCATTATCTCCTTTTTATTAATATAAACTTGTATAAAAGCAGCACATATTAAAAACACAATGCAACAGCTTTCAATTGATTTGTGAATTACAAGTTAACAGCAGTCTTTAAATAAATGGAGACACATAGAAAAATAAAAATAGATATTGCATCCTCTGACTGAACAGACATAACATATATGGGGTTTGTACCAAATTAAATCAAATAACCATGAAAAAGGGAGGCTTAGTAATATTCAATGTCAAAAACTTTAATTTAAATAATGTGGACACTGCACACTTAACTTCAAACTCTGGGTTTTAAATTGTGGATTTAAATTTGAATTGACCCTTTGACTTCCTGTCAGTATTGGGTTATGCTCACTTACTGTGTCCCCCCCCCTGTTAATGAGCTGTATCTGAACACAATTTGTGAATCACAAGAGATGTAGAATACTACTTTACTCTTCTGCTTGGTGTCATCTGTTCTTAGGTTACCTCAGCTTCCAGTTGTGCCACATGACCCTGCTCACTGCATCCTCCTTCTGATTAATCTATATATCCTTCAATTGCTAGGAGGCATCAAGAGGGGTGCCTCCTATTGGTCCCAATTTTTGCTGCTAATACATTGACAGAACACAGGTGGCGCTGCAGCACAGCTTTTCCTTTGACCCATATACTGCAATGGAGAGAAGCGTTCCTTTACCTGCCTCTCCATAGCATTACATGGGGGGAAATATTTTTTTGGGACTTTTTTGTTGTTGTTTTAATTAAAATTTAATTAAGCTTTGGCCACATATGGCAGGGTAGGCACTGCCTCCCCTGCCTCCTATGAGTGCACGTCCCTGGTTAATGGGACAAGTCAGAATGTGTTTTTTAAAATAAAATCTGTTCACCTACTATTTCCTTTGGGGAACATCTTCATTAATGCAAAGAATAAAGTTATAGTAGATAGTTCTAGAAGCATTATTCTCCATTCGCTTTGCTGACAGCATTCTCTCTGTCTATGTGGGTTTAATGGCACGGGCACAGCAAACAAGCAGCAAGCTGACTGAGCTTTAAGTGGGGGAAAAAACAAGCAGGGATCTTTTTTTATGTTTTTGAGTCATCCCCTAATGGGGTCAGGATTGGCCATAGGCAATTATTAGCTGACAATGGCTTATTATTAGCTGACAATGGAATCGATCAACTAACAAGGATTATTACTAAATATTGTAAATGTAAAGTCTTTCGCTCCTGCAGGAAAGCCATTCCCGCTTTAGAGCGTTGGGTTTAACTGCATGAGCAAAATAATGATTTTTTTTGTTGTATGCACTCATGTCATGTCTAATTAATATTCTATTACATGAACACCACAATACCAAGTAAGTTGTAGTAATAAACATGTTTGTTATTGTTAGTAAAAATTGATTTTTAATTTGTTATATTCTTAACCTTATGTTTTAAACTCCTTGATCAGTGCTGCAGTTTGCTTAAAATCATCCAGCCCTTATTGTTATATTCTTAACGCCTTGACTGTGGGACAGGACTGCAAGGTATTGCTACAATTTCTATGATTTGTAATTTACTTTAATCTGTTTTTTATAAAGTGCCAACATTTTATGCAGCACTGTACTGAGGGACAATGACAATCAGGGTCGGACTGGAAATAAAAAACAGCCCTGGAAAAATTGAAGAACCAGCCCTATATTTTGTTGTTTTTTACAAGGAGATAATTGGGTTAATCCTTCTCCCAATATTTTATTTTAAGAACGTGTAAATTTTTTGAGGAATATGCTGGGTAATAAAGGAATTTCCTTAAGAATAAAATGATCTAGTGAAAAAACAATAGTTTAAGCAAATTTAAATTACAAACTTTGTCAACATACACCAGATTCTGTCAAAATCTTTTTCACGTTTTTCAAAAAAATGTTATGGGTGATCTTTTATACAGATATTACTCATTGAAAAGGTTGTTAACATTTTCAAAATGTATTTCACTTTCAAAATTAAAATAAGTCATTTTTGCTCACTATCATATGTCAGATGATCATGACAAATATAAAATGTTCTTTGGGGTATAACATTACCAATCAGACTCATTTTGCAGCAAAATATTATTTGCTTTTTACAAAATATTCTAATGAGAAAGGAAACAGGATAAGCTTGATTGGATTTGGGAATGTTAACTCCTATGTCATAATACAATTTTGTGTTTGCATCAAGAAATATCAGCCTGACTGTTAGTAAATGAGATACAATAAAAAAATGTGTGATAATATTTAGAGGAAGCAATAATTTGCACAAAAAAAAAACTCTGACCAAAGAATCCAGTCTAATTAACATTAAGTTTCCCAAGGTAGAGCTAACCTTACCATAAAACATCTGATTAGGCACAGAAAGTTTAGAGAGCAGGTATTTTTATTGTTGTACATTGCGCTTGTCTACATTGTGTGGAAAACTCAGGGCCACACTTCTATAAGATATTCCTGTTCTTTGTAGCAGTATCAGAAGGTGACTTGCACATATTATTAAAAATACTTTATTAATACAAATACTTATAAATGGGGCAATTCAGATGCAGTGAACCCTTTATTATTTTATTTCATATAATAATACAGTCTCAGGGGCCGATTTCTGAAAGTGATACAATGTAGCATATCATGTACGCCGCACATTGATAAATGCTGACAGCATACGCTGTCGGCATTTATCATTGCACAAGCAGTTCTTGTGAACTGTTTGTGCAATGCCGCCCCCTGCAGATTCGCGGCCAATTGACCTTTAGCAGGGGATGTCAATCAGCCCGATCGTATAGGATTGGGCCAATTGATGTCCGCAGCCTCAGAGCAGGTGGACAAGTTATGGAGCAGCGGTCTTTAGACCACTGCTTCATAACTGCTGTTTCTGGCGAGCCTGAAGGCTCGTGCGGAATCAGGGGCATCAAGCTCCATTCGGAGCTTGATCATTCGGCCCCTTTGTCTCTACTTAAAAAACTTACAAATATACTTCTCCATCTACCACTTCCAAGCAAAAACAGCAAAGACTACATCTCCCCACCTGTAGTCACTTCATTTAGAATATACATACAATAATTTAATAGCTTTTAACATATGAATAAGAACTTAAACACCAAAGTCTTTTTTGAAGGATTAAAAGGGGGCATTGTGAGACTCAAACTAAGAACCTTGCTAACACGGAAAAAGCCTGATGAAACAGCCCTATAGTGGCTGAGAAATGCGTTGCTTGTTTTTAAATAAAGAACTTTTTATTATACACTTGCTACTATTTCTTTCCCTATCTGTGGGGGCGGACTTCTTTTGGTTGCTGTTTTTTTTCGTTTACTGGATTATCACATTCTGATTGGGATTCTCTTCATCTTGCTGGCTGGAATCCACAGTCCAGTGGGCGGCTGAGAGGTCCCAGTAACATTGATACTGCACCTGGGGGTGCTTCACCTCTTGTAAGTGTAACTTTTAAAATTCTATTCTCCTGGTCTAAACGGTACTGGGCTATGTTTCTGTGCCTTTTTCCATCTCCAGGATTCTACTAGTAGGCCATCCTAAGGATCATCTGGAGTCGGTTCTCTAGCTGGTTGTGACGTGAGCTGGACCACGTATATAGTTCCAGTCTGCGACAATTGCACCACAAGGGTGCGCCCCACTTGTGAGTATAATTCCATCTGTTTGGTCCTATGTTGTCTGGTGCCCTGACGTTATTAGGCCATGCTTGGCGCCTCTGTTTCCTCTTCTCTTTTTAGACCACGTTTCTTCAGGATGACCGTCCTATGACAGAGAGCTGCCTATACTTCCATTCTATGATTGTTTTGGACATTGTGTGCTGTTTGCATATATCTATATGCTCAGGATCCACCTATTTTGGTTTGATTTTTCCATATTGAGTGCATAAATTGTGTTATTATTACCAATTGTAGCTATACTTATTGTTTTGTTTTTTTTATGTCGCAGGTGTTAAACTTTAGTTAGCGCCCCCTACAGAGCGTGGTGTGTACTGGCTGTGCACACCTATCTCTTTATTTTCAACCTTGCTAACACAACAGAATATCCTGTAAAATAAATCCTAACCTAAGTTACAATTAAACCTAACACTACACTATCAATAAATTAATTAAATAAATTACCTACAATTATCTACAATTAAACCTAACACTACACTATCATTAAATTAATTAAATAAATTACCTACAAATACCTACAAATAAATACAATTAAATAAACTAACTAAAGTACAAAAAATAAAAAAAGCTAAGTTACAAAAAATAAAAAAATAATTTACAAACATAATAAAAATATTATAACAATTTTAAACTAATTACACCTACTCTAAGCCCCCTAATAAAATAACAAAGCCCCCCAAAATAAAAAATGCCCTACCGTATTCTAAAATTAAAATTGAAAAGCTCTTTTACCTTACCAGCCCTTAAAAGGGCCTTTTGCGGGGCATGCCCCAAAGAAATCAGCTCTTTTGCCTGTAAAAAAAAATGCAATACCACCCCCCAACATTACAACCCACCACCCACATACCCCTAATCTAACCCAAACCCCCCTTAAATAAACCTAACACTAAGCCCCTGAAGATCTTCCTACCTTGTCTTCACCACGCCGGGTATCACCGATCGGTCCTCCAGAGGGTCCCGAAGTCTTCATCCTATCCGGCAAGAAGAAGTCCAGAAGAGGCTCCAAAGTCTTCATCCTATCCGGGCAGAAGAGGAGATCCGAACAGGCAAACATCTTCATCCAAGCAGCATCTTCTATCTTCATCCATCCGATGACGAGCGGGACCATCTTGAAGCAGCCGACGCGGATCCATCCTCTTCTAACGACATCCTAAGTCCGAATGAAGGTTCCTTTAAATGACGTCATCCAAGATGGCGTCCCTCGAATTCCGATTGGCTGATAGGATTCTATCAGCCAATCGGAATTAAGGTATGAGAAATCTGATTGGCTGATTTAATCAGCCAATCAGATTCAAGTTCAATCCGATTGGCTGATCCAATCAGCCAATCAGATTGAGCTCGCATTCTATTGGCTGTTCCGATCAGCCAATAGAATGCAAGCTCAATCTGATTGGCTGATTGGATCAGCCAATCGGATTGAACTTGAATCTGATTTTTCCTATCAGCCAATCGGAATTCAAGGGACGCCATCTTGGATGACGTCCCTTAAAGGAGCCTTCATTCTGTGTTGTATTTATTTGTAGGGATTTGTATGTAATTTATTTATTGATAGTGTAGTGTTAGTTTTAATTGTAACTTAGGTTAGGATTTATTTTGTAATTATTTTAACTAGGTAGCTATTAAATAGTTCTTAACTATTTAATAGCTATTGTACCTGGTTAAAATAAATACAAAGTTGCCTGTAAAATAAATATTAATCCTAAAATAGCTACAATATAATTATTATTTATATTGTAGCTATATTAGGGTTTATTTTACAGGTAAGTATTTAGCTTTAAATAGGAATAATTTATTTAATAAGAGTTAATTTATTTCGTTAGATTTAAATTATATTTAACTTAGGGGGTGTTAGGGTTAGAGTTAGCTTTAGGGGTTAATACATTTAGTAGAGTAGCGGCGAGGTCCGGTTGGTTAGGTGTCGGCGATGTTAGGGAGGGCACATTAGGGGTTAATACTATTTATTATAGGGTTTTTGAGGCGGGAGGGAGGCGGATTAGGGGTTAATAAATTTTTTATAGTAGCGGTGAGGTCCGGTCGGCAGATTAGGGGTTAATTATTGTAGGTAGCTGGCGGCGACGTTGTGGGGGGCAGATTAGGGGTTAATAAATGTAATATAGGGGTCGGCGGTGTTAGGGGCAGCAGATTAGGGGTACATAGGTATAATGTAGGTTGCGGCGGTGTAGGGAGTGGCAGATTAGGGGTTAATAAGTGTAAGGTTAGGGGTGTTTAGACTCGGGGTACATGTTAGGGTGTTAGGTGCAGACTTAGGAAGTGTTTCCCCATAGGAAACAATGGGGCTGCGTTAGGAGCGGAACGCTGCTTTTTTGCAGGTGTTAGGTTTTTTTTCAGCTCAAACTGCCCCATTGTTTCCTATGGGGGAATCATGCACAAGCACGTTTTTGAAGCTGACCGTGTCCGTAAGCACCGCTGGTATTGAGAGTTGCAGTGGCGGTAAATTATGCTCTACGCTCCTTTTTTGGAGCCTAACGCAGCCATTCTGTGAAAAAAAAAACAGCGTTAGCTACGCGGGTCGTTACCGACAAAACTCTAAATCTAGCCGTAAATCAACAAGCATTGGCATATTCTTAAAAGTGACAAGATTTTGGAAAGAATAATAGCTATTAAACCACAAATTACTTTTAGAAGGGGAACTAATTTCAAACAAAAATTAGCTCCTTCTTTGATAAAAGTCATGAATCCTAAAATCCATATCCAAATCTCAAATCTTAAAGGTTTTTATACTTGTGGCCGGTGTAAAGGGTGCATAAGATCTTTACATCCACCACCACCTGCAAAAGACCACCAATGTTATATACTCGCTTCAGTGTAAGTGTCAGGTGCAATATTTAGGACAAACCACTAGGTTTGTCAAAACTCGCATTCTGGAACACCTTTTTAAAATAGATAAGAAACACTGTAACAAGTGCCAAAAGTTTGATACACATAACTTTCTCTGGTTAGGAATAGAGAAAGTATCCACACACTGGAGGGAAGGTAACATAGAGACTAAGTTAGACAAAAGAGAACTCTGGTGGATACATACCTTGAAATATCAGAGTAACGGCCTTTTTTTAAATATTAAATCAAATTAAATTTTATTTAAACAATCTTGATTTTCACTTCACTTTAAATATAGCAATAGGTTTATGAAGTTTAAATTATTTTTTCACAACCTTAATTACAATTACATGTATTCCTATGTTAATTATATGTTTTGTAATATCACTTATATACTGTTAAATGTTTAACTTGTGTATTTGAACATATGTGATCAACCATGTATTAATGTTCGATTAATTTTAGCACTTTAATATATGAAAGAAAGGTGCCTTTTTTAGACACACCTCTGTTGTCACAATTTTAAATTTTTGACAAGTTGTCGTCCTTTGGAGTCATCTATTGGCTGAAATCCTCATGTACAAGTTCACTTCTATTGGATAAAGAAATCCACATGCTTAATTCGGACAGACCTGAAATGGAACTTCAATCTCGCTCCTACTTGTTTGAGGACTACCACATACTTCTGTCTCATTGGTCATTGTCTTAACACATGACTGTCTTTTTTTACATCAAGTAAACTTTTTGCCATTGGGCCAAAAAATCACACGACACACTTGCACCTGAAACAGATTTTTTTACACATAACTACCTGATTGAGGACTGCGATGTGAATATATTCTCGTTGGCTGTTTTTCATATAATCTGGGTTTGGTTTATGATTTGTTTTTACCCAATGAATATCAGATTTGAAATGTATGTTTGCAAATGATATTTAATTAGACTGGCGACATACTTCATGGTAGATGCTTTGTCTTTGGTTAAAAATAATTAAACACATATGTTTTTTACTTTTTCCATTGTGAGTCCAATTTCCGGTAAACCCGGAAGTTGGAACATGTGCCTCGTGTATTTAAACCAGAAATGTTTGTCCCAGCACAGCAACCTTCATCTGTTTTTACTTGCTCTTGAGGAAGACGTTTTATCGTTGAAATGCGTTGAGCTGACTTAAATATTAAAAGCTTTGTTAATTTTTAATCGACACATGTGTTTTTGGCTGTCTTTTGCTGTGACATTGCTGGAATTCGTATTTTAATGGAGTAAGTTACTACTTGTTTTACATACAGAGTGTCTTACTATTTAATCGCTGGAGTATTCCTTTTCCTCAGCTTGGCTGTATTACACTCACTAAAGGACTCCTTTCCAGACTGGCCGGCATTACAGATCTTATGGAGTGAGTATACTGCACTCTTTTTGTTTGGCATATATATACATCAAGCCATTTTCCTTTGTTACAAGAGATATTCACACATCCGGAGTGAACCTTATAGGACCTGCACCATCTATATTTCATAAGACATATTTTTACAGTCCTTTGGGAGAGACTGCAAGAAGGCAGCGGTCCATTGTAAAGGAGAGTATCAGTTCTTTGTCAATTTGTAACAGATTTTTGTTTTAAGATCTTACATTATCTGTACACTTTTCTTGTTGCTCTGAGGTAAGCAGTCCGGGTGAACACATCGAATGAGCAAATGACACAAGGCCTTTTTGTGATGTTACTGATCAGCAGCTAACTCCCAGTAGTGCATTTCTGCTCCTGATCTTACCTATTAATGCTTTTCAACAAAGGCTACCAAAAGAAGAAAGTAAATTAGATAACAGAAGTAAATTGAATAGTTGTTAAAAATAATATGCGCTATCTGATTAATGAAAGAAAAGTTTTGGGTTTCATATCTCTTTAGAATCTCACAGGGGAGAATGAAGTTAAAAGATGAGTACCTAACACTGATATAAATTCTCAGTTTGCAGCAAATACAAATTAAACTGAAATATGTTTACTACAATTCAACTTGCATTTGATTCTGTTTCAGTATTAATTACTTTTCTGTCACTTAAATACGTGTATTGTGAATTTTGAGCAAAGTTAATCTGCATACAGCTGACAAAACAAATTAATAATAGCTGATAGTATAAAATGCTTAGAGCATGTAATGAGAAATTTGAGAGATATTCAGACAGACCCTTGGAACTCCACTGTCTCTTCTACTTTCTGCAGCTTTCAGTGTTATTTTACATAGAACAAATACAAAGTGTAATATAATTTGTAAAATATAAAGCAGAAAGTGTAAATGTAACAAAACACTTGTTTTTTTAGTACTACATTGCATCTAAGCTTGTCTTTCCATTGCATACAGAAATGCATGGAACGCCTCTTAGAGACTTTTTCGATTCTTGTGAAGGATCTCTCAGTGCTGGAGGATCATTTTAGAGCTTTAGAACATCAGGCACTATATGAGTGAGAGCCAGCTAATTTATTTTGCCCCTATTTGTTGGTAAATATATAAATCAGTGTTCTGTATTATTTGCCAGCATTGAATATTGAAAAAAACACTACTGGGACGTAGCTGAACACATCTGATGAGCCAATGACAAGAGGCATATGTGAGTAGCCACAAATCACCAGCTAGCACCAGTAATGCATTGCTGCTCTCAAGTCTACTTAACCCCCTAATGACCAGCAACATACCCTTAACATCACTGGTCATTTAATGGGGCTTCGCTGGCGGCAATACCACACTATTTAAGTAGGCCTGCAGAAGGGGGAGGTAGGTCGTAATTTCACAGTCTTGGAGCTGTGCTATCATGAGCCAATAAACCCTTAATGACCAGTGATGCACAGGGTATGCCATGGTCATTAAGGGGTTAAGGGACTGTAAACACAAAAAATGTTATTGTTTAAAAAGATAGATAATCCCTTTATTTACCATTCCTCAGTTTTGCATAACCAACACTGTTATATTAATATACTTTTTACCTCTGTGATTACCTTGTATCTAAGCTTCTGCAGACTGCCCCCTCATCTCAGATCTTTTGACAGACTTGCATTTCAGGCAATTAGTGCTGACTCTTAAATAACTTTACGTTAGCGTGAACACAATGTTATCTATATGGGACACATGAACTAACTAAAACCCTCTAGCTGTGAAAAACTGTTAAATGCATTCAGATAAGAGAGGGCCTTCAAAGGCTTATAAATTAGCATATGAGCCTACCTAGGTTTAGCTTTCAACTAAGAATACCAAGAGAACAAAGCAAATTTGATAATAAAAGTAAATTAGAAAGTTGTTTAAAATGACATACCGTATCTGTATCATGAAAGCTTAATTAGGACTTTACTGTCCCTTTAGTTTTGCTTTTTGCCAAAGGATTCAAGAGAAAAAAGGATTCAAGTATATTTAATACTAGATATACATTGAAAAATCTCTTAAAATGTCAAGCTCTATCTAATCATGAAAGTTTAATTTTGCCTTTCATGCTCCTTTAAATGCTAAAATGAAACATTAAAAACTTGAATTATTGCTTATAACTCCCTATTTTCTATTGTACTGAAAAACTGTTGTGAGCTGCAAACACGCACCAAACACAAACATATGACACTGACAGATAATATTCAAAGCAGATCGCGATTCCTAAACACATTTATGAAGACAACTAAAATGAAGTGTTTATGCAGATTTTAATCTCATTTCCAGAGGATGCTAATTAGAGGGAAGGCATGGCAAGTGACACATTATTAAGCTTGTTATGATAGCAGCTTTCTTTTTTTAACTGCCATGTTAGCGAAAAATCAAGGAACGCTGCACACTATAATCAAATCAAATAAACAAGGCTACACACTTCATAATGAAGGGCTCTAATCCATTGCCATATTTAGATCTTCACATTTGTGATACCATAGCAGAACCAATGTTTTCAAAATAATGAGTAAAGATCTGGAGGCATATTTATCAAAGCGTCAATCTCAGTGCATTCGCCGGGGTCAATACGCTTGCCAGACATCGCAGATGCGGATTCACATACGATCCCCTTATTTATCAAAAAACCCATCAAAAACACACACGTGAAGTACCGTGCGATGAGCATCAGACTGTTGTTAACTAACTAGTCATCGATGTCGCGGTTATTCGGGTTTTTCCCAACTTTATTTATACCATTTCATTACTGTCCACGAACAAGCACATTTCTCTAAAGCTAATCTTTTATTTTTCATCTGTTAATGTCCAAGAAATAGATAGATTTATACCTCAATAAACTATCCCATAGAAAGATATTTTTATATTAATTTGTTATATGATACTTTCACTTAAATAATAATTTAATGTGTATTTGTATTTCTAGAAGTCATGATATGCGTTTATCTCTTTTTTTTTTCTCTAAATGATTATTAATGCTAGAATTTGTACATATACTGTATCTTTGCACATACTCGTGTGTATATATATATATATATATATATATATATAAAGTATCTCACCCCTCACATTTTTGTAAATATTTTATTATTTTATTATACCTCTTCATGTGACAACACTGAAGAAATGACACTTTGCTACAATGTAAAGTAGTGAGTGTACAGCCTGTATAACAGTGTAAATTTGCTGTCCCCTCAAAATAACTCAACACACAGCCATTAATGTCTAAACCGTTGGCAACAAAAGTGAGTACACCCCTAAGTGGAAATGTCCAAATTGGCCCCAATTAGCCATTTTCCCTCCCTGGTGACATGTGACTCGTTAGTGTTACAAGGTCTCAGGTGTGAATGGGGAGCAAGTGTGTTAAATTTGGTGTTATCACTCTCACACTTTCTCAAACTGGTCACTGAAAGTTCAACATGGCACCTCATGGCAAAGAACTTTCTGAGGATCTGAAAAAAAGAATTGTTGCTTTACATAAAGATGACCTAGGATATAAGAAGATTGCCAAGACCCTAAAATTGAGCTGCAGCACAGTGGGCAAGACCATACAGCGGTTTCACAGGAAAGATTCCACTCAGAACAGGCCTCGCCATGGTTGACCAAAGAGGTTCAGTGCACGTGCTCAGCATCAAATCCAGAGGTTGTCTTTGGGAAATATGCAAATGAGTGCTGCCAGCATTGCTGCAGAGGTTGAAGGGGTGGGGGTCAGCCTGTCAGTGCTCAGACCATACGCCGCACACTGCATCAAATTGGTCTGAATGGCTGTCGTCCCAGAAAAAAAGCCTCTTCTAAAGATTATGCACAAGAAAGCCTGCAAACAGTTTGCTGAAGACAAGCAGACTAAGGACATGGATTTCTGAAGCCATGTCCTGTGGTCCGATGAGACCAAGATAAACTTATTTGGTTAAGATGGTGTCAAGCGTGTGTGGCGGCAACCAGGTGAGGAGTACAAAGACAAGTGTGTCTTGCCTACAGTCAAGCATGGTGGTGGGAGTGTCATTGTCTGGGCCTGCATGAGTGCTGCCAGCACTGGGGAGCTACAGTTTATTGAGGAAACCATGAATGCCAACATGTACTGTGACATACTGAAGCAGAGCATGATCCACTCCCTTTGGAGATTGGGCCGCAGGGCAGTATTCCAACATGATAACGACCCCAAACATACCTCCAAGATGACCACTGCCTTGCTAAAAAAGCTGAGGGTAAAGGTGATGGACTGGCCAAGCATGTCTCCAGACCTAAACCCTATTGAGCATCTGTGGGGCATTCTCAAACGGAAGGTGGGGGAGCGCAAGGTCTCTAACATCCACCAGCTCCGTAATGTCATGAAGGAGTGGAAGAGGACTCCAGTGGCAATCTGTGAAGCTTTGGTGAACTCCATGCCCAAGAGGTAGAAAATAGTAGAAATAGCAATGCACATGTGCAAGTCAATTATATGAGTCATCTATGTGCAGTCATGAATCAGCAGCTACATACTTTATCTGCATATGCTCTTCATCAAAGGATATTTTAAAAATGAAGAAACATCCACTATATATAATATCCACGTGACCACTGGGTATACATAATCCCCTGTTCCAGAATTATTCTGTTTATAAGGCTTTACAATTTTCCTAGAGGTAGAAAATGATTACTGCTAGCCCAATATATTAACTTCTTGAGATACATGTTGCTACTACTTAACCTATACCTCAACAATACCTGGGGACTTCCTCTAGTTTAAATATAAAGGATCTCTAGATATCAATACTGCTTAACCTAACCTGCTAAAGCAGACAGTATACAATATAGTTATATTTTTAAATAGAATTTATATTGATGTAAATGGCTGAAGTCTATTTGTTGACTGGCAAGAAAGGTGACATGATGTATACACTGTTTAGGCCTAAACATAGGGTTCGCCTTGCTGTGAGGCATAGGGCCCATGCCCACAGGATAGGGGAGCCTTACATAATATAGAAGACAGCCTTCTTGGCAGACTTACATAACTGAGTCCTAGACTTATGCTGCACTTCTAGTTTAGAGGTAGTTACAATATGTTATCCAATTACATAATTAAATACAACTTAAGTTATAAATATTAGTGTATATTATGTTAGGTCTTCCTTCATTCGCCTATGCTCCTAGAGTTTTAAACACTTCCCTCTTGTGATTACTAACCCAGAGGTATGCTGGGATCTGAGAAAATAACCATATTGACCCACAAGAGGTTAAAGTTATTCCCTACCCCTCACGTTGAACTAATTAAAATAATATATTAGCCATCTAATTCACTTCTGTGCATATAGAGCAAAGTAGTCTATGACAATTTGTGTGAAAATTTTGTCAGATATGCTTACATGTTGCAGCTATATAAGCTATTCAGGGTATCAAATAGGTATCAATTAGGTAGTTTTTTTTCTTACTGTGGGGATGAATGTATCCCTTAACACAAGTGACTAGCCTTAGTACTAGCAGAGGAGATTAACTGCTTAAGTAAGACCAAACTCAGCTTTGTATGCTCAGCACATTAGAGTCTACACTACTAACCTTCCTTGGAAGTAAAATTGAGATTAGCAAAAGGTGCACTTATTTTCTGTCATATATGTGTTTTTATGATGCTAAAAACTTACCTTGTGTCTGTAAACGATATTCAAACCAATGTATTAAAGGTGTCCTTTGGTTATAATAGGCTATACCTATAGTCACACAACAATTCCTATTGATAGGTGATATCGACGCCGGCTTAACCTTATTTTAAACACACTAGTCATCTCCCTTTATATATTGAAAATGCTCACTAGGTTGGTCACTTCTTGTTTTGAAATTTGGGGATTATTTCGAAATTCCACTTGCATTCTCTCCTCTAGGCTTAGGTAAGAGCATACCTGCTAGTTCATATACGCCTCACTTAATTTATGTTGCAACCCAATAATATTTATCTTCATATTTTATGCATTGTATCCTAAGTTACGATATTTATAGTCATGTGAGCTCCTATAGTACATATTCGCTAACTCTATCCCCCCATACCTCGCTTATTTGTTAAGCATAGGAAAATGCAACCTTGGAAATCCTATTTTATTTGTTTCCCTATCCCCCCCTAACATTCCCCTCAGTCAAACTAATAGTCAAGGGTCTAGGAGAGACCCTAGTTTACCACTTGGGGATAAAACTTTATTAGCTGCCTAATTATAATAAAAGGGGATTTGTGACCATATCTACAAGTAACAAATTTTAAAAAAATGAGGTGCAACATATCTGGCTTATCTTTTCATGGCAACCTATATATATTGGGATAATCCTTCTTCCTGGTATTTTACATTACTCTATGATAGTGTCTATGGGATGTTCCAGTAGATTGTATATTGTTTCACCTCAATAAAAATTATTTAAAAAAAATAAAATAAAATTAAGAGACATAAAATATATATAAAAATATATATAAAACCAAAAAATAATTTACCACATTGCATGCTATTTATACATCATTCAACATATATTTTGCTTTCATGTCATTTCAAAATAATATTTAAATGAATACAGCTACACTATAATTTTGATTAAATATATATTTATTATAAAACAATGTTAACTTTATTAAAATTTATAAAATGTTTTGCATGACCTCCTGTAGGCCCTGCACTGCTGTGGCGACAATTTGTAGCCCCTCCGCCAGTTGGTGGAATAGATCCCGAAGGAAGGGCTCTGTTTGTGTCCCCTGTGATCTATAAAAAGACAAAATAAAATATGTTCTACAAATTCATTATCAAGATACACTTGTTAAAACCTAATATTAAGTTTTCTTACATTCTACTCCAGCCACCTCCTCATCTGGCAGCGCCGGCGAGAAGGCTGGGGCAGGATCCTCCCCGGTACTTGGTCATCTGTCAGAGATGAAGCACAAACACAAATCATTGTTAGTATGAGGAATATGTGACAAGGCCTATATTATACACATTGTTGTTGTAAAACTCATACAAACATTTTAATTCTAAAAACACAATCCATTACATTAACCTGCATCCTGAATGAACCTGTAGAAAAATTAATTTTTAATGTTAAATACTGCAAACAAAGTATTCTACTTGAAAATTACCTTGGATATCAGGGACGTCCACATCTGTCCCTGACTCATCCTCTGGAAGACCCTCAAGCAGTGTCAATAGCAGCAGGGGAGAAGAGCGGTTGCTCCTTGGTGTCGCCATTGACACTGGCCTTACGTACCGGGGGATTCTGTCTTTGGCCACCTGAGATCTGTGAACATATAAAGTTGTATGTCAACATTAGATCCATGTGATATTTTTTCTTTTGTGCAATGTATCTGCAGCTGTAATACATGTAATCTTTATTTCCTCTGATGAAAATAACAACCTATTTAAAATAATATATATATATATATATATATATATATATAATCATGCAGTATACAGTATATATATATATATATATATAGTTTTTTTTTGTTTATTTCATGATTCAGATAAAGTATGAATTTTTAATTATCTGAATTTACTCGTATTATCAATTTGTCTTCTTTCTATGGCTATCTTTAGTTGAAAAATAAGGTATCTAAGCTAAGGAGGCAGCTAATTTTAGTTTCAGCACCCTGTACAGAACTTTTTTATTGGTGGCTGCCATTAAGCCACCAATCAGCAAAAGCAACCCATGTTTTGAAACTAAAACGGGTCTGTTACTAAATTTACATTCTTGATTTTCAAATAAAGATATAAATAGAATGAAATAAAATGAATAGGATTACATTAGAAAGTAGATTAAAATGTAATGCTCTATCATTAAATAAAATATGTGGGTTCCGCGTCATTGAAATATACATAATTTATAAGTATAATACACAATATAATAAATGCTACTTACAGGCTCTAATGAGCGATTTCAGTGCCCTGTAGCGCTCCTTTTCACGCTGTCAAAGGTCAGAAAACCTCCGGAGGAAATTTCAACGCGACCTTCGGATGCCAGAATCTCTCTTCATCCGTCGCATCATCTCGTAGATGAGGCGGTCCTTGTCCTCATGTTGGATGCCCCTCACTCCTCCAGTCCTCCTCGGGAAATATCGGTCCATCCCGTAGACCAAAATTAACAATTCTCCAACATGTAAAATTGGAGGTCATGCCATCTTTAACTCTCAATTTCAGTATAAATTAATTTTAAAGTGCGGACACACCTATCCCAAGTAGAGAACAATCTGATTGTTTATTGACAGTGGAAACAAATTATTAATGCTTAATTGGCGGATTATATTCATCATGTGTTCCTGACCATTGCTATGTAATCCAAATTGAAACTGTATCATATTCATATATAATTATTATTATTATATAATATGCGCCACCACTGACTGAGTTATGAAAAGTATATCCTGTAACAATATATTTTTTTTCTCCTTCGATAATGATCCTTTTAAAAAACAAATATGAATGTATATTTACTTAAATAAGTATATTGAATCAATGTTAACTAATATGATTGATAAGTTATTGATTATATAACAATAATAATTTTATTTAAAAAAAAGTTCATTTTTAAAAATCACTTATCTGAAAATTTAATATTATATGCCTCACCAATGACGGCCTTATGAATAGGATGTCCTAAAAGAATTGAATAACTGCATCAATAAAGCTAATACTGTAACACATTTTAATTGATGATTGTATAATTGTAAACGGCTGATTGTTTACGTATTGACTAACTATAAAGGGGGAATGGAAATGGAGTCTAATACGTGTTTCTTAAAAAGCTTGTATGTGTGAGCTGAGTAACAGTAATTGTTATTTTTTTGGCAAGTTTTTTGGATTTTCTTTATGGGACTGTATACGTCATCTTTGGAGACTGGTAAAATCCGGGTGCAATATACAGTTCAATTTTGTACAGCACAAGGTTTTAGTCACTAATGTTTTGGAGCACTATGATTTTATTTTTGGTTCCAAAGTCCAACAGACCTCTCTCCAGAAAACAACAGATCTGGAGTGAAATAGCTGACAGTGTCTCTGCCGAAGGCTCTCATGCAAAATCGGTGGAGCACTGTAAAAAAAGGTTCTCCGATATAAAGAGAATATTGAAGGCCAAGCTTGCCAGGGAGAGACAGTCTGCACGCACTACAGGAGGTGGCGAGTCGTATACAGCTGAGCTCTCTTCATACGAGACTCAGCTGATGGAGTTGGGGGCAAATATGACGCTTGTTCTGGATTTGGTCGGGGAAGATACTGACGAGTTGGCAGATAATTAAAGTTTTATTACATACGTTCATGTCGCAAATGATTTTGTTTGAAATTATATTATTTTTGTTTTATTGACATTATGATATACAATAATATTAGTACTCATTTTTTTAATGTGTTTTCCAGCATCTACCAGTGCTGCTGCTGATGCTGCCACTGATGGTGATGACACACTCCCATTGGCCATCAGTATCCATACTGAGTCCAGCCACAGCTTCTCCTCGTCAGCCACACAGCCTGACATTATGTGCAGCACCCTTGAAGCAGCAAGCATTGGCCGAACAACAGGTATGTTTTTTAATGTTAGATTTTGTTTAATTAAAATGCTCTTACTCGTATGATTGTAAATTGATTTTTAACTCTGTATATACACATTTTTTATTTCAGCTGAAGTACAAAGGGCTTTGGGACACCCTCCAACATCTTTGATCTCCTCCACAGGTAACAAAAACAAGATCAAACATTAATGTTATGTGTGCTCATGTAAGAGGGACAGTCAATGCCATAATTTTAAAGTTAAAATGGTATTACTGAAGAATATTACAGTATTAAACAAGAATGTTAAATTACATTGATCGTTGATATAATCTGTGATTAAATAGTATCTCAAAGAATAGTATAGTCAAAATAAAAGATTCCTCATTTACATAGACAATGCATTTTATATATACATTAAAACATTGTCCTATTGTTGAATATTCTTCTTTCTATTATTATCTTTATTTGAAAAATAATGTAAGCTTAGAAGGAATCACAGGTATGGATCATCACCTGTGTTTTGCTTGATGATTGTTAGGCAACACGTAAACACCAATCATCAAGTGCTACTACGCACCTAGATTACGGGTTTTGCGTTATGAGTCAAATAGCAGCGTTGTGGCCCATAACGCATTATTTTCCTGAATGCAGCCATTACAAGTCTTGTCGGTATAGGTGTACCGCAAGCCTTTTAGCCTGTACCACAACGTCAGTCCCGCACTCCTAAAAATTACGTTTTTTCATGGTAAACCCATATCGCCGCTATTACGAGTCTTGCTGTGAGGCTAAAAAGCGAACGTTACAGCCTAAAATGACAAGATCTTTACCGCCATCTAAAGTCAGTTGTTATGAGTGTTACGCTACAAAGCTGTAACATAAAACTCATAACTAATGTGTGAAAAAGTACACTAACTAAACTACCTATTACCTCCTAAACCGAGGCCCTCCCGCATTGTAAACACTATAATAAATGTTAACCCCTAATCTGCCGCTCCCGACATAGCCGCCAATATAAAAAAATATTAACCCCTATACCGCCGCTCCCGACATCTTCACCACTATAATAAACTTATTAACCCCAAAACCGCTGGCCTCCCGCATCACAAACACTATTTAAATATTATTAACCCCTAATCTGTCGTCTGCCCACATCGCCCCCCCATACTAAAGTTACTAAACCCTACACCGCCACCACTATAATAAACCTATTAACCCCTAAACTGCAATCCCCCCACAACGAAACATACTAAACTAAACTATTAACCCTTAAACCAAAAGCCCCCCACATAGAAATAAACTAAATTAAACTATTTACCCCTAAACCTACCAACCCCCTAACTTTCTATTAAAATTACAATTTCCCTACCTTAAATTACATTAAAATTTAAAAGTTTAAACTAACAATTAAATTAATATAATAATTAAACTAAAATTAAACTAACTACCAATTAAATTAAACTAAACTACACATTAAAAAAGTCATAACTCTTCTATAAAAATTACAAAGTATCTAAATACAAAAACACAAAAATACTAAGTTTCAAAAAATAACAAACACTAAATTACAGAAAATAACAAACAAAATTATCCAAAATAAAAAAAGAATTACACCTAATCTAATAGCCCTATCAAAATAAAAAGCCCACCCAAAATAAAAAAAAAACCCTAGCCTACAATAAACTATCAAATACCAATGTCCCTTAAAAGGACCTTTTGTGGAGCATTGCCCCAAAGATATCAGCTCTTTTACCTGTAAAAAAAACACAAAGACCCCCCCCCCCCCAGCAGTAAAACCCACCACCCAACCAACCCCCCAAAATAAAAAACCTAATTCTAAAAAACCTAAGCTACCCATCTAAACCTAAGCTGATATCTTTGTGGCAATGCCCCACAAAAAGCTATTTTAAGGGCCATTGGTAGTTTATTGTAAGCTAGGGTTTTTTTTTTATTTTGAGTGGGATTTTTTATTTTGATAGGGCTGTTGAATTAGGTGTAATTCTTTTTTATTTTGGATCATTTCGTTTTTTTATTTTGTGTAATGTATATTTTTAGGGGGTTAACTTAGGGCAATGCCTAAAAAAAAGGGCCCTTGGTTGTTTGGGGGTGGGGGTTTGTAAATTGTTAGGCGGTGTTTGTATTTTTTTGGAGCAAAAGAGCTGTTTATCTCTGGGCAATGCCCTACAAAAAGCCCTTTTAAGGGCCCCCAAAAGGCCCTTTTAAGGGCCCTTGGCAGTTTATTCTAGATTAGGCTTTTTTATTTTGGGGTGTTTTTTTTTTTAAGGGTATTAGAATAGGAATAATCTTTATATTTTTGGATCTTTTTTTTTTTTGTAATGGTAAATTTTTTTACTTTTCGTAATGATAGTTTTTTTTTTAAGTTTTTTTGTAATGTTAAGGTTTAGTGTAAGGCAGGAAAGGTTTTATTTCACAGGTAAGTTTGTATTTATTTTAACTAGGTAGTTATTAAATAGTTAATAACTATTTACTAACTAGTCTACCTAGTTAAAAAAATACAAACTTACCTGTGAAATAAAAATAAAACCTAAACTAGCTACAATATAACTATATATATATATATATAGGTTTTATTTAGATCTATATTAATTATTTTAAAGTTAGGGGGTGTTAGGATTAGGTTTAGGGTTAGGGGTTAATAGTTTAATTTAGGTTGTTGCAATGTGGGAAGCTGGCAGTTTAGGGGTTAATAGGTTTATTTATGTTAAAGTTAGGGGGTTACGTTAGGGTTAGGGTTACGTTAGGGTTTGGGATTAATAGTTTAATTTAGGTTGTTGCGATGTGGAGGGCTGGCAGTTTAGGGGTTAATAGGTTTATTTAGTGGTAGTGATGTGGGAGACCAGAGGTTTGGGGGTTAATAGCTTTATTTAGGTGGTGGGAATATCGGGAGTGGCGGAATAGAGGTTAATAACTTTAATATAGTTGCGGCGATGTTGGGGTGCGGCGGAATAGGGGTTAATAACTTTAGTATAGTGGCAGCAATATCGGGAGCGGCAGAATATGGGTTAGTCATTTTATTTAAGTGTCAGCGATATCGGGAGAGGCAGATTAGGGGTTAATAACTGTAGGCAGGCGTCAGCGATGTTGTGGGCAGCAGATTAGGGATGTTTAGACTCGGGGTTTATGTTAGGGTGTTAGGTTTAAACTGTGTTTTCTTTTTCCCCATAGACATCAATGGGGCTGTGTTACGGAGCTTTTGGTTTCCGCGATCGCAGGTGTTAGACTTTTTTTGCCGGCTCTCCCCATTGATGGGGAAAGCGTGCACAAGCACGTCAAAACATTGCTGCTTTTGTGTACGGTATGGAGCTCAACACAGCAATTGCATACATTACAATAATCATAATTGTCTTGAAGAAGGCCCACAAATGGGTCAAAATGTCGACATTTAAACTAATTTGAAACACATTTGGAAATAAAATTACACTGTTCTTTGCTTCAATACAAGTCCTGTTAATGCCCTCCTTTATCAATATATATATATATATATATATATATATATACACACATATATAGCGTGTGTAATCAGGCCTTCAGTGTTTATTGTCCCTTTATAAACAGTGTCCTTTAAAAGATCTAGAAATGCCCCTGCGCATATATGCAAGGGCTATGAATTTACTCTGGGTGTTTCTTCAGAAAGAAATTACACAAAGACAGAAGCTCAATTCTAAGTGTTGACTCTCTACACAGCCCTGGTTTTAGACACGCCAACACAGATGCAGAATTCCACTTGAACTCATTATACTTTAATGCATACATTATAGTGCTAAAAGATGCCAAGTGAAAAATAAATGAGAATGCATATCTTGCCTAGAATTAGCATGATTCCCACTCTTCTAGTCAGTATGCTGAGATGCAAGGTAATGAACAGTTAATGGTGCATGTAATTCTCTTCAGTGTAACTTATTGCACCATTAACTGTCGGTAACTATACAGCTCAGTACAATGAATAGGAAGCGATGCTGTTGCTACTAACTTGTCTACATAGAGGATATCAAGGGGTTAATCAGCTTTTCTGCTTCCCAGTAAATTAACCAACTAAATAGCATTTTGGTCCTTTTCTGCAATCTGTGACCGAAAACTCTGAAGTAAATGACCCATAAAAAATTCAGCGTCGTGAAAACAAACCAACTTTGTCTGCCATTTGGTACCTGCTGCTCGAAACGCACTGAGCAAAATGCTTACTGGACTGAGTATCACAATGTGACAGGCTACACTATCGCTGTCCTTCTTTCTTAGCCATAGGACATAGATTAAACACAGATGCAGAAAAATAAATCAGGGAAAGAGAAAACACAAATCTGAACTGAATTAACAGACACTTTGCATGCACAGAAGAAAAACAAAACAAACTGATTAGAGAACATCTTACACCAGAAGACCGTGTCATACAAAATTTACAATATATAAAATGACACAAATTCCCCTGAGATATAAAGATTGACTTTTAAAAACAAAATGTGTTCTGTTTATCTATGAGACGTGCATTTGTTTCGTTATGAATGTGAATTCATTAACAAAACAAGGATATTCGTGTCCTTTTCATGCCACAAATTTATGCACAAATTTACACCAAAATTGAAAAAAACAAACAAACTGATGAATTCTGTCAGTTTTCATTTGTTTCCTTTAAATTACATAGGGGGTTAAGATACTTACCTGTAGCACGCTAGAGAGCCGTTCTAATCATGATCTTTCTTCACAGAATTCCCAGGTGCAATGTTGGATCCCAGGACCTGTGCTAAAGGTGAGGGTCTTTTAGCACATACCCTGCGATCCACTGTGCTAAGCCTGCTATTAGTACACCCCCCGGCTCTGTGATGAAGGATCGGGATTAGCACAGTTTAACTAAAACCAATGCAAATGTTCCACAAATATTTTGCTTAAAATAAAAAGAATACTAAATAGAACGGGCAAAAAAATTTCAAAAAGCGTTTTTTTTATTTTTGTTAAGAACAATTTGGTCTGTGCACTATCTATCTATCTATCTATCTATCTATCTATCTATATCTATCCATCCATACAGCTGTCTGTCCATCTAGCTATCTATCTTACTATCTATCTATCTATCTATCTATCTATCTATCTATCTATCTATCTATCTATCTATCTATCTATCTATCTTTATATCTATATGACTGTCTACCTAGCTTTGTTTCTGGCTGGCTGACTGTCTCTCTATCTATCTTTCTGTCTGTTTTGCTTTCTATCTAAATGTCTGTTTATTTGGCTGTTATTTTACTTTGGGCCTGATGATCTAAACTTCACTGGTGCAAACGTAGCTTTTCATGTCAACCCTTGTCAGGGCTGCCCTCGTGGAATTATATTTAAAAAGGGTCACTTCTTCACTTTGCTAAGTAGAGCGAAGTTAGCAGTGAGCAGGGGGCACAAATAGGTTATGGTCTTAAAATAGTAACACACAGATTGTTTATCCAGTGAGATTTGCAAATAAAGTTATAGACAATATTATGGAATAAATATAAATGCATGGGAAAATAAACCCTGCATAGAAAGCCCAGGTTTAGCCATAGTTCATCCAGAACCGAATGAACCTCTCTCTAATCAGAGAGAAAGGTGGCAGGTATACTTATGAAGGTTTGGGCTGACAAATTTCCAGAGAAAAGACCACCAAGAGGAGGCAATAGATTAAAACTCCTGAGTCAAAGGGAGGTCTATTGGATTTTCCAACTGAATACGAGGGTCCCTAAAGGGTTAAACTCAGATTGGGACATCAAACTCTATGTGGATTGAATCTATGTAACAATTGGAGAAGAGGGTATCATTTAATAATAATTACTTTTTTGTCTAACAAAATCTGGTGAAACATAATTGTGGAGTATTCATTATTGAAACCTAAGTCTCACCTTGGCTACTATAATATTATAAGTTCTAAATGAAAAACTATGACCCTTTATTATTGGTAATACAATAATTTTATCTTATAATAGACCTCATTTATTTAGATATTAGGTAATTTTTGGAGGTTTATTAAATATGTTATACATATGTTGATCATTTATGGCCCTTTAGGTGACTCAAAGAGTAAAATGATTTTCTAAAAATTAATTGAAGTAAGCCAATTGATCCATAGAATGTAACTTTGGTATTTTACATATTAGTGTCTCTCTGTATATTCTGTTTTCACACTGGCTTACCTTTTACTTATTGTTTACAATGAACTCAAATGAATGTACATGAATTACCCTCCTTTTTCTTACTTTAATCTGACTTACCTTTAAACACCTGTGTTAGGGGAGTGGTTACTGCCTTTATTAAGGGAGAGTTTACAGTTTCTGTCAGAGGTCACTGAAGAAGTGAGAACTACGAAACGCGTTTGACCTGTACCTTGTGTTGACGTGTATGCCTTTTTATGTGCTATCAAATAAATAAAAGAAGCTTTTTATTGCTTATTGGTGCCGGTTCGTTTTTTGGCATTTCACCCTGACCGATCCATTTGAGTGCAAGGATTCTGGCTACTCTTTACCTTGTTGTTTTCTCAGGGAATCCGGTGAAATTTCCCTGTACTGTCCGTTTGCACCTGTTGAACCGGAACCTTCCTTCCTGGCTTTAGCTCCCGTGGGGAGCACTGAAGAGGTAACACAGAGCGGTGCTGCTGAGATAGCAGTGAAGACAGCGCGGCACGCTGGGTGAGTGCATACATATCTCTGACAGAAGCGTTTACCAAAGGAATTTGGCTTATTGAGTTTTCATTTCACCACTGGGTAAACTGCTCGTTACGTTGTGGAGAACACCCTTCAGATGTGAGTAGAAGCGCTTTTTATGTACTTTCACTGCATTGTATTTGGACAGCTTTGACATTCTATTTGTGTACATTTTGTCTGACTACCGAGGTTCTGTTAGTTCAATTTGGTCCAGGCTGGGTGAGTGCTACGTTACCGCATTTAAAAGCACATTTGTATATTAAGGCATCACGCTTAAACACATTTTTTGAAATTGGAGTGGATTTACACTATTTGTTTTTCATGAATAAGCCACTGCATTTGGGATTATAACACTTGAAGAAACATTATAGTTGACTAACGATCCTACCCCACTAGAGGGAAAAGAAAGTGTTTAATTATTCAGTCAAACTCTAGATCATATCGCTCCAAGTGTATTGAATGGCCCCTAAAGAAATTTAAGGTGGAAAGTGAAATCATCTTATGCAAACTTTGGCCATTTTTTGCTTTGAATTATATATGGCTGTATTGGGGACATCCTGCTTGAAGGACTTGAATTCCTGTTAAATATATTAATTGTCAAAGAGGAACTGTTTGGCTGTTTGAAAATACAAGGCCAAAAAAATATATAATCCCCCTCTTTAAAGTATACGATTATATTTAACTGAAAACCTAACACACTGTGGGATTGCCATCAGCGAATCAAGAACAAGTATATGGGATATGCCTGTTTGTTCACATTCCATTTGATTTGAATTACTTGTGCAAAATATGGCCTCTGAGAGCTATGTGTTTCAGTCATTTGAAGAGACATATGATGACTGTGAGGATTATGATGATGATAAATTAGAACAAGAACAACAAGAAAATCTGGATTCACTTTTCTTTAAGATGGACAGACTGCTAAAGCAGGACACTAGATTAGAGATTGATGTCAAAACCTTTAATATATATAAAAAGTTTCTCCGCATTCCAAGGGGTTTACGAATAAAGAAATTTCCCTCTTTTGAGGTAACAGACCCAGAATTTATCAGAAAATGGAATGAGCTATTAACCTAATGCTCTTTAGTCCTTATGGATCTTCTTATTGAGTATAAGAAAAAACAGAGGTCTAATTTAATCCTAGAAATTAAGAAAGTACAGGATTTCATTCGCCCTTTGTCTGTTAAACCTGAGTTTAAAGGCTATGATGATAAGATCAAAAAAGTTATGGAGGAGTTTAGAGAGAATTTATGGTTTTTTAAGAAAACTAAAATATCCAGGGACAAAGATGATTATGACAAAGGGAATGTATATAGGTGGATCCATAAAGGGGGTAAGAAGAAACAGAGAGCTAACAGTAACTATAAGCCAGACAAAAAGAGAGTAACATTTAATGAAACAGATACTGAATACAATTACGATTCATCTGATTTTGAAGGGGTTGTAGATGGAGCAAATCCAACTACTACTTTTGTTTTACAGTCTACTGTGGATAGGGAGAATGCAGATGCTATTCCCTCCCAGGTCTCAAAAAACATGAAAGGCATTTTGCAGACAAAAGTAAAAGAAAAAAACGTAGGACTAGACGGGGAAGAAAGCATAGGAAGGGGCAGGTTTTACCAGGGGGTTCAACAACAGGGGAGGATGCACCGTTATCCAAGGAGACAAAGACAGTCTCAGAACAGGAAATATGTCTAACCTCTAAAAATGTCATTAATTTATCATCTGTGAAACTTACTAATAATCAGATAAAAGTGCTATCATTGGGCCTGGGTTTTGCTCCTAGTTCACATTTCGATTTATTCCAAACCATTGTGGATATCAATAAATTTGTAAGATCTTTGACGTTAAAGAAATATTTCTTTGAAACATCAAGTAGTAACAATGTTTTGGATGAATCTGAATGTTTGGATCAGACTACCAAAGAAACAAATGATAATGTAATATTGTCTTTTGCTGATTTATGTGCTGAAATGGATTTGAACCATTTAGAGAGGGAAGCAGGTGAGAATGTTCAAAATGTAAAGAGTAGTGACATTCCTCTGACAAAATTCAAAAGCAAATCAGAGTTCTATCCTTCACACGTTAGGAGTAACAGTATAGAGATATTTCACAAAACAGTTGAAAAGGAGTTGATTGAACTTCATAAGAAAAACACAGACATGAGGGGTTTATTTAAACATGACAACATGAGTAAGCAAGAAAGGATTGCTATGAAACAATTGAAGAGTAATTTGTCAATTGTAATACGCAATTCAGATAAGGGAGGAAATGTGGTCGTCCTTGATAGGACAGACTACATAAAAGAGGTGCATAGACAGTTGCAGGACGAGGAAGTGTATGAAAAACTTCCTATTAATCCTACATTTAAGTATAGGAGAATTCTTCATGACCTTTTGGATTGGGCAGTGATGATTGGTGCAATAACAAAAATGAATTTTGATTATCTATTGGTTGAACATCCTGTTGCACCAATCTTTCACTGCCTCCCAAAGGTTCATAAGAGCCTGACTTCACCTCCTGGACGCCCCATAGTGGCGGGTATCGGTTCATTAAACGAGCCATTAAGTGCTATGATAGATACCCTATTACAACCCATTGTACTGGGCCTCAAGAGCTATATTAGAGATACCACTGATTTTATCAGACAGGTAGAACAAGTGGAATGGAAGGACAATTATTGTATTGTGACCATTGATGTTGTATCTCTCTATACCTCGATCCCCCATGAAAAGGGCATCATGGCCATACAGTCATGTCTTGAGACATATACAGATTATGATACTGGACTCAGGGAGTTTATTTTAAGGTCAATTGAATTCCTATTGACTCATAATTTTTTCCTATTTGAGGGGGATTATTATCGCCAAAGACAGGGGACAGCCATGGGAGCAAAGTTTGCACCCACTTATGCCAACCTATTTTTAGGTTGGTGGGAGCTGTCCCGTGTCTTTGGCGATGGTAATCCCTTCAAAGAACACATTATACATTATGGTCGCTATATTGATGACCTGGTGTTCATTTTTAATGGGAATGATTCAATGGTTAATGACTTTTTTATGTATCTCTCTGACAACGAGCATAATCTTCGTTTTACCATGAACATGAGTAGAATAGAGATGCCTTTCCTTGATGTTCTTATTAAACCAAATACAAATGAATGTCGTATAGAAGTAGAACTATACAGGAAAGAGAGTGCAGGTAACATTCTGCTAACGGCCAAATCGAGTCACCCAAGACATGTAATAAAGGCAATCCCCAAGGGCCAATATATGAGGACGAAGAGAAATTGTAGCACGGAAAGTGCATACGAGGTGCATTCTGAGAGAACCACTGAGCGGTTCCTGGAAAGGGCATATAAAATTGATGACTTGAAGGAAGCAAAGACAAAAGTGGATGATATGACAAGGCAAGATTTGATTACATATAAGACTCAGAAAAAGGTTAATTACCAGCAGAAACCAGTATTCATTACGGCCTATAGCAAAGAATATGATAATATTTGTCAAATAATTAAGAAATCCCTCCCCATACTTAGGGTAGATGACGTCATGGATAAGATAGTGGAAGGGGGATGTAAATTTGTAACAAGGAAATCTAGGACTTTGGCGAATATTCTTTCTCTGTCTATGCTCCCTACAGTTGCCAGTGAAAACTGGTTAACTCTGAAGAAAGGCTTCTTCCACTGTGGCAGTAGAAGGTGCATTTCATGCACCCATGCCACACTGGGGGATACGTTCAAATCTACAGATAATGAAAAATCCTTTCATATAAAGGAATACATTAATTGTAACACATCTTACGTGATTTATTTACTCACGTGCAAACAATGCAACATTAAATATGTTGGCCAGACGACCAGACCCCTAAAAACAAGGTTCCTGGAGCATCTGAGATCCATCAGTGATGAGGACTTGGACACTCCAGTTGCCTTTCAAGTCTGAACATAATGGCAATAGTAAACTACTATGCTTTCAGGGTATTCAGCACGTGAAAAGACCACCAAGAGGAGGCAATAGATTAAAACTCCTGAGTCAAAGGGAGGTCTATTGGATTTTCCAACTGAATACGAGGGTCCCTAAAGGGTTAAACTCAGATTGGGACATCAAACTCTATGTGGATTGAATCTATGTAACAATTGGAGAAGAGGGTATCATTTAATAATAATTACTTTTTTGTCTAACAAAATCTGGTGAAACATAATTGTGGAGTATTCATTATTGAAACCTAAGTCTCACCTTGGCTACTATAATATTATAAGTTCTAAATGAAAAACTATGACCCTTTATTATTGGTAATACAATAATTTTATCTTATAATAGACCTCATTTATTTAGATATTAGGTAATTTTTGGAGGTTTATTAAATATGTTATACATATGTTGATCATTTATGGCCCTTTAGGTGACTCAAAGAGTAAAATGATTTTCTAAAAATTAATTGAAGTAAGCCAATTGATCCATAGAATGTAACTTTGGTATTTTACATATTAGTGTCTCTCTGTATATTCTGTTTTCACACTGGCTTACCTTTTACTTATTGTTTACAATGAACTCAAATGAATGTACATGAATTACCCTCCTTTTTCTTACTTTAATCTGACTTACCTTTAAACACCTGTGTTAGGGGAGTGGTTACTGCCTTTATTAAGGGCGAGTTTACAGGTTCTGTCAGAGGTCACTGAAGAAGTGAGAACTACGAAACGCGTTTGACCTGTACCTTGTGTTGGCGTGTATGCCTTTTTATGTGCTATCAAATAAATAAAAGAAGCTTTTTATTGCTTATTGGTGCCGGTTCGTTTTTTGGCATTTCACCCTGACCGATCCATTTGAGTGCAAGGATTCTGGCTACTCTTTACCTTGTTGTTTTCTCAGGGAATCCGGTGAAATTTCCCTGTACTGTCCGTTTGCACCTGTTGAACCGGAACCTTCCTTCCTGGCTTTAGCTCCTGTGGGGAGCGCTGAAGAGGTAACACAGAGCGGTGCTGCTGAGATAGCAGTGAAGACAGCGCGGCACGCTGGGTGAGTGCACACATATCTCTGACAGGAGCGTTTACCAAAGGAATTTGGCAAATTTCCAGAGAACCTGTCTGCCCACAATCGCCACCAGTGAGGCAAGATTGCCTGGTGAAATTTAAGATGCACATGAGCTTTCTTGTGTAATCTCGCACCCTGCTCTTGAACAACCAATCGCACCTGAGCAGGGGTTGTCAATCACTGAGGCTTAATAATCTGGGGTTATTTTAATCAAGTTTTATAAATTGTGACACTGCAATAGTTACAAAGCTGCAAATGCAGCTTCAAAAATAAGATCCAAAATCTTTTGACCCCAGTAACAAGCATTTGGATAGAGTTTTTGTTTGGCTTCTTCCTTAACAAACATAATCACTTTTACTAATGTGAATCAAAGTTTTAATAACTAGCGACTACAGCTTCAAGCTGAAATATAGGTTAAGTCAGACTTCTATAATTATTTTTTATTTTTTTAAATAAAGCGACATTGCACTCAACATTATATCCACCCTAAAATGTTTAATGAAGCTATGAAAAAAATAATGCAGTATACATTCATTATGCATTTTTCCTGTGTAAATGGTGTTTTTCAAACAATCCCAACTGCATTAACCTCCTAACAACCTCCGCTATCTGTTGGGCAATTAGGGATGTAATAGCCCAGGACTATCCGTCAGCGGTGACACCCCACTATTTCTACATGCCTCAGCATTGACACCCATGCAGTTAAAGCCCGGAAAACCTCTTGTGGCACATAATGTACAGAGTACATTGCTGTTAAGCGGTTAAACCACCTTAATAAATGAAACACGGATATAGCACTATTTTCTCATTTTTAATGCTAAATAAATATAGTGAAAAATTGGAAATACTTTGGGAAAGAGCTAAGGCTGTGTTAAGAAGAGGTGAAATAGTTATATGAAAGATATAAGAAAGGCGGAGATTACGAGAATTACAATTGACGAATCAATTGTCCAATATGTATGGTAGATATCTTTAAATCCTATTATTCCGAATTTGACAATATATGCCAAAGCAAAAAATAAAAAGGGATATGTTTCTAATGCAAGAATCCCATAGAGAAGTACTAAAAATTTGATCAAGCTATTGGAGATTTGGAAATAAACAAGGAAAATATTTAGCTAGACTTAACAAGACAATAGCCAAGAAAATATTTAGCTAGACTTAACAAGCCAAGAAGGAAATCTAATATTATAGGAGCAATAAAGAAAGATGGGTTAGATATAGCTATATCTAACCCATCTTTCTTTATTGCTCCTATATTAGATTTCCTTCTTGGCTTGTTATGTCAACTCTTTCTATCAAAATTTCAAAATTTTTATGGGATGAAAGGAAAAAATGTACCCAATAAAATTTTTTGGGAGTAATATGGTAATACCAAAGGTTAGCACATCATTTATTAAGAAACTGGATACACTAATAAGATCATACTAAGGAGGAACAACATATTATTTTATATCCATTTAGTTATTCAGAGTATGGACTGAATGCTATTAATAGAGGGGAAATTTGGAAAAAAATGTTGGCATGTGTATGATACTAACAGGTTTGGACATAGAGCTCACTGGGCCCTGGGTAAATGCTGTGATTTCAATAGTGTGCTTTCTGACTCTTTGTAATCTAAGCCGCCAACCACATAGAAGAAAGAGGTTCTGCTTCTCTGCGACTGCCAATCATCCTTCCACCTGGTTAGTCTGTGCCGGAATATATGCACCTTTGTAGCCTTCCTGTACAAATATGGCAGCATGTTTATCCTATACAGCAATTCTGTGACAGCCATTTAGGAAATCCTGCCATCATATTGTAAAGGCAAATCCATATACAATCCTTAAATTGTAAGACCGCACTGCAGGAGTTATATTGTCTATTTCATACCTAATCTAACACATATAACTTTTTTGTTATCATGATCTGACACTAATTAAGCATAATTATGTCAATATAAAAACAAATCCCTGTAAAAAGTAATTTAAATAGTGCTACAACCATGTACACAGAATAAATAAAATAAGTATGTAGATGTCTACAGTTTTTTATGTATACTATGCACTGGTTTTGCTTGAGTAAATACCTCTCATCACCGTGCTCAAGAACAATTAGTGTAGATAAGGATAATTATTTCCAAACACTAAATATTTTTTAAGTAGATCAATGTAATTGAATCAGCATTTGTCAATGTGAAGTGTCAGGACTGAATAAATAAATACTTATAAGAACCAGTAAACTCATATTGTACATCAAATTAGTTTCTAAATTTAGAACGCATCAGTCTGTTATCATTTAATCTGTCTCTTCTCAGAACACATTCTAGAGGTGCTTAATGTATTCTGGCATTTCAGACATACTAATTCTAAACATTAATTGGAAACGCATGCTTGGAATTAAGTACAGATACTAAGCCAAAGGCCGCTAACATACAAGAAAGACGAAAGCGGAGAGAAGCGTTCAGTAAACAATACATGATGCTTAATGTAAGTCCTGTATCTGAAGTGGGCTTTCAGCTGTTTGACCTTGATTAACTCTGATGCAGGCATCGAGGACAATTATTACGGTTTCAAAGAACTGATGGAAAGGTGATAATTTGTCTGTGAAAAAAGGTATTTGCTTACCACTGAGCAGAGGATGATTATGCCGGTATGGAGTTGGCAAGTGACCAATATCTTCTATTCTCTGACTCATTACCCTGGAAAGGTGACCAGTATGGTGTAAGCTTCCCACAATAATGCTGTGCAAGTAGATAGGTTCAATGAAATGACTGAGAAGAGCTCCTTGCAAACCTAGAATATTCCATCTGTGCAGAAATAAGAAGAGAAATGAGATGATTATAGAAGATTGCACAAATACCATATTCAAATAACAATCTTGCAAGAAACTGTGGAATCGCTTTGCTACTTGGGGTACTTTAATAATTGTAATCACCTAATAGAAATTCAAGTCGGTTGATATAAGTGACAACTTTAATGAACTCATTAAAGATACAGTTCAGAGATTTAAAGGGGCATGGAATTTATGCATTTAAAGGGATACGAAACCCAAACATTTTATTTTGTGATTCAGCAAGATCATACAATTTTTAAAAAAAACTTTCCAATTGACTTCTATTATCAAATGTTGAATGCTAAAGAGATCGCTATGTAGGTGTCTGGAACACTACATGGTAGGTAAAAGTGTTGCCATCTGGTGCTTTTTAAAATTGATATTTTTGCAAAACTGCTGACATATAGTGCTCCAGAGACGTGCACACTCCTGAGCTTACGTCTCTGCTTTTCAACAAAAAACACCAAATGAACAAAGAAAAGGAAATGTGATACTAGAAGTAAATTAGAAAGTTGATTACAACTGCTCTATCTGAATCATGAAAGAAACATTTTGTGGTTCATGACCCTTTGAGGGACTTTAAGATCATGGGGTAGATTTATCAAGCAGTGAATGCTGCAATCTACCCCGAAGTTTCCAGCTCGCCGGAAACTTAAGCTAAGACGCAGCGGTCGTAAGACCTAACTCGTCCGCCACCTCTGAGGTGGCGGACAGCAATCATCCCGATCAGATACGATCGGGATGATTGACACCCCCTGCTAGCGGGGAGTGACATTGCGCAAGAATTTAACAAGAAATGCTTGTGCAATGATAAATGCCGACAGCGAATCATGCACGCTACAGCAAATCATGTCCACCTGCAAGTTGATAATTCGGCCCCCATGAGTGCATTTTAATTTTGATTAGAAGAATTATTGCAAATGCTTACGTATCACCTTCAAATGCTTCGGTTAAAAGTTCCATGTGCTGTGCGCATCCACCCAGAAAACCAACACAGATGCATATCACGCTGGCACATCATGCCGCTGGCTCTTGGAGTAATACCCTAATGTGCATTTCAGCTTCACTTTAGTGTCCCTTCGTTTAATGATTCTCTCTTATCTCATTCTCTACAATTGGCTCTTGGATGTTACTTTTATTGTAGAATGAGGTTGTAGTTTTTAGTTGAAAAAGAGCTGTGACACTTTAGGGCAATGCCCTACAAAAAGCCCTTCTATATTCTATATTGTGACCTTTAGTGTTAGTTTAGTTTTTTTTATTTATGGGTGGCTTTTTTTAAGGCGACCTTAGTTTTAGTATAGGCATATAGAGTTGTATTTTTTTTCTAACAGTAGTGTTTGTTATTTTTTATAACTTAGGGGGTTTTTGCTTAGAGGTGTGGGGGGTTAAGTGTTAGGCAGTTAAGTAGTGTAGGAGTATTTTGCATTGGGGGGTTGTGGCGGTATAGGGTTAATAAGTTAAGGGACTTATTGCATTGGGGGGTTGTGGGGGTGTAGGGGTTAATAGGTTAGAGGGTGGTAAGGTCTTTAGGTTATGGCAGATTAGGGGTTAATAGTGTAGGTTGAGCTGGGGGTGAGGGGACATAAAGGGTTAATAGTTTATTTTAGTATTGAATTTATATCCAATGTTAAAATGATATGCATTTTCATGTATAATGCATATTATTTTAAGTATTGTATATGATTTTAATTGCAGTTATTTTTTGTTCATTTTCTTATTTTAAACATAAATATATCATTTAAATAAAATATTTCTGTTTAAAATAATAAAACAAACGATCAAAAATAACTGCATTTTAAATTAGATACAATACTTCAAATTCTATGCACTCCCTGTTTCAGACACACAAGGGCCGATTTAACAATGCCTGGCGGACATGATACGCTGCTTCGTAACGCTGCTTCGTAACTCCTGTTTCCAGCGAGCCTGAAGGTTCATGCGGAAACAAGGGGAACATGGGCCATTCGGCCCTTGTTAAATCGACCCCAAAGTATTTTGTTTGCTAAAAAAGTTAAGGTACAATTGAATGCTTTAGAGGGCTACATTTGCTGCCACATTGACAGGAAAACCCACACTTCCATGGTTTGCTACACACTTATGCTCACATGTGTATTGGAAATCCTATAGATAGTTTTTATGTTAAAGTATGTTAGCATATTAGGGCTCAATTAATTGTTTTATATAAAATGTATATATTTTCTATGGTTCAGTGAGGGTGATTGTTCATTGGCTGTAGCTACGAAATTGAATACAGTATTGTTTTACAAACCCTGTCAATCACTATTTAGGTTGAACCTACTCCAGTCTGGATCTATAGTCTTTGATTGTTAAAGGAGAAGCATCAGACTTTATGTTGTTGCTTTGCTTTTGCAGTTTACTTTTCGTATAAATAAAGGTACTTTTACTATTCTCCCCACAACATGCTATTATTTATATACTTAAAGGGATAGAAAATTGTAAAAAGAAAATGCTTGAATATTTTATTGCAAGCAAAAGTATAATCATTTCATTGATCTATGTTTAACCCTTGAAAAGTGATTATACCCATAGTTAAAGGGACAGTCAAGTCCAAAAAAACTTTCATCATTTAAATAGGGAATGTCATTTTAAACAACTTTCTAATTAACTTTTTTTTTTTCACCAATTTTGCTTTGTCCCCTTTCGTATTCTTAGTTGAAAGCTAATTCTAGGAGGTTCATATGCTAATTTCTTAGACCTTAAAGACTGCCTCAAATCTGAATGCATTTTGACCACTAGAGGGAATTAGTTCATTTGTTTCATATAGATAACATTGAGCTCATGCGCGTGAAGTTACCCTGGAGTGAGCACTGATTGGCTAAAATGCAAGTCTGTCAAAAGTACTAAAATAAGGGGGCAGTTTGCAGAGGCTTAGATACAAGGTAATCACAGAGGTAAAAAGTGTATTTCTATAACAGTGTTGGTTATGCAAAACTGGGGAATGGGTAATAAAGGGATTATCTTTCTTTTTTAACAACAAACATTCTGGTGTTGACTGTTCCTTTAAAGTTAGATCCCTTAAAGGAACATGAAAACTACATTTTTTCTTTCATGATTCAGATAGAGCACAACATTTTAAACAACTTTCCTATTCTATTATCAAATTTTCTCTGTTATCTTGTACCCCTTTTTGAAAAGCATACCTAGATAGCAGGGCCGGCCTTTGGGAAGGTGACCGCCTTGAACTCCGCGATCAAGGGGGCCCCGCAAATGTAACAAATTTTTTTTTTTTTTAAATTATATTTTTTTATTGTATTTTTTAGCGCCTTTTTGGCGCAATATTTTTATAATTTGGCACCGGAGCAGAGGGCGGAGGCGGAGCATAGCTGCCTGCTGCCTGTCACGCTCACGAGGGATTTTAGGCAGCAGACAGAGTGAGTAGCAGTCCGGAGTCGTAGACCGCTCGTAGCCAGGTAGGAGCCCTGCTTTGGCCCAGACCCCCAGACTGTCAGTCAGACACAGTGAGTGTGACTGACTAGTGCCACATTTTAATTATTCAAAGGCACTCTGGCAGGTGGCCTGGGCCCTGGGCATAATTTTATTGCATGGGGCATCCGGGCTGGGGTATAATTCTATTGCAGGGGGGGGACTGGGCTTCATTTTTATTGCAGGGGGGCTTTATTTTATTACTGGAGGCAATTGAAGGGGGGGGCTTGGGCATTATTTTTTTGCAGGGGGGATTCATTTTATTGTTGGGGGGCTGGGGAGGGAAATCATTTTATTGCTGGGGGCATCAGATTTTTGTTGGGGGTATAATTTTATTGCAAGGGAGATGGGACATCATTTTATTGCTGGGGCATCATTATTGTGCTGGATGCATCATTTTTTTGCAGGGGGCCTGGGGGCATATTTTTATTGCAGGGGGCATCCTTTTATTGTAGTGGGGCTGGGGGCACTATATTATTGCAATGGGGCTGGGGCATCATTTTATTGCAGGGGGGCTGGGGGTGGCTTCATTTTATTGTTTGGTGCATCATTTATTGCAGGGGTGTTGGGGGCATCATATTTTTGTTGGGGGCATCATTTTATTGCAGGGGTGCTGGGGGCATCATATTTTTGTTGGGGGCATCATTTTATTGTAGGGGCTGGGGGCATTATTTTACTGCAGGGGGGCTGGGCATTATTTTATTGCTGGGGGCATCATTTCATTGCGGTGGGGATGGGGCATCATTTTATTGTAGGGGGACTGGGCATCATTTTATTGCTGGGGGCATCATTGCAGTGGGGATGGGGTAATCATTTATTGCAGGGGGCTTAATTGTATTGCTGGTGGCATCATTTTATTGCAGTGGGGCTGGGGGCATCATTTTATTGCACTGGGGCTGGGGGCATCATTTTATTGCAGTGGGGCTGGGGGCTTCATTTTATTGCTGGGGGCATCATTTATTGCTGGGGCATCATATTTTTGTTGGGGGCATCATTATTTTTGCAGGGGGCCTGGGGGCATCATTTTATTGCAGGGGGACTGGGCATTATTTTATTGCAGGGGGTTTCATTTTATTGATGGGGGCTTCATTTTATTGCTGGGGGCATCATTTTATTGCAGTGGGGATGGGGCATAATTGTATTGCAGGGGGAATGGGCATCATTGCAGTGGGGCTGGGGTAATCATTTATTGCAGGGGGGCTGGGGGCATCATTTTATTGCAGTGGGGCTGGGGGCTTCATTTATTGCTGGGGGCATCATATTTTTGTTGGGGGCATCAATTTATTGCTGGGGGCATCATTTTATTGCAGGGGAGCTGGGGCATAAATTTATTGCTGGGGCTGGGGGCATCATTTTATTGCAGGGGAGCTGGGACATAATTTTATTGCTGGGGCATCATTATTTTTGCAGGGGGACTGGGGCATCATTTTATTGCAGGGGGACTGGGCATTATTTTATTGCAGGGGGTTTCATTTTATTGCAGGGGCTTCATATTATTGCTGGGGGCATCATTTTATTGCAGTGGGGATGGGGCATAATTTTATTTCAGGGGGACTGGGCATCATTTTATTGCTGGGGGAATCATTGCAGTGGGGCTGGGGTAATTATTTATTGCAGGGGGGCTGGGGGCATCATGTTATTGCAGGGACATCATCTTATTGCAGGGGGGCTGAGGATCATTTTATTGCAGGGGGGCTTCATTGTATTGCAGTGTGGCTGGGGCATAATTTTATTGCAGGGGGACTGAGGGCTTCATTTTATTGCTGGGTGCATCATTTATTGCAGGGGTGCTGGGGGCATCATATTTTTGTTAAAGGCATCAATTTATTGCAGAGGTTGGGGGCATCATTTTATTGCAGGGAAGCTGGGGCATAATTTTATTGCTGGGGCATCATTTATTTTGCAGGGGGCTGGGGGCATCATTTTATTGCAGTGGGGCTTCATTTTATTGCTGGGGGCATCATATTTTTGTTGGGGGCATCAATTTATTACAGGGGAGCTGGGGCATAATTTTATTGCTGGGGCATCATTATTTTTGCAGGGGGCTGGGGGCATCATTTTATTGCAGTGGGGCTTCATTTTATTGCTGGGGCATCATATTTTTGTTGGGGGCATCAATTTATTGCAGGGGAGCTGGGGCATAATTTTATTGCTGGGGCATCATTTTATTGCAGGGGCATAATTTTTGTGCAGGGGGCTGGGGCATAATTTTATTGCAGGGGGACTGTGCTTTGTTTTATTGCAGGGGGGCTTCATTTTATTGCAGGGGGCTGGGGATTCATTTTATTGCTGGGGTCTGAGGACATCATATTTTTGTTGGGGGCATCATTTTATAGCAGGTGAGATGGGGCATCATTTATTTTATTTATTTATTGCGTGTGTGTGTGGGCTGTATGTGTGTGTGGGCTGTGTGTGTGTGGGCTGTGTGTGTGGGCTGTGTGTGTGTGTGTGTGTGGGCTGTGGTGTGTGTGTGTGGGCTGTGTGGGTTGTGTGTGTGTGTGGGGGGGCTGTGTGTGGGCTGTGTGTGTGTCGGGTGTGTGTGGGATGTGTGTGTGTGTGTGTGGGCTGTGGTGTGTGTGTGGGCTGTGTGTGTGGGCTGTGTGTATTGCTGGGGGCACCATTTATTTTATTTATTTATTGCGTGTGTGGGCTGTATGTGTGTGTGGGCTGTGTGTGTGGGCTGTGTGTGTGTGTGGGCTGTGTGTGTGTGGGCTGTGTGTGTGTGTGTGGGCTGTGTGTGTGTGTGTGTGGGCTGTGTGTGTGTGTGTGGGCTGTGTGTGTGTGGGCTGTGTGTGTGTGGGCTGTGTGTGTGTGGGCTGTGTGTGTGGGCTGCGTGTGTGTGTGGGCTGCGTGTGTGTGTGGACTGCGTGTGTGTGTGTGGGCTGCGTGTGTGTGTGTGGGCTGTGTGTGTGTGTGGGCTGTGGTGTGTTTGTGTGGGCTGTGTGTGTGGGCTGTGTGTGTGTGGGGGGGGGGCTGTGTGTGTGTGTGTGGGCTGTGTGGGTTGTGTGTGTTTGTGGGGGGCTGTGTGTGGGCTGTGTGTGTGTGGGCTGTGTTTGTGTGTGGGCTGTGTGTGTGTGTGTGTGTTGGGTGTGTGTGGGCTGTGTGTGTGTGCTGTGTGTGTGTGTGTGTGGGCTGTGGTGTGTATGTGTGGGCTGTGGTGTGTGTGTGGGCTGTGGTGTGTGTGTGTGGGCTGTGGTGTGTGTGTGGGGGCTGTGGTGTGTGTGGGCTGTGGTGTGTGTGTGTGTGGGCTGTGGTGTGTGTGTTTGGGCTGTGGTGTGTGTGTGTGGTCTGTGGTGTGTGTGTGTGTGTGTGGGCTGTGGTGTGTGTGTGTGGGGGCTGTGGTGTGTGTGTGTGTGGGCTGTGGTGTGTGTGTGTGTGGGCTGTGGTGTGTGTGTGTGTGGGCTGCGGTGTGTGTGTGTGGGGGCTGTGGTGTGTGTGTGTGTGGGCTGTGGTGTGTGTGTGTGTGTGTGGGCTGTGGTGTGTGTGTGTGTGTGTGGCTGTGTTGTGTGTGGGTTGTGTGTGGACTGTGGTGTGTGTGTGTGTGGGTTGTGGTGTGTGTGTGTGTGGGTTGTGGTGTGTGTGGGCTGTGGTGTGTGTGTGTGTGTGTGTGTGGGCTGTGGTGTGTGTTTGTTGTGTGTACACCTGTGTATGTGTCTGACACAGTGTGTGGATGTATGTGTATATAAGTATCTCTGTGTGTATTATATCTGTGTGTTTGTGTGGTACAGTGCATTGCCCCATTTTATTTAAGTATTTTTGTTCTGGGTAGAGGCCCCGGGCTGTCAATCTGCCTAGGGACCTGCACTAGGACCGGCCCTGGCTTCGCTGTAATGTTCTTGTTATCATAAGAAAAACACTGTGCTTGTGTGTGTGTGTGGGCTGTGTGTGTGTCGGGTGTGTGTGGGCTGTGTGTGTGTATGTGTGAGCTGTGTGTGTGTGGGCTGTGGTGTGTGTGTGTGGGCTGTGGTGTGTGTGTGGGCTGTGGTGTGTGTGTGTGTGTGGGCTGTGGTGTGTGTGTGTGGGCTGTGGTGTGTGTGTGTGTGGGCTGTGGTGTGTGTTTGTGGGGGCTGTGGTGTGTGTGTATGTGGGCTGTGGTGTGTGTGTGTGTGGGCTGTGGTGTGTGTGTGTGTGGGCTGTGGTGTGTGTGGGCTGTGGTGTGTGTGGACTGTGGTGTGTGTGTGTGTGTGGGTTGTGGTGTGTGTGGGCTGTGGTGTGTGTGTGTGTGTGGGGGGGGCTGTGGTGTGTGTGTGTGTTGTGTGTACACCGCTGTGTATGTGTCTGACACTGTGTGTGGATGTATGTGTATATAAGTATCTCTGTGTGTTTGTGTGGTATAGTGCATTGCCCCATTTCTTTTAAGTATTTTTGTTCTGGGTAGAGGCCCCGGGCTGTCAATCTGCCTAGGGACCTGCACTTGCTAGGACCAACCCTGGCATCTCTGTAATGTTCTTTTTATCATAAGAAAAACACATAAAAATAAGGCCCAGTTCAACTCAAATGTTCCTAATTGTCAGCATAATTCTTCATTATATACATAAACAGTTATTCCAATAGTACAAATGGTATATTGCAATATATACCATGTTATAGTGATCCACATTTGTGGATTTATGTTTTTTATATATATATATATAATGTTGTGCATTACCTTGAATTTTTTTTTTTTTCCATTTCAAAAGCTATGAGGCGGGGTTGGGGGCGGAGTGTATGCTCTATCTGAATCATGAAAGTAAAAAAATGGGTTTCAAAACCCTTTATAACAAATAAAAATGAAGTAGCAAATAGAGTCCATAAAATCTTTTTAAGAAGCATAGGAAACACCTGCTTATGTGGAAGTATTAATCCTGAGCCTACATAGGTATGCTTTTCAACAAAGAATATAAAGAGAATGAAGTAAATTTGACAATAAAAGAACATTTAAAAATCTCTTAAAAATGCATGCTCTTTTAATTTTGTCAATTCTTAGATACAAAACTATGAATACTTTAAACTACGGTACCAGCTGGGCATACACATATTTCTTGTTAGAATAGCCAGCATAAAATGCAATATAGTCATTCTCAAATTTATCTGGCAAATAAGGGGTTTGGATTAACATTCCTGTTAAACTTTTAAATGAAGGTGGGTAAAACTAAAAAAATAAAAAAAAACTCACACAAACACTATAAAATAGGGCACACAGTTGAAAATCTGCACAATATCCCAAGGCTTCAAATGAAAATATGATTGATTGATGGTCACAACAAAGATTAATTTTTATCTAGAGTGCGTAAAACTCTGAAGCCATGGGATAACCTTTGGTTATGTAAATTTTGACACTTCCTTCAGAAGAAAGTTTTCATCTATTAAAAAAATCTGTGAGACATCACGTCAGTAGGTAATGAAACCTGACACAGGGTTACGCTGCTCTAACGGAAACCATGACTCCTTGGTGACATGTACAGAAATACATAAGTGGTTGCATTACTGGTTATCCAGCTTTTTCTTAAAGGGCCTTTAAACACATTTTGTTTTTGTGTAAAATGATGCTTCTCCCACTCTAGAGAGACCAAAAAAGACAGATCTGTGACCAAGGTTTTCTTGCAAATGCTGCAAATGATCTAACCAGCTATTTAATTTGCAGCATTTTTAAAGAAAAATAGCCCGGGCCCTAGGATTGCGGGGGTGGGTTGACCCTCAATGATGCAGGAGCAAGGGGAGGGTTAAGGGGTGGGGGAATAGGAGGTTTTAAAAGGGGGATAGAACAGGAAGAGAGATTTTAAAAAGGGGAAAAAACAGGTGTTAGAAGCTGTTTCCCTCCCTGTAGTTTTGTCACATCATGTAGGCGGGGGTGCTTGCTGTGTGGAGATAGCTGTTGAAAAATGGGGTGTACAGCGGAAGTGGAATATTTGCGAGGATGTGGCTCAATTTAGGGCTATGCAATGGGCAACAGTTGTTTAAATATTTATGGTTACAATGTTTTATATGTTTTATAATAAATGTGGAGCTGCATCCTTTTCTACACATTTTGGTGTCTGTGCCTTTTTTGCGTAATTTTCATATATAGGGGTATATTTATGCGAGTGGACATGATAGGATGTAGCGTATCATGTCTGCCACACATCGCTAAATGCCGACAGCATATGCTGTCGGCATTTATCATTGCACCAGCAGCTCTTGTGAACTGCTGGTGTAATACCGCTCCCTGCAGATTTGCGGTCAATCGACTGCTAGCAGGTGGTGTCAATCAACCCGATCGTATGCGATCGGGTTGATTTTTGTTCGCTACCTCTGAGCAGGCGGACTAGTTATGGAACCACTGCTTCATAACTTCTGTTTCCAGCAAACCTGAAGGCTCGCCGGAAACAAGGGGCATCAAACTCCATACGGATCTTGATCAATCGGCCCCATGGGGTCAAACCTATGTTCAAATTAGCTTTTGGCTTTATTAGGGAGCGTAAGAAAAGCCACATTTTGACAAAAAAGCAAGAGCTGTTTATTAATGTTCCGTTAACAGGTAAACAAAAATTTCTAAAAACTCAAGCAAGTAAACTGTCATTTGTATGCGTGTACTTTTCTTTCATCGATTAGCTTTTATCGATCGTTAGGGCGATTCTTGTGGTTCCATCAATTCTAAACATCTCTTTTCATAATTAAGTCATTATATTTTCTTTTTCCTGGAGCAGTCAATTACCATGGAACACTTCCCATTAATTACTAAATATTTAAAACCAGCATGCCGTACCTGAGAAGCAATCTGCTCCAGGAACCTGTGTCATCAAGCACTTAAAAAAAAAAAAAAAAAAAAAAAAGGTTCCCTTTAAAATTTATTCCAAAACAGAGGCAATTTAGCTTGCTATATTAATTTGCCTCAGTAGCAGTGCTGTGAATTAGAAACATCTTTTAATCTCATGCAAGAAAAAGCAGCCATCTGGCTTTGGAGATGTTCAGACTTTTCCTCTCTCTCTCACTTTGCAAACGTAGGTCATTAAAGTAATGTGTTCATCTACATAAAACTCAAATGGAATATAAAAGGTAATATTTATATACAAACAGTTTATTCCCTCAATTTAAACAGTCATTGATTTTATGAAACATTTACTTTAGTCTATCAGATTTGCATATCTCTGGCAATTTCTACAAGTAATGTAATATTTGGAAAGGATATATTAAATACCCACCTTTTCAAAATGTTAAATGAACAATTATGCTCTAGAAGTATATTACACGTTAGACTACTGCATATATATTTTTTTAATTATGAATTTGAGTTATATTTGAGGTTTATCTTTTTCTAGTAAATGATACTACAATTATAATACAGAAAGAACTCTGCTGAGTCACTGCAAAGGTATTACGTACAATAGTTAATCTGTGCATCTAATGGAAAATGCATTTTTTCAATTTGTCTGTGTTTTAATGTTTAACTCCTTTACTGCTGTGCCATTTCACTCCATTGTGCTGAGCTGCTTTGAAGTTTTTATATACTGTTCACATTTTAGCAATACTGGAAACGATATAGGACCAAATTACAAATAGAGCGCAAAATTGAAATTGAGACATGCCGTGAGAACTAGCGCAGAGAAGGGGGTAAGTCGCGCAGCGATGGGCAGCAAATATAAATATATATGTATATGAATATATAAATATATATGTATATAAGCAGATACATACTGTATATATTTACAGTGAACACATAGTCCCCATCGATAGCTATGTAAATGCACTATTAAAGGGATACTAAACCCATTTTTTTTCTTTCATGATTCAGATAGAACATGCAATATCAAGCAACTTTCTAATTTGCTCCTATTATAATTGTTTCTTTGTTCTCTTGCTATCTTTATTTAAAAAAAAAAAAAACAGGAATCTAAGCATAGGAGCCGGCCCATTTTTGGTTCAGCACCCTAGCGCTTGCTGATTGGTGGCTACATTTAGCCACCAATCAGGAAGCGCTACCCAAGTGCTGAACCAAAAATGGTCTGGCTCCTAAGGTTACAATTCTGTTTTTCAAATAAAGATACCAAGAGAACGAAGAAAAATGTATAATAGGAGTACATTATAAAGTTGCTTACAATTGCCTGCTCTTTCTAAATCATGAAAGAAAAAAATTGGGTTTAGTATCCCTTTAAGTGCCATTTTTTTCTAACACCCCACACCCACCACTTTTAACCCCTTATAAATGCTTAGTGCAGGTTATTTTTCCATAAAAAAATGCAACTATGTTTTATTTTTAAAAAAGAACTGCACACTGTATTTGGGGCAATTGGGGGACATTTAGAAAATTAAACAAAGGACTGACCTCTGGTTAATTTTCTAGACGCTAATTGCTATTGCGAGCTAGCGGTAGCAGTAACCAGCCACTTGTAATGGCTGATTATTGATTGCGCGCCCGCAAACGGCAAATTTGCCCATTTGCGGGCTCACAATAAATTAGTGCTCCACTGGTAATATAGCCTATATTGTTTTTTTCAGCAGACCCAGTAGATTCTATGTATACTATTATTTTATCTATATATAATAAAGTGAGAAATCTGAAAAAAAAATGTGTGAAAAAAATCCATATTATTAATAAAATTTAATAAACAAGGTTTTAAATAGCATGCAAGTTTTTTTTTCTATACTCTATAGTCAAAAGAAGAAGAATTAAGAAGAGTTAATCTTCAAATAAATAAAGGCCTTTTGTACATTTATTGAACTTTTGATCTCCCATGAGCCTCTACTGAAATAAATGTACATTATTTACGCCAGGTTATATTTTGGTTATATTTTGGTAATACACCTGGCGTAAATAAAAGCACTATTCCATTATATATAGGGTCTTTAATTTAAAGATATGCTTCTGGGCTTTAAAGCATGGGGTCATGTGAGCTCTAGGCAACTTAATGATCTGTTATTAATGCATAGAGACCCCTAAATTGCTAAATAAGGCAAAAAGTGTGTGTATTTTTATTTTAGTTTTGTAAAAAGTAGATTAAATGTTATATCCCCAAGACATATACTGTTTCAAAAAGCAGGTGATTGGGAGTTTCTAGGCCTCAAGGGAACTGGGATTGAGGGCTTTGTGTGCTTAAACTCCATCCAGCTACCTTTTTCTACCTGCAGCAGACTCTTCCAGAAGTTTATGGGACCTGGTGGTGTCATTGGCATCCCCAGACAACAGTTGTGTTGCCATACTGCCAAATGTTGTAACCATTTTATTTTGTAAATATGAGGTTTTTCTGTAGTAGATATTTTGTGTATTGTGTTTTGATATTTACTGTGTTTTTTTCCTAAAGGACTTTACATCTAGGCTTGCCTGGGGTGGACTGCCTAGTTCACTAAGTCCAGCTGTGTGTAAGTGCCTAGTGACCAATTTAACATACCTCCCAAGACTTATACTAGCTCTCCTGAAGTCAGAAAGTTAAAAAAGCTCCATCACCATTTTGTGGGTGGAGTCATGGGTGAATAGCAGGTGGGATTGTGGGCATGTCTAGGCAGTCAGTGGGTGGGGCTTATATAGTTCCTTAAAACAGTGGTTCAAATCATGTAATTTTGGACATGTGTCTGTATTAGTGGGACAGCACTCAGAATCCGGGATTGTCCCACACTAATCAGGACAGTTGGGATGTCTTTTGTAAGAAGAAGCCTTGATGCGGCACCTGTGATTATAGGCTCCAAACATTTTGAATGCGTTATTTACTTAAATACAAAAAACAATTGTGTAATTTGATTTATTATCCAAATTTACAAATCTTTGTATTTTTCCTATTAATTATAGCTAATAAATAGTTGTACTTATCATTTTGCTTAATGATACTCAGTTTATCAACCTCAGAATGATATAAGACTGAGATAGTTTTGCTGGAGCTAAAATATACGATCCTGGGATTTGAATGGGCACTGCAGCTAGCCAATTATAGAGACCTGTCACAAATTAACTTACTGTGAGTATTAAAGATGAACCCAACACCTTATAGATGAATATAACTGAATACATTTTATAATTGTTGATTGTATTTACATATCCAGATAAGTCAAATTAACCTATAAGTCTTTAGATATCCTCAGCACCACAGTGTTGCCAGTAAAACTAGGGATTCTGGGTAAAGACATTCAAATCAGATTCAAAGGGATTTTAGGATTTATTACTAACTGAGCTATTTCACCAGCTATATTAAATGTTTTGTCATAGCAAATTAAATGGACATGCAACCCAACATTTTTCTTTCATGATTCAGAGTATACAATTTTAAACAACAAATTTACTTCTATTATCAAATTTGCTAAATTATCATGGTATCCTTTGTTGAAGGAGCAGCAATGCACTACAAGGAGCTAGCTGAACAAATCAGGTAAGCCATTGACAATAAGCATAGATGTGCAGCCACCAGTCAGCAGCGTGCTTTCAGTAGTGAATTGCTTCTCCTGAGACTACTTAGGTATACTTTTCAACAAAGGATATAAAAAAAACAAAGTAAATTATATAAAAGAACTACATTGGAAAGTTGTTTAAAATTGCATGCTCTATCTGAATCATGTCCTTTTAAGCTATACCCTGTTACTAATAATCTTAAACTCAATGCAATGTAATATTACAAATATTACAGAAATGACAAACTTTCTTGCTGAACTTTTTTTCATTTTAGAAATTAACTGTTAGGTAAAACATCTGTGTGATGGCTGAATCGCATATCCCAAAGCTTCTTTTCTAAAAGGATCAATAAGTGAAAATGCGTCTTACTGTTAACTGAGGAGATTTCCCTGCTTAGAATTGAGTGAAAAATACCTTTTTCGTTTGTTCAAACACTTGATATTACAGAACTGTTTACAGAGACGAAATCCCTTGTCCAGTTTTCAATATAGATAAACCTTAAGTAAATATATATTTTTTTCTATTTGTCAATCATTGAAATGCCACAGATGAGATAGATGGAATCTCATAACCATTTTTAAGAAGAGGAGACATTTCCGACTTTTTAGCAAGGGAAAAAAAAAACAACAACAACACAAAGCATATGTACCTATTATTAAAACACTTCACTATGTTTAACAGTTTATTAAAATGCTTCACTATACAGTATATATGTTTACTATATATATGTTTAACAGTTTATTAAAATGCTTCACTATACAGTATATATGTTTACTATATATGTTTAACAGTTTATTAAAACGCTTCACTATATATGTTTAACAGTTTATTAAAACGCTTCACTATATATGTTTAACAGTTTATTAAAACGCTTCACTATATATATGTTTACAATATATGTTTAACAGTTTATTAAAACGCTTCACTGTCTATGTTTACTATATATATGTTTAACAGTTTATTAAAACGCTTCACTATATATGTTTAACAGTTTATTAAAACGCTTCACTATATATATGTTTACAATATATGTTTAACAGTTTATTAAAACGCTTCACTATATATGTTTAACAGTTTATTAAAACGCTTCACTATATATATGTTTACAATATATGTTTAACAGTTTATTAAAACGCTTCACTGTCTATGTTTACTATATATATGTTTAACAGTTTATTAAAACGCTTCACTATATATGTTTAACAGTTTATTAAAACGCTTCACTATATATATGTTTACAATATATGTTTAACAGTTTATTAAAACGCTTCACTATATATGTTTAACAGTTTATTAAAACGCTTCACTATATATATGTTTACAATATATGTTTAACAGTTTATTAAAATGCTTCACTGTCTATGTTTACTATAAGTATATATATAAATCACAACTATACCTATTGTGAAAAGAGAATATGTATAATATTACCAGGCTAATTCAGCTCTAAGGACAATAAATAATAATCCTAAAAAACAAGTTGTTTAAATAAATCGATAATATTTTATTTTAATACATAGACTAGTCAAAACATAAGGACATTTAAAGTGGAATTGCACCGGTGCCCCTAAAATAATTAATATTAAAAAATCTAATAGAACAATAATTCCCAGAACCGTATACCAAGAAGCCAGGATCTGTGCAAACAAAAGGAAGACAGATTGGTTGAACGATAGGAGCGGCAATTTCAAAATAAGTGCGCGCACTTCTGCAAACGGATCGTTATACCCTTTGAGGATTTTCAAGTATTAAAGCGAGGAAACTGCTGATCGGTATTTGTCGCAGATTAGGAAGGAAAGTCCAACTGTTGGTGAGATAGCCTGGCGGTTATACAACAGTGAAACCAGACTGTGCTATACTGAGGGGATATTTGGTGAGTAAGAACTGAAAATACAAAAGCTTGCCAATATCGCTGAGACCCAGATTCAGCATACTAGATTTATCTTACACGCATCAATACTGAAAAGATCAGCCCGGGCTAATTTGATGTAACAAATTTGATGTAACAAATTTGATGTAACAAATTGGAATATCTTAAGTTGCAACTTTATTACACTTATCCGGAATAGGAGTAAACCAGAATCAGACTAATGATATCGCTGCAAGGTTACTAAAAGGGACTTTGAGAGCTGGTATCTGTATTATACTTCCACTTACCTGCATCACACGAATCACCTCTCATCTTATGTTCTTTATTTTAGATTGTTTGATAAGTATATTAATTTGATAAGTATATTAAATTGTATTTTAGGAATAAGTATACTATATTGTGTTTTAGGAATTGTTTTTTAGGAATTATTGTTCTATTAGATTTTTTAATATTAATTATTTTAGGGGCACCGGTGCAATTCCACTTTAAATGTCCTTATGTTTTGACTAGTCTATGTATTAAAATAAAATATTATCGATTTATTTAAACAACTTGTTTTTTAGGATTATTATTTATTGTCCTTAGAGCTGAATTAGCCTGGTAATATTATAAATATTCTCTTTTCACAATAGGTATAGTTGTGATTTATATATATACTTTTATTTTTTGGAAATTGTGACTCACACTTTTAGACATATTCCCCACCATAAATCAATTACTCTCACAGTTAGCCTTCACTGGCGCCACCCACAATCTTTCCTTTCAGTCTTTTCAACTTTTTCACACTTTGTGAGGAGTGTGAACAGTGGGCAGGCTTAAACTGTTTTACTGAGCTCCCTGACACATCCACTTTTTACCTATGTTTACTATATATATATGTTTAACAGTTTATTAAAATGCTTCACTATATATATGTTTACTATATATATGTTTAACAGTTTATTAAAACGCTTCACTGTATATGTTTAACAGTTTATTAAAACGCTTCACTATATATGTTTAACAGTTTATTAAAACGTTTTGCTATATATGTGTTTCAAAGTTTGTGAAAACGCTTCACTATATATTTGTTTAAAAGTTTATCAAAACGCTTCGCTATATACGTTTAAAAGTTTATTAAAATACTTCGCTATATATGTTTAAAAGTTTATTAAAACACTTCACTATATATGTTTAACAGTTCACTATATATGTTTAACAGTTTATTAAAACGCTTCAAATGCTTCACTATATATGTTTGACAGTTTATTAAAAGGCTTCACTATATATGTTTAACAGTTTATTAAAATGCTTCACTATATATATATTAACAGTTTATTAAAATGCTTCACTATATATATATTAACAGTTTATTAAAATGCTTCACTATATATGTGTTTAACAGTTTATTTAATTCTTCACTATATATATGTTTAACAATTTATTAAAACGCTTCACTATATGTTTAACAGTTTACTAAAACGCTTCACTATATACAGTATGTTTAACAGTTCACTATATATGTTTAACAGTTTATTAAAATACTTCACTAATATCATGCCATGTTTTACAGCTTAGAACAAAAATGCTATAGCAGAAGCCATCATTGCAATGATTTTTGCCCTAAAAACATCAATCTAATAACAATCCTTACTATTAATTTATTGGCTGTAGCACTTTTGTCAGTAACATATTATTAATTATTCAGTAGAAAAAAAAATATTAAAGGGACATTGTAGTGCAAAAATTACATACTCTAATTAATGACTGCTTATTTTTTATTTATTTTACCCTTCATAACTATGTGTTTAACCCTTGCAATATAATTTTCGGGAGCTGCAAGGAAGGAGGACACAGCCTGTGGTTTGTGTGTTTGTACAACTTTCACTCCTGATTGGCTGACTGGTGGAATCCTGCAAGAGAGATGCAAGGCTTGTAGGTCCAGAGTGAGATTGTGCATAAGGGTTTAACTCCTTTGTGATGATTAAATAGACAAGGTATTTAGGAAAGCAGCTGGGTAAATTCATTGTATTAAAAGCTGCTGCAGGAGCACCTTTTCAAATGTGCTTGAAGGTTGCTTTCTGCTGCCTTTTACATAGCTTTTCTATAGCCAATACTTCAGTATTTATATTTTTAGTATAGTTGGTGGTTTCAACAGGCAAAAGCAGCTATTTCAAAAGACATAATAAAGGTAAAGAAGCTTTTTAGAAACAATTTAATACACTCTAGCAAAAGGGCTGGATATATAATAAGGCAGAGTAGTCATGTGCTTACAAAGAGGGGTGCCTGTCTCTGCCTGTTGTTATAAATACTGGTTCCCTCATCGCAGCCAGCGATCTTAACTAAGATGGCTGCCGACAATGAAATAACATCACTTTGCATTTGATGCGGCCATCTGTGTTAAGATCTCTGTGAGTATTGCGCATGAGCTGCATCAGTCTTCGCCCGCACATGCGCAATGCAAAGTGATGTTATTTCACTGCCGGAGGCCATCTTTGTTAAGGTCAACAGCAAACAGAGGGGCGGGAGCAGGAGGGCACTTCAAGTTTCGGTGCCTACAGACACAGGGGCTGAACATCCAAATCTGTCTAGCAAGTAAAATTGGGAACACATTAAAAGGTATACAAATTTACAGTTCAATATCCCTTTAAACACAGTTATATAGGGTCAGTAATGCCAAAATCCCATTACAGTATGCAATTCTTGTACTTAAAAAGTCAATTTTACACATATATATATACTTTTTTGTATGGAACTGATTTTTTTTGCACTTGCACTTTATTACACTTGCATTGTATTTATTTTTGCGATATAGAATTTTTTTTGCACAAATCACTTGAATTCTTTGCTATCTATTAGTTTTACCATTATAGTGCTATCTGTGTATAGGATTGGTTAGATTTTCAAATATAATTTCGTTGTCTCTGTTTTCCTACTTTGTACAATGACAATAAAACGAATCTAATTTAAAGGAACATTCTGGTCAAAATTTAAATGCACATAGATGAATTACATCTTTGAATGAAACATATTTACAATATAAATGTATTGGCAAAACTGCTTCTAGTAAAAGTTATCACTGTTTTAGTCTTAACATTTTTCTGTGCACGTGCATGTGAAGCATTAGTGCACCAGCATTTTAAATACTGCAGCTGCTCAGAGTGCTAGTGGGCCTTGTATCATGTCAGCAATTAACAAGTTGAGTCATTTAGCAGATGGCACAAGCACCTTAGACTATTTGAGCAAGTGCTGTGTTTAAAATGCTGGTGCACAGTGGATACTTAAATACACTTTTGAAGCAGCTATAGCTTTTATTAGAAGCCTTTTTGCTAATACGTGTATACTAAATAATCAAAACTGAAATGCATCATTGTGGATTTAAATTTTGGCTTGAATGTCCCTTTAATCATCATTGGCCTGCTTTAATTGACATATTTCTTCCATTTTTTCTAACTCTCTGATAATTGAGAACCGTTGCTCTTTTTTAAGCTATAAAGTTACTTTGTAAAATGTACTTTCACAGATTTATAAACTACTGAGCACATTTTGATTAGAAGTTTATTTTAATTAAGCATAAACAATTAGGTTAGCTGTCAATGAGATACACCAGCCAGGATTAATCAGCTATCTTGTGAACTATAGTCATTAAGCCATTAAGGTTAGTTCATTAATATGTGCTTACATGCAACACAATTTGTTAAATGTAAAACTAGTCATTTTCCCAATGAATACAGAATTCCTCTTTGTATAAATATGAAAGTAAAAAAAAAAAATCTATGTATTAAAACAATAATGGAATTTTAAGATGAGGATTTGACTCATCCGACTTAAATAGAACTGTGCTGTTTTGGTAAAATAACACAGCTGGTATGGATCTGTGTATGGCTCTGAGATACAAACTTCTGTTACTTACACCTGCCAGGAAACTTAATCATGCAAAAAATGTCCTACTCAGTCCATTCTTAACTCTCCATATCATTAACACATTTGGCCACAATTCTGATTCAATAAAAAAAAAAAACCCTGTGGAAAATAAATGATTGGGTAATTTAGAGTTTCTTGCACAATGAGGCTGAACATGCAGAGCGATGACTTCTTTCTTATACCCACATTTTCTCCAATATTCTCTGGCTCAGTAAATTGAAAAATTAACCAGTGTTAGTTTTTGATTAGGTGCATTTTCCCCTGAAACATTATATAGCAGTGCTAGTACTTTCAAGAGACATGGAAAGCTATTTTTATTTTTTTAACATATTTCTTTGACTTTTAATTTTTTTAATGTTCCTGACTAAACTTACTTTTTATTTTCAGGGCTTTGCAAGCTTAAAGAGAAAATAAATACCTTGTAATTACGAGATATTTCTGTTGTATTGACATAATGGGGCATACGTATCAAGGTCTGGCGGGGCTGATCCGACAGTGGGGATCAGGTCCGACAGACCTCGCTGAATACGGCGAGCAATAGGCGTGCCGTATTCAGCATTGCAGCAGCAGCTCACAAGAGCTGCTGGTGCAACACCGCCCCCTGCAGACTCACAGCCAATAGGCCGCCAGCAATCAATCAACCCGATCGTACTTGATCGAGTTGATTTCCGGCGATGTCTGTCCGCCTGCTCAGAGCAGGAGGACAGGTTATGGAGCAGCGGTCTTTGTGACCGCTGCTTCATAACTGTTGTTTCTGGCGAGCCTGCAGGCTCGCCAGAAACACGGGGCATCAAGCTCCATTCGGAGCTTGATACATATGCCCCATATGCCAACATTTTTGGAGGAGCCAATCCAGGCTTGAATCTGCAGCAGACAAGGCTACTCAAAATTATAGTGTTAGTATAAAGTGTTTTTCATTTTTTTTATAAAGCCAATATGTTAGCAGCTTTAACCCTAATAAGTCTGCAGTGTGGTTAGCCTTGTGAGAATTAGGAAAGCCAAAATTTTCAGAGCCAAACTATGAGGAAAGGGGGTAAAATAAATAACGGAAATATATTTCATAACTAAACCTCTTATATTAAAATTTCAAGGTGTTTATTATTGCCTGTTTAATCTTGCAGGCTAATACAGTTTTGGAGCTGAGTTTCAAGATAATATTTATTTCCCTTTAATGTGTTCCCAATAGTACATTTTATCTACTGGAGTACATTAAATTGTTTACAAATAGCTCCTTCACATTTATTTTCTCATTAAAAAATAAAATAAATGTATATATATATATATATATATATATATATATATATATATATATATATATATATACTGTATATATATATGGATAAAAGTGAGTGTCTGCGCCTTCCTTCAGAAGCAGAGTCATAAACAGACATAGATGGTATGATAAATATATATATATATAGTATGGGGTACAAAACCCCTATCTAGTATGGGGTACAAAACCCCTATCGACACACACTTACTTCTAAAAACCTCAATCAATATGAGGTAAGTAGCCCCTGTATACAACTAAGCCCAACTTGCTGATGTCTCCAGGCTTTATGGTGGTAGAGAGCCAGAAGGGATATTCAGCAGTGCAGATCGTGAAGTATGGTAGTTCGGCTTCCTCGGTATATATCCTTACTTCGTCTCAGTCCATGAGGGTAAGTATATGTGGAAGAAACAGATTACCCAAAGTAGTGAAGTAAGTTTCATTTCAAACAACTGAAACACACAGGTAAAAGAATTCCACTCACAAATTAGACCTCAATCAAATGAGGTAAGGAAAAAGCATAAAATAGCATAAAATAGAGACAATGTCCCACAGAATAAAAGCGGCACCGAGGAGGATACCAGTACAGGAATTGAAGTCAGTCGATATACATTAGTACAACGTCCCTGGCGCGTTTCAAAGTTTCCTTCTTCCTCAGAGGGATGAGGATATTTTATGCTATTTTATGCTTTTTCCTTACCTCATTTGATTGAGGTCTGATTTGTGAGTGGAATTCTTTTACCTGTGTGTTTCAGTTGTTTGAAATGAAACTTACTTCACTATTTTGGGTAATCTGTTTCTTCCACATATACTTACCCTCACGGATTGAGACAAAGTAAGGATATATACAGAGGAAGCCGAACTACCATACTTCAGGATCTGCACTGCTGAATATCCCTTCTGGCTCTCTACCACCATACAGCCTGGAGACATCAGCAAGTTGGGCTTAGTTTTATACGGCGGCTACTTACCTCATATTGATTGAGGTTTTTAGAAGTAAGTGTGTGGCGATAGGGGTTTTGTACCCCATATTATATATAAATATATATATTTTTATCATACCATCTATATCTGTTTATGCCTCTACTTCTGAAGGAAGGCGCAGACACTCAGTCTTTTGTCCATATCTTTTAACCTAGTGAAGATTTTTGGTGATTCTTCACATATATTTTGTCTCTGCTGCCTCCTTTTAGATTTACCAAATCCTGTGGATTCATGGACCTTTTATTAATTATGATATATTTTTAGTTTAAATATTATTAATATTATTTTTATATTCTGACCACATTTAGTATTTTGTGCTTTGTTGTTACTATTTGTATTTTATCTGTGGAGTTTCTTATATTCATATCAATATTACTACAGAAACTACAGAAGTTTGGTTCATGTTTTATAATATACATACCATTTGGGTGTAGTGTGATAGCGCAGAAAAACATTCTCTTGTTTGTATATATATATATATATATTATATATATATATATATATATATATATATATACATACATACATATATATATACACACAGTATACATACATACATACATACATATACACATTGAAGCCCTTACCAGTCAAGCAAATTGTCAAACACCATATGCCTTTTAATATTTTTAAAAACTCTTTATTAAATTTAATATGATATATTTTTATTTCAAATGTATTTATGTGTGTAATACTTATTTTTAATGTGATTTTGATGTGTTTTTTTTGTTTAACCCTTACAGGTCTGAAGTCCTGCTAAATATTCTAGAACAGTTTCCCTCTCACTGGAGTACAAACTATTACTTTCAACCTGTAATACCAGCGCAAATTAGCGTGGTCGCAATATCCAATGAAAGCATAAGCTTCACTTGAGCGAAGTTGGGCACGCTAACCCTTCTCTGGTTTGCTCACTTTACCATTGACTCATAATATCAAAGTTGTGCGCTCATGGAAGTGCAGTCAAGCGATATTGGTTATCACGCCTGCGCTATCATTAGCACACCACTTGTTATCTGACCTAAAATGTTTAGAACTGTTTTTTAGGATTGGCATACTTTTATCCAAATACTTTTTTTTCACTCACTGTTCACTTTACAGTTTACAAAGTTTCTGTTATTCTGTCACGCCATATAAATTGTTATTCATAGAAAGTAGAACACCTGCAGAATAGACAATGCATAGCTATTATTGGTGGTGCCACCAAAAGTGGATTTAGCAGCAGTAGGTCTAATATTTTATGGGCCATGATTTACTGATAAAGGGAACTTTAAGTCATAATTCCTGTTTGACAATGAATGTATTCTAAATTGGTTTTGAAGTATGAAATATAATCTAATCTCTACTTACAAGGCATTTTACAGTTGTCCTATTAAACAGTTTGACATCACTAATAGAGAAGAAAAAAAATAATGGTCATAAATCCCCACTACACAGTGATTTCGATCTTCTCTTTGATATAATTGTTCTGGTTTCTACAAAGCAATAGAACAAAACTACGGAACTCAATTGCTAAGGACCTTGAACTTCATATTTGGATTTCAGTGTAGGTCTCAAGAGAAAAAAAAGGCTATTTCAATTGTAGAGATTAATATGTTGTCACAAGTTTCCCTACCAGTGTTTTACAGCTATCACAAGCATATGCAATTCTTAACTGCAGCACAGAGAGGACATCTAGTATGAAAATTAAAGGGACATGAAACTTATTTTCAGGTTTATGATAATCAAAAAAATTTTAGTTCCATATACAAAGAGAGTATTTCAAAGTGTAGTAAAGTACATTTTTAAAAAAATTAAATGGACGTTCCTGTGGTGAATAAACTAACTCTTTCTGGAGGAGTTGTCCCTGTCAGCCAATGAGCTGTAGGTATCAGGACTTACATGTTCACAATCATATACTTCCTGTTAGTTTCACTTTAAATATAAACAGTTTTTACTTACACTAAAGTCAAAATGTCATTTTCATGATTCAGATAAACAATGCAATTTAAGAAAAAATGTCCAATTTACTTATATTTTCAAATTTGTTTTGTTTTCTTGGTATCTTCTGTTGAATTGTAAACGTGTTACGCTTGTTAAGTGCATGCTGCTGAGATCCTGTGAGCCTACATTGGTTTGCTCTTCATAGGATACCAAGAGAACAAAGCAAATTTGAAAATATAAGTAAGTTGGACATTTTTTTCTTAAATTGCATGGTCTATCTGAATCAAGAAAGGTCAATTTTGACTTTAGTGTCCCTTTAAACCTTTTATCTGTTGCTCTTTCATATTCATAAAAAACTTGTATAAGATGTCATGATAGGGAAAATGAACAAGGATGTAAAATGCATTCCTTATTTATTTTTCCTGCTTCGTTTGTATTTTATCTTAGCTCTCCTCCCTCCCGAGATGCTGGCATTTCTCAATCATACTTAACCTCTTAAGGACATATGACGGAATTTTTCCGTCATAAAACAATTGAGCAAACTGAAAGCTGTGTCCTTAAAGGGTTAAAGGCACATGAAACCCAACATTTTTGTTTCATGATTCAGACAGAGCATACAATTAAAAAAAACAAAAAACTTTCTAATTTAATTCTATTATCAAAGTTGCTTTGTTCTCATGTTACACTTTGTTAAAGAGATATATAGATATGTAGCGTGCACATGACAGGAAATAGTGCTGCCATCTAGTGCTCTAGCAATTGTATAACATTGTTGCAAAACTGTTGCCATATGGTGCTGCCGACACGTGCACACTCCTGAACTAACCTTCCTGCTTTCCAACAAAAGATAAGAAACCAAGAAAATGTGAAATTAGAAGTAAATTTGAAAGTTGTTTAAAATATTATGTTTTATCTGAATCATGAAAGAAAAATGTGGTGTTTTATGGGGCTTTATGTCCCTTTAACCCTTTGGCTGCTAAGCCATTTCCCACCTGGGTGCTAATATTTTCTTTGAATTTTTTTATTTTTGAATGTTTTTTTTTTTTAACTTTTTTTTTTTTTTACAGACCCCCAAGACTTACACTGTTGGAAAGGTTAGGCGATTACCTTTCCAACAGTGGTTCTTGGGAGTCTGTAGCTGCTTAGATGCCTGAGATACAGGCTTCTAAGCATTATGCCCCCTCCTCCTATACTTAACATTGTTAAGTATAAATAAAGTTGCGCGGTGACGTCATCACGTAATTGCGCGTGACGTCACCACGCATCACGTGAAGCCCCGGCAATGCCTGTCACTCTACAGGGATAGCAGCAGTAAGGAGCCCCCAGATCTCCCTTAAGGTGGGAGAGTGCTCATGACGGCTCTGAGCCGTCATGAGCACCAGAGTGAGAAACTCTGTGATGGCTCAGAGCCGTCATTAACACTCAAAGGGTTAAATATAGTGAACTTTATCTAAACCTGCAAAACTCTACACAGTGATTGGTTAGATCAGAACACAAGCTCATTTACAATAGTTACAAATCAGGGGCGTGATCTGATATACGGCGTAGTTTTCGGCGCAAGCGAGGGAACCTGCGCCGCCCGTAGTTTCACCTCGCACATCAGAGTATTACATATACGCCGCCGGAAGTTGCTAAAGTGCCGTAAGTCGGACAAACTAGCGATGTCCGGAAATGAGCGTAACTACAAATTTCTGGTGTCGCTAGTGACTTACGGCACTTTAGAAACTGCCTGCGCCTAAAAAAACTAACTAAAGTATTAAGTCTCCCGTAACTGTCTAACACGCCTCCCAAAAATCAGCCCGACACGTATACCCCTATATACGCAATCCCCCTCTCACTCCTAATAATAAATGTATTAACCCCTAGACCAACAACCCCCCACAACGCAATAAGCCTAATTATTAACCCCTAAACCACCATAGACCACCCCGCAATAAACCTATCCTAGTATTAACCCCTAAACCGCCGCTCCCGGAGCCCAACGCCACCTACATTATATGTATTTACCCCTAAACCACCGCTCCCGGACCCCGCCGCACCTAAATAAAGTGTTTAACCCCTAAACCGCCGCTCCCGGACCCCACCACCACCTACATTAAATATATTAACCCCTAATCTGACCCCCCTACACCGCCGCGACCTACATTAAATATATTACCCTCTAAACCTAAGTCTAACCCTAACACCCCCTAACTTAATTATTATTTAAATAGATCTAAATAATATTAATATTATTAACTAAATTAATCCTATTTAAAACTAAATACTTACCTATAAAATAAACCCTAAGATAGCTACAATATAATTAATAATTACATGGTAGCTATTTTAGGATTTATATTTATTTTACAGGTAACTTTGTATTTATTTTAGCTAGGTACAATAGCTATTAAATAGTTAATAACTATTTAATAGCTACCTAGTTAAAATAATTACAAAATTACCTGTAAAATAAATCCTAACCTAAGTTACAAATACACCTAACACTACACTATAAATAAATTAATTAAATAAATTAACTACAATTATCTAAAATAAAATACAATTAAATAAACTAAATTACAAAAACAAACACTAAATTAAAAAAAATTAAAAAATATTTTAGTTTAATCTAATTACACCTAATCTAAGCACCATAATAAAATAAAAAAGCCCCCCAAAATAATAAAATTTCCCTACCCTAAGCTAAATTACAAATAGCCCTTAAAAGGGCCTTTTGCGGGGCATTGCCCCAAAGTAATCAGCTCTTTTACCAGCCCTTAAAAGGGCTTTTTGCGGGGCATTGCCCCAAAGTAATCAGCTCTTTTACCTGTAAAAAAAAGAAATACAATACCCCCCCATCATTACAACCCACCACACACACACCCGTACTCTAAAACCCACCCGATCCCCCCTTAAAAAAACCTAACACTACCCCATTGAAGATCACCCTACCTTGAGCCGTCTTCACCCAGCCGGGCACCACTGGTCATCCGATGGGGCAGAAGAGGACATCCGGACCGGCAGAAGTCTTCATCCTATCCGGGCAGAAGAGGACATCCGGAGCGAGAGACATCTTCATCCAAGCAGCATCTTCTATCTTCATCCATCCAACGAGGAACGGCTCCATCTTGAAGACCTCCGGCGCGGAACATCCTTCTCGGCCGACGGACTAACGATGAATGAATATTTCTTTAAATGACGTCATCCAAGATGGCGTCCCTCGAATTCCGATTGGCTGATAGGATTCTATCAGCCAATCGGAATTAAGGTAGGAAAAATCCGATTGGTTGATTTAATCAGCCAATCGGATTGAAGGATGAATGGATAGGATGAAGACTTCTGCCGGTCCGGATGTCCTCTTCTGCCCCATCGGATGACCAGTGGTGCCCGGCTGGGTGAAGACGGCTCAAGGTAGGGTGATCTTCAATGGGGTATTGTTAGGTTTTTTTAAGGGGGGATTGGGTGGGTTTTAGAGTAGGGGTGTGTGGGTGGTGGGTTGTAATGTTAGGGGGGTATTGTATTTCTTTTTTTTACAGGTAAAAGAGCTGATTACTTTGGGGCAATGCCCCACAAAAAGCCCTTTTAAGGGCTGGTAAAAGAGCTGATTACTTTGGGGCAATGCCCCGCAAAAGGCCCTTTTAAGGGCTATTTGTAATTTAGTTTAGGGTAGGCAAATTTTATTATTTTGGGGGGCTTTTTATTTTATTAGGGGGCTTAGATTAGGTGTAATTAGATTAAACTTTTTGTAATATTTTTTTATTTTTTGTAATTTAGTGGGGTTTTTTTTGTAATATAGTTTAGTTTAATTTTATTTTATTTTAGATAATTGTAGTTAATTTATTTAATTAATTTATTGATAGTGTAGTGTTAGGTGTATTTGTAACTTAGGTTAGGATTTATTTTACAGGTAATTTTGTAATTATTTTAACTAGGTAGCTATTAAATAGTTATTAACTATTTAATATATATTGTACCTAGCTAAAATAAATACAAAGTTACCTGTAAAATAAATATAAATCCTAAAATAGCTACAATTATATTGTAGCTATCTTAGGGTTTATTTTATAGGTAAGTATTTAGTTTTAAATAGGAATAATTTAGTTAATAATATTAATATTATTTAGATTTATTTAAATAATAATTAAGTTAGGGGTGTTAGGGTTAGACTTAGGTTTAGGGGGTAATACATTTAATGTAGGTGGCGGCGGTGTAGGGGGGTCAGATTAGGGGTTAATATATTTAATGTAGGTGGCGGAGGTGTAGGGGGGTCAGATTAGGGGTTAATATATTTAATGTAGGTGGCGGCGGTGTAGGGGGGTCAGATTAGGGGTTAATAAATTTAATGTAGGTGGCGGCAAGGTCCGGTAGCGGCGGTTTAGGGGTTAAACACTTTATTTAGTGGAGGCGGGGTCCGGGAGCGGCGGTTTAGGGGTTAAACACTTTAAAAGGTATTGCGGTGGGGGATTGCGGTTGACAGGTAGATAGACATTGCGCATGCGTTAGGTGTTAGGTTTTTTTTTGTAGGCATTTTAGGGAGTTACGGTGCTCCCATACTCAGCGCAAGGCCTACTACGGCTGCTTTTTATGGCGAGGTAAAAATGGAGTAAGTTTTCTCCATTTTCGCCACGTAAGGCCTTGTGCTGGATATTGGATACCAAATTGCGCAGGTTTTATATGTTAATCTATGGGGGAAAAAACTACGTCCGACGGGTGAAATATACGTGCCGCATTTATATGCGGCGCTGTATATAGGATACCAAACCCGCGCAAAAAAACGGCGTCGCCGGCTTTTGCGGGAGACGCTGCATATTGGAGGGGCCCCAGATTTTTCAAGAGGTGCATCCATATACTGGTCTTGATTTGCAAAACCATTCCAGTTGTGCAAACAAAATGACAAGATAAGATCATTTTAAAACATTTTCCAAAGCAGGGCTTAATTGCTGATATATGCTAGGTGTTGAATATCCCTTTAATGTGTTTATAGGATCAGTAACATAAATCATCTAAAAAGATCATTACTTTACTGTCCCTTGTTTCAATCATATTTGTAGAACCCAAACTCTCAAATGTTTCAACAGGCAAACATCTATCTCAGCCGGGTTACCCCCCCCCCCCCCCAATTAAAATTTTAAAAGAAACTTCATTCAGTTGGCTAGATCTTTGTTAGATCAGGTTTTATCAATTGTTGTTTTCATTAGATCTATAGATCTAGCATACAAGGGCAGTGTTAACAATTATTTGGAGGGGGGCTAACCCATCATCAACCCCCCTTATCAAAAAACTGGAAAAAACAAATAAAAAACATTTTATTTAATTTGAAAGATACTTGTTAGATCAGGTATGATCAGTCATATGTTTTGTTAGATCTAGCATAATTACAGAGATATTTGGTATTACATTAGGGGGGGTGGCCCCCCAAATCAAAATTTCAGTAAAAAAAATATTCATGCTAATAGATATTTGTTAGATCAGGTTTGATCAATTGTTTATTATGTTAGAGCTAACAAGCTAAAACTGGTATTAACAATTATTTGGAGGGGGCTAACCCAACATCAGCCCCCCTTTATCAAAAAATTGGACACATTTTTATGTAATTTGAAAGATACTTGTTAGATAAGGTATGATCAGTCATTTGTTTTGTTAGATCTAACATAATTACAGAGATATTACATACTAAATTGGGGGGGGGGGGGGGAGAGAGGCTGATAGATATTTGTTAGATCCGTTTAGTTTAAGTGTTTAAAGTGTTAGATCTAATTTGCAAAAGGTGGTATTAATAATCATATCATGGGAGCTTCGGCATGCTAAACTTAGCCAGCCATTACCACAAACCAACACTAGCAATTAGCGCTGGTTAGTTTTATAAATGTACCCCAAATGCCCGCAAAATACAGTGTAGTGTATTTTATTAAAAAATATATAGATAGCAGAATCTTTATTTTTTAAATAAAATAACTGCACTATAGTATAGTATTTTGGGGATAAAGTTGGCGGGTGTGGGGTGTTAGAAAACAAAAACAGCACTAAAAAGTTCCTTTACATTGCAGTCTATGGAAACTGTGTGTTACCAGTAAATATATACAGTATGTCTATGCTTATATACATATATATTTATGTGTTAGTGTGTGTATATATACATTTTAACACATAAAAATACATTTATATAAGCATATAAATATATATTTCTATTTGCTGCAATCGCTGAGCTACTTACCCCCATCACTGCGCTTAGGTTCTGAATATTATCTTGCGCTGGTATTACACACTGGAGCGCAAATATCGATTTCACTAAATTGATATTTAGCGCTCCATTTGTAATCTGGCCCTTAATACCTAATATCTCTGCATATATGTTACATCTAACAAAACAATCGAAACAGCCAATAGAATGCGAGCTCAATCTGATTGGCTGATCGGATTAGCCAATCGGATTGAACTTGAATCTGATTGGCTGATTCCATCAGCCAATCAGAATTTTCCTACCTTAATTCCGATTGGCTGATAGAATCCTATCAGCCAATCGGAATTCGATGGACGCCATCATGGATGACGTCATTTAAAGGAACCGTCATTCGGCGAGTAGGCATCGGTAGAAGAGGATGTTCCGCGTCGGCTGGAAGATGATGGCTCTGGAAGAAAGAAGATTGAAGATGCTGCTTCATAGAAGACTTCATCCCGATGATGGACTTCTTCAGCGCCCGCTTGGATCCAGACTTCAGCCCGAGGATGGATGTCACTCTTCAGCCCCCCGCTTGGGCTTGGATCAAGACATCGGAGGCTCTTCTGGACAGATCGGGACCCGGTGTGGTGAAGACAAGGTAGGGAGATCTTCAGGGGCTTAGTGTTAGGTTTATTTAAGGGGGGTTTGGGTTAGATTAGGGGTATGTGGGTGGTGGGTTGTAATGTTGGGGGGGGGTATTGTATGTTTTTTTTTTACAGGCAAAAGAGCTGAATTCTTTGGGGCATGCCCCGCAAATGGCCCTTTTCAGGGCTGGTAAGGTAAAAGAGCTTTTCTATTTTAATTTTAGAATAGGGTAGGGCATTTTTTTATTTTGGGGGGCTTTGTTATTTTATTAGGGGGCTTAGAGTAGGTGTAATTAGTTTAAAATTGTTGTAATATTTTTCTAATGTTTGTAAATATTTTTTTTATTTTTTGTAACTTAGTTCTTTTTTATTTTTTGTACTTTAGTTAGTTTATTTCATTGTATTTATTTGTAGGTATTGTATTTAATTAATTTATTGATAGTGTAGTGTTAGGTTTAATTGTAGATAATTGTAGGTATTTTATTTAATTAATTTATTGATAGTGTAGTGTTAGGTTTAATTGTAACTTAGGTTAGGATTTATTTTACAGGTAATTTTGTAATTATTTTAACTAGGTAGCTATTAAATAGTTATTAACTATTTAATAGCTATTGTACCTGGTTAAAATAAATACAAAGTTGCCTGTAAAATAAATATTAATCCTAAAATAGCTACAATATAATTATAATTTATATTGTAGCTATATTAGGGTTTATTTTACAGGTAAGTATTTAGATTTAAATAGGAATAATTTATTTAATAAGAGTTAATTTATTTTGTTAGAATAAAATTATATTTAATTTAGGGGGGTGTTAGGGTTAGAATTAGCTTTAGGGGTTAAAAAATTTATTAGAGTAGCGGTGAGCTCCGATCGGCAGATTAGGGGTTAATACTATTGAAGTTAGGTGTCGGCGATGTTAGGGAGGGCAGATTAGGGGTTAATACTATTTATTATAGGGTTATTGAGGCGGGAGTGAGGCGGATTAGGGGTTAATAACTTTATTATAATAGCGGCGCGGTCCGGTCGGCAGATTAGGGGTTAATAAGTGTAGGTAGGTAGCGGCGACGTTGGGGGCGGCATATTAGGGGTTAATAAATATAATATAGGGGTCGGCGGTGTTAGGGGCAGCAGATTAGGGGTTCATAGGGATAACGTAGGTGGCAGCGGTGTGCGGTCGGCAGATTAGGGGTTAATAATAAAATGCAGGAGTCAGCGATAGCGGGGGCGGCAGATTAGGGGTTAATAAATATAATATAGGGGTCGGCGGTGTTAGGGGCAGCAGATTAGGGGTATAATGTAGCTTGCGGCGGTGTACGGAGCGGCTGATTAGGGGTTAATAATAATATGCAGGGGTCAGCGATAGTGGGGGCGGCAGATTAGGGGTTAATAAGTGTAAGGTTAGGGGTGTTTAGACTCGGGGTACATGTTAGAGTGTTAGGTGCAGACTTAGGAAGTGTTTCCCCATAGGAAACAATGTAGCTGCGTTAGGAGCTGAACGCTGCTTTTTTTCAGGTGTTAGGTTTTTTTTCAGCTCAAACAGCCCCATTGTTTCCTATGGGGGAATCGTGCACAAGTACGTATTTGAAGCTGGCCGCGTCCGTAAGCAACGCTGGTATCTAGAGTTGCAGTGGCGGTAAATTATGCTCTACGCTCCCTTTTTGGAGCCTAACGCAGCCCTTCTGTGAACTCTAAATACCAGCGGTATTTAAAAGGTGCGGGAGAAAAAAAGCACGCGTAGCTAACGCACCCCTTTGGCCGCAGAACTCTAAATCTAGCCGTTAGTGATTTAAATATATTACAGTTTCTGATTTTTTTTTTTTGCTAAAGGGCTTAAAGAGACATACATATGCAAGAAAACTGTAAAATGTTAAAGCATTTTCTTATTGCTCATGCTCACATATAGCTAGGTGTTTAACCCTGCAACTGTGTTAAACACATAGTTAAAGTCAGCTCCAGAGCAGCAATGCATTACTGGGAGATAGCTGAATTTATCTGATGACTCAATTACAAGAGGCATATGTGCTTATCCACCAATCCCAGTTAGCTCATATTAGTGACTTGCTGCTCCTGAGCCTACTTAGGTATGCTTTTCAACAAAAGAATTAAAAGGAAACAAAGTAAATTAAAAAGTCTCCTAAAATTGCATGCTCTGTCAATACCATAATGTTTAATCTTTACATTCATGTCCCTTTAAATATAATAATATTATTCAGGTAGAATTTGCTTCATTCTCTAGTAGAAGCAATGCATTACTGTGATCTAGATGAAAGCCAATAACAAAAGGTGCAGCTACCAATCAGCAGCTTGCGAGCCTACCTAGCTATACTTTTCAACAAATGATACAAAGATTACAAAAACAAATGAGATCATATAAATACATTGGAAAGTTATTTAAAATCACATTCTCTATCTGACTCATGAAATAAAATGTTTGGGTTTTCACTTCCTGTTAACAAAAAACAAAAAAAGAAGAAGTAGCTTTTTCTTACCCGTATTTGTAAAAATAGCAGTGGTGTATTTAGGTTTTGTGCTGCCCTAGGCCCGTGCCTTGTCGGCCTAGGCAGTAATACGCCCCTGAATAATAGTGGTCTTTTTTGAAAGCGTGAAATGTAAAATTACCTGGTTATTTTATCTGTGCAAGACATTGTTACTAGCTGCTCTCCTGACAAGACGCCGTCCCAAGTCTGCACTGCAGTCTGACATTGTATAGGAATTGTTCCTTCTCCAGACTCTATCTTAGTTCGAAGGTGACCTCGGAATTTCCTGACTATGTGCTTACACCTGTTTACTGTGGAGAAAACATCTTGTTATACACTTTTAGTATTTAAGGTCAACAAAAAAGTATAAATCAATGCAGCGGAATTTCTCGCTTGTTATAGTAAAGCCAACACAATATCACTCATAATTCATAGTTGTTTTTTTTAATCAAACCTTTTGAAATGTGAAGTTGATGCTGTCCACTGAAAGGAGCTACTTAACCCCTTAATGACCGGACCATTTTTCAATTTTCTTACCCTTAATGACAAAAGCTATTTTTACATTTTTGCGGTGTTTGTGTTTAGCTGTAATTTTCCTCTTACTCATTTACTGTACCCACACATATTATATACCGTTTTTCTCGCCATTAAATGGACTTTCTAAAGATACCATTATTTTCATCATATCTTATAATTTACTATAAAGAAAAATATAAAATATGAGGAAAAAATTGAAAAAAAACACACTTTTTCGAACTTTGACCCCCAAAATCTGTTACACATCTAAAACCACCAAAATACACCCATTCTAAATAGTTTCTAAATTTTGTCCTGAGTTTAGAAATACCCAATGTTTACATGTTCTTTGCTTTTTTTGCAAGTTATAGGGCCATAAATACAAATAGCACTTTGCTATTTCCAAACCACTTTTTTTCAAAATTAGCGCTAGTTACATTGGAACACTGATATCTTTCAGGAATCCCAAAATATACCTTGACATGCATATATTTATATTTAGAAGACATCCCAAAGCATTGATCTAGGCCCATTTTGGTATATTTCATGCCACCATTTCACCGCCAAATGCGATCAAATAAAAAAAATTGTTGAATTTTTCACAAATTTTTTCACAAACTTTAGGTTTCTCGCTGAATTTATTTACAAACAGCTTGTGCAATTATGGCATAAATGGTTGTAAATACTTCTCTGGGATCCCCTTTGTTCAGAAATAGCAGACCTATATGGCTTTGGCGTTGCTTTTTGGTAATTAGAAGGCCGCTAAATGCAGCTGCACACCACATGTGTATTATGCCCAGCAGTGAAGGGGTTAATTAGGGAGCTTGTAGGGAGCTTTTAGGTTTAATTTTAGCTTTAGTGTAGTGTAGTAGACAACCCAAATTATTGATCTAGGCCCATTTTGGTATATTTCATGCCACCATTTCACCGCCAAATACGATCAAATAAAAAAAAAACTAAAATTTTTCACAATTTTAGGTTTCTCACTGAAATGATTTACAAACAGCTTGTGCAATTATGGCACAAATGGTTGTAAATGCTTCTCTGGTATCCCCTTTGTTCAGAAATAGCAGACATATATGGCTTTGGTGTTGCTTTTTGTTAATAATAAGGCCGTTAAATACTGCTGCGCACCACACTTGTAATATGCCCAGCAGTTAAGGGGTTAATTAGGTAGCTTGTAGGGTTAATTTTTAGCTTTAGTGTAGAGATCAGCCTCCCACCTGACACATCCCACCTCCTGACCCCCCCCTGACCCCCCTCAAACAGCTCTCTTCCCTCCCCCACCTCACAATTGTCACCGCCATCTTAAGTACAGGCAGAAAGTCTGCCAGTACTGAAATAAAAATATTTTTTATTTTTTTATTTTATTTTTTCATACAGTCTGCAGTGATGGATCCCCCCTTACCCCACAACCTCCCTGATCCCCCCCCATACATCTCTCTAACCCTCCCCCTCTATCTATTTGCCGCCATCTTGGGTACTGGCAGCTGTCTGACAGTACCCTATTTGCCCCCCAAAATATTTTTTTTTTACTTTTTTTTATATGAAATATTTATTTTCTGTAGTGTAGCTGGCCCCTCTAAATAATATACATCCCTCCCCCTCCCAGATCCCTTACTAAAGAAAGGAGATCCCCTGCATCTACATTGATGCTTTTTTTTTTTTTAAAGTTGCAAGCATATTTTCCGTGCGCGCGCATGCGCGTGCACCCGCCCCCCCACGCCCCCCCCCGGCCGCAAATGCCTTCCCAGCACAAACTGCCGACAATGATAGTCCGATTGGGGAATCCACAACTAAGGTACATAGTGCCAAAAGCTCCTCCCACCCACCAACGACTTTGTTTACATCCATAGCCGATGCAGATGGGGCCACAGAGTGGCCCTTTCTGCATCGGTATGTTAAATGGGGGATTGCAGTGATGCCTCAATATTGAGGCATCACTACAATCCCTTGTAAGCAGCTGGAAGCGATCATGATCGCTTCCAGCACTTCAGACAACAGAGGACGTACCAGGTACGTCAACTGTCATTAAGGGAAGTTGTTCCTATGACGTATCTGGTACGTCCTCTGTCATTAAGGGGTTAAAGGGACACTGAACCCAAATTTTTTCTTTCGTGATTCAGATAGAGCATGCAATTTTAAGCAAATTTCTAATTTACTCCTATTATCAAATTTTCTTCAATCTCTTGGCATGTTTATTTGAAAAGCAAGAATGTAAGTTTAGATGCCGGCCCATTTTTGGTGAACAACCTGGGTTGTCCTTGCTGATTGGACAGCACCAATAAACAAGAGCTGTCCATGGTTCTGAACCAAACATTTGCTGGCTCCTTAGCTTAGATGCTTTTTCAAATAAAGATAGCAAGAGAACGAAGAAAAATTGATAATAGAAGTAAATTAGAAAGTTGCTTAAAATTGTATGCTCTATCTGAATCATGAAAGAAAAAAAAAATTGGGTTCAGTATCCCTTTAACTTGTCCAATTAAAATTATATTCCTGTATGCAGTCACAAACTACAAGTTGCCCCTTAAACTTAGACTAAGAGGTAGGCAATTGTTTATTTAAACGGACAGTGAACACCAAAAATGTTATTGTTTAAAAAGATAGATAATCCCTTTATTTACCATTCCGGAGTTTCTCGTAACCCACATTGTTATATTAATATACTTTTTACCTCTGTGACTACCTTGTATCTAAGCTTCTGCAGACTGCCTCCTTATCTCAGATCTTTTGATAGACTTTCATTTCAGGCAATTAGTACTGACTCTTAAATAATTCCACGTACATGAGCACAATGCTCTCTATATGGCACACATGAACTAGACCCCTCAAGCTGTGAAAAACTGTCAAATGCATTCAGATAAGAGGTGGCCTTCAGGTTTAGCTTTAAATTATAGAATACAAAGAGAACAAAGCAAATGCGATGATAAAAGTAAATTGGAAAGTTGTTTAAAAAGACATTCGCTATCTGAATCATGAAAGTTTAATTTGGACTTTACTATCCCTTTAAAGATAAGTCAACTAACCTTAATATATACTTTGATAAAGGTAAAAATGAAGATATTATGAGATATTTAGGGTGCTTTATTTGTATGCCCATTTTTTTAAATGCTAGTGTATTACTGTGAGGTTACACTTTATCCACAAATATTCCAAACCCAATACTAAAACACAGTTAAAGGGACATTATGAATAGGTAGTACTTTGTTCCATCTAAAAAAAGTATTTCAAAATGTATTACAGTTTTTTTCTTCTTTTTTTTCTTTTAGATTTGTAGAGGAGTGTCCTAATAGCTAATGAATGATGGATACCTAGGTATGCAAACACATTTCCTGCTTTAAAGGGACATTTAAGTGATGTTTATACATGCATAGTATATATATCAATCAATTATCATGTAGGTGAGCTCCATATGTATGTTACACTTTTGTTTCATTTGCATAAATTAATTTTTGACAAGTTACATTTTAACGTCCCTTTAAAATAGTCTACACATCTACAAATTCTGATGACTTTCATTGACATGAAAAAAAAATGTTGAATACAATGTCGTTTTAAGGATTTTTGAATATAATTATCTTTTAATACAGCAAGTTTCTGTCCATTGACATAAGCTTTCAGCAAAACAACAGCAAAATTGTTTTAATTAAAGGGACATTCTGGTCAACACTGAACTGCACATAGATGAATTACATCTTCAAATACAAACATATTTACAATAAATGCTTCTAATAAAAGTAAACACTTTTAGTTTTAGCATTTTTCTTTGCATATGAATTTGAAGCATAGCTGTATTCTCAGCGCACCAGCATTTTAAATGCTGTATCTGCTCTGTGAGCCAGTGGGGTTTGTATCATGTTAGCAATTATGCAAATTGATTAGCAGATGATACAAGCATCAAGCAAGTGTCATGTTTAAAATGCTGGTGCACTGAGCATATTTAAGTACAACCTTGAAAAAGATTTAGGTTTCAGAAGAAGCATTTTTTGCTAATACATGTGTATTTCAAAAAATCTTAATTTAAAAAATTAAATGCACCCATGTGCAATTCAATTTTGGCTGGTATGCCCCATATCTCTTAAAAATAGATGTTTTAAAAATGCCTGATACACAAAGGATTGTATTCTGTTCTAGTTGCACAGCTTAAAGGAACAGTCAACACAGTACATTTGCATAATCAACAAATACATGATAACAAGACAATACAATAGCACATAGGGGCTAATTTATCTAGGGCAGAATGGCCCCTAATGCCCCTGTTTCCGCACAAGTCTTAAGACCGCTGCTCCATAACTGGTCTGCTGCCTCTGAAACTTTAATTCTGACTTGAGTGTCCCTTTAACAACAATTTTTCTCTACAAAAAGTTCCATTAAAAAAAAATCGACTTGAATAGAACATAACCTTATAGCCTAGTTTCTACTAATGCAGAAGTAATTAGGAAGAAATGCAGAAATGTCAAATGGAATAAAGATTAATCTTACAATCAGAAGTGATTTCATAGGGCGAGTTGATCCGAGCATCTCCACATGGTGACGTGCTAACATACAAATGGAACATGATGTTTTCTCTCAGTCTATAGCTTCCTTCTTTTAATCGGATGAAAACCGAATGCTCCCAATCTGTTCCCTGTTTGCTATAAACAGAAAAGAACAGCATTATTACCACATTGCTACCTGCGACTGATGATTGAAAACTCACAGAGCTGAGAATTGACCAGCTAGGAATGATGAGATAATAATATGATGCTGTGCCATATGGAAAACAGTGATTTATTTACGGCAATGGATAGACATATTTATCTACGAAGTTCTGTGGAAAATGTAAATGAGACATATACATGCTAATCTTAGCAAAATTGTTAGATCTATACTTAGAGCAAAAATTATTTTCAAACAAATCTTGTTCAGCAGGAAAAAAAATCTTTTGTTTCACCTGAAATTTGTTCACTTGGTCATTTAAAATTAGTTTGTTAGCTCCAAAGCAGCAGAGGAGCAGGGAGAGAGCCTTAAAGGGATATTAAACAATCTGTTTCATTTTTGTAATAAAAAAAGCACTAAGCTGTATCTCCTACTTAGTAGAAATGATTGCAAAATGTACTATTCATCTGTTTAAATGGATTTTACCTTTTTATTTCTTTTTCCCCCTACATTTGTGCAGTGGCCTTTACTTCCTGTCACAGCCTTACAAGGAGGAGGGGCCTCTGCAGGAAGTTTTATCTTAGCCTGATGTCATAAAACTTCTAGGCTGGTTACTATTAAGTGACTAGACTAGATAACAGTGAGTCAAACATGCTCATGCATAGATCAGTCAGAATGTAAACTAAATTTATTAAGATGTCAATTCCCATATCACAGTGGGGGCAGGGTTACACTGATAATTTCTAAGAAAACTAACGGCTAGATTACGAGTTTTGCGTTAGAGGCTATGCGGTGCTAACGAGCAGTTTATGCTCACCGCTCACTTACAGACTGTGCTGGTATTACGGGTTTTTATAAACTCGGCGTTAACCGCAAAAAAGTGAGCGTAGAGCAAAATTTTGCTCCACATCTCACCTCAATACCATCGCTGCTTATGTTAGCGGTGAGCTGGCTAAACGTGCTCGTGCACGATTTCCCCATAGGAATCAATGGGGGAGAGCCGGCTGAAAAAAAACCTAACACCTGCAAAAAAGCAGCGTTTAGCTCCTAACGCAGCCCCATTGATTCCTATGGGGAAAATACATTTATGTCTACACCTAACACCCTAACATGAACCCAGAGTCTAAACACCCCTAATCTTACACTTATTAACCCTTAATCTGCCGCTCCCGAAATCGACGACAACTGCATTATATTATTAACCCCTAATCTGCCGCTCCGGACACCGCCACCACCGACATTATATGTATTAACCCCTAATCTGCTGCCCCCGAACATCGCCGACACCTACATTATAGTTATTAACCCCTAATCTGCCGTCCCCAACGTCGCTGCCACTATATTAAAGTTATTAACCCCTAAACCTAAATCTAACCCTAACACCCCATAACTTAAATAAAATTTAAATAAATTTAAATAAATATTCCTATCATTTAATAAATTATTCCTATTTAAAACTAAATACTTACCTATAAAATAAACCCTAAGCTAGCTACAATATAACTAATAGTTACATTGTATCTAGCTTAGGGTTTATTTTTATTTTACAGGCAAGTTTGTATTTATTTTAACTAGGTAGAATAGTTACTAAATAGTTATTAACTATTTAATAACTAGCTAGTTAAAATAAATACAAAAGTACCTGTAAAATAAAACCTAACCTAAGTTACACTAACACCTAACACTACTCTATAATTAAATAAATTAACTAAATTAAAGGGACAGTCTACACCAGAATTTTTATTGTTTTAAAAGATAGATAATCCCTTTAGTACCCATTTCCCAGTTTTACATAACCAACACAGTTATAATGATATACTTTTAACCTCTGTGATTATCTTGTATCTAAGCCTCTGCAAACTGCCCCTTTTTTCAGTTCTTTTGACAGACTTGCAGTCTAGCCAATCAGTGCCTGCTCCCAGATAACTTCACGTGCATGAGCACAGTGTTATCTATATGAAATATGTGAACTAACACCCTCTAGTGGTGAAAAACTTTTAAAATGCAATCTGAAAGAGGTGGGCTTCAAGGTCTAAGAAATTAGCATATGAACCTCCTAGGTTAAGCTTTCAACTAAGAATACCAAGAGAACAAAGCAAAATTGGTGATAAAAGTAAATTGGAAAATTGTTTAAAATGACATGCTCTATCTGAATCATGAAAGTTTATTTTGGCCTAGACTGTCCCTTTAAATAAAATTAAATACAATTAAATTAAATTATCTAAAGTAAAAAAACCCCCACTAAATTACAGAAAATAATAAACAAATTACAAGAATTTTAAACTAATTACACCTTATCTAATCCGCCTAAAAAAATAAAATAAAAAAACCCAAAATAAAAAAAAGCCCTACCTTACACTAAATTACAAATAGCCCTTAAAAGTGTCTTTTGCATTGTCAGGGTGCCAGGAATCAGACTGAGACGAGAAGTGCAAAAATAATTACACCTTCATTAATAGCAAAAAATAATAAAAAAGTCCACAAGTAAAAAAACAAGCCAGGAGTCAAAACCAGAGCTGGTAATCAGACGAGCTGAGTCAGGAGCCAAAGCTAATAGTCAGACGAGCCGGAATCAGGAACAAGGAAAACAGCAGAGTCAGGAACAAGCCAGGGATCAGGAACCAGGAAGGACGTCAGGCAGCCAGGTAATACACAGGAATTCTCACAAACAGGTCTGAGACAACGCAAAGGCAAAGCATACTGAACAGAGGCCCTTTAAATAATAATTGATGAAATCACAATTCTGAGACTGCATCCTCTCTCATATGGATGATGCACACCAGTCTGGCCCGTCTGAGCAGCATCCCCTGCGATGCACCATAGTCAGGAAGAGGTGAGTAAAATGGCTGCCAGCAGCACATGGCAAACACAACAGGGAAAAAACCCTGACATGCGGGGCATTGCCCCAAAGTAATCAGCTCTTTTACCTGTAAAAAAAAAGTAAAAAAAAAAAAGTACAAATCACCCCTTCAACATTAAAACCCACCATCCACACAACCAACCCTACTCTAAAACCCACCCAATCCCCCCTTAAAAAAACCTAAAACTAACACCTTGAAGATCACCTTACCAGGAGACATCTTCACCCAACAGGGCCGAAGTCCTCAACAAAGCCGGGAGATGTCTTCATCCAAGCCAGGCGAAGTGGTCCTCCAGACAGGCAGAAGTCTTCATCCAGATGGCATCTTCTATCTTCATACATCCGGTGCAGAGCGGGTCATCTTCAAGACATCCGACGCGGAGCATCCTCTTCATCCGACAGCTCTTCTCGAATGAAGGTTCCTTTAAATAACGTTATCCAAGATGGCGTCCCTTCAATTCCGATTGGCTGATAGAATTCTATCAGCTAATCGTAATTAGGGTAGAAAAAATCCTATTGGCTGATGCAATCAGCCAATAGGATTGAGATGGCATTCTATTGGCTGATTGGAACAGCCAATAGAATGCGAGCTCAATCCTATTGGCTGATTGGATCAGCCAATAGGATTGAACTTCAATCCTATTGGCTGATTGCATCCTCCAATAGGATTTTTTCTACCTTAATTCCGATTGGCTGATAGAATTCTATCAGCCAATCGGAATTGAAGGGACGCCATCTTGGATGACGTCATTTAAAGGAACCTTCATTCGAGAAGAGCCGTTGGATGAAGAGGATGCTCCTCCGCGTCGGATGTCTTGAAGATGGACCCGCTCCACGCCGGATGGATGAAGATAGAAGATACCGTCTGGATGAAGACTTCTGCCCGTCTGGAGGACCACTTCGCCCGGCTTGGATGAAGACTTCTCCGGGCTTCATTGAGGACTTCGGCCCGGTTGGGTGAAGACGTCTCCCGGTAAGGTGATCTTCAAGGGGTTAGTGTTAGGTTTTTTTAAGGGGGGATTGGGTGGGTTTTAGAGTAGGGTTGGTTGTGTGGGTGGTGGGTTTTAATGTTAATGCGATGTGGGGGGGCCTTGGTTTAGGGGTTAATAGGTAGTTTATGGGTGTTAGTGTACTTTTTAGCACTTTAGGTAAGAGTTTTATGCTACGGCGTTGTAGTGTAAAACTCTTAACTACTGACTTTTAAATGCGGTACCAGTCTTGACAGGAGGGGGTCTACCTCTCACTTTTGGTCAGACTCGTAATACCGCCGCTATGCAAGTCCCATTGAAAATATAGGATACGCAATTGACGTAAGTGGATTTGCGGTATTTCCGAGTCTGGCCAAAAAAGTGAGCGGTACACCTGTACCTGCAAGACTCGTAATACCAGCGGGCGTTAAAAAGCAGCGCTGGGACTGGCCAACATTGCTTTTTAAGCCTAACGCAAGACTCGTAATCTAGCCGTAAGAAAACAAGTAAGTTGTTTGCTGTTTTTTAAACACTCTGTTTCTTTTTAGGTGGCACTGTTAAATATTAGCCAGCAGCATCACAAAAGTTTTTTTTAAATGTATTTATGTTTTATGTTTTTTTTTTGTCAAAAACTAAAATTAAGCTCCGAAACCTTTTGGCTGACACAGGACTTAATCAACTGTCAGGGATCTTGCTGGGTTGTTATTGAATAGTGTAAGTTTAAAGCCTTTCAGTTGAATGATAATTGTATTAGCCAATAAGTATGTAAGCTTCACTTTTGCTCTTGGCCAAATCTAACCTCTTTAAAAATAATATATGTATGTGTGTGTGTGTGTGTGTGTGTGTGTGTGTGTATGTGTGTGTGTATATATATATATATATATATATATATATATATATATATATATATATAATGACTATTCGCATGCCTAGTAAATATTCAGCTATTTATATGTTTTACATGTTATTATTATGTATGTCCCTATTACATTTACTCACACCATTTGGAAAGTTACAGATCTATACCACTAACAGTTCTTAGCACAAGGGCATTCCGAACACAGTGCACAAGTAAACAGCCTGAATTACTTCACCATAGGAAGCTCCAAATCTACTTTTCTATCAGGCGTTTGACTGGAGTCAGTTCAGTATACTTTTACATGAATTATGTAAACAAATATCTAAGTGTCCCTTGACTTGCACTAATCGAATTCCTCATAAAAGAAAATACACTTTCATGAACTAACCATCTGAAGATGAAAGAGTATGAAATAGCTTTGCCTTCCTCTGTTTATTGGCCACTCAGCAGCACAGAACTAATAAACAGCTTCATAAAAAAAAATTCACAGATCAGACATCTAGAGGACAGATTTGTCCCACTGCAGATCACATAACATGTTGCAGTCGTCAACAGATTTCAATTTACCTCAGATGGAGCTCCAGCTGTGTGTAAAGGAAGTGAATAAATGCTCTTCTCGCCACAATTTCTGCATGGCAGTCATTGACCACCAATCCCTGGTCATTTAGGTACTCGCCATTTATACATTTTGTGCCGGATGCCAATGCAATGACCTGGGCTTGCCTTAAATCTAAACCTGTGAAAAAAGAAAACATTGTAAATTAGAAAACAACTGTCATCTGGCTCACAAAACAGTTTTCTTCTGTTATTAAATGTACTTCTTTTCCTTGGCATCTTTTGTTGAAATTAATCTACTTTCCATGTGAGCATATTTAGGTAGGCTCAGGAATGTGCACGTGTCTTGAGCACTGTATGTCAGTAGTGCGAGCAGTAATATTTGTAGTAATGTTATACATAGAGTGGTCGATCACAATGCTTTAGAAAAACATATCTAATGATTATCATCAGAAAAACATATTTAAAGTCAATGGATATTTTTGTAGATTAATCATTTGATACTTTTTTCTTAAGGACTGAGATTGACCTCATAGTGAGAGCCGGCTCATGTCATTGTGCTGTCTGGGTACAATAATAAAATGATGCCCCACCAACTCTCTGGTTGCTACCATCCAAATCCAACAGTCTAATAGTCATCAGTGCCACCCCTGTCTAATGCCGACTGGTTCCATGGTCACACCAGATGCTATCCTCATGCTGGCCTTGTGCATATAGTGCTCAAAAATGTTCTCAATATTAAACCTTCATCAGGATACTATTGTGGATATAACTAAGCGTCAACAAATAATGTCAAGAAAAAATAAGTAAATTTGATAACAGAAGTAAATTGTAATGTTTTTAACTTGTACCTCTATCTGAATAGTTAGAGAGAGATATTTTTACATTACCAATCCTTGATAACTATGCTCTTAACCCCCACAAATGGGTTAAACACATAGGAAAAGTCCAACACATGTGGCTGCAAATACTGCCGCGCCTGAACATAACATGACTAGGGGTTAATTGCAATGTACAATTTGATCATTTTTGTCATATTAACAGTTGCTGGTGAGCCTTTTTAATATCAACAAGATTAGCCATTTTAATTGTTATAGTCAGCAAATTTTACATTGTCAGTTTGGTATAAATAGCCCTGTACATAAAGGACCAATAAATACAGTAGATTTTTGCATAATCAACAAATGGATAATATCAAGACAATGCAATAGCACTGCATAAGTAGTAGATTTTTTTCTGACAAATTTAAAAGTTATGTCTATTTCTACTCCCCCTGTACCATGTGACAGTCATCAGCCAATCACAAATGCATACATGTACCATGTGACAGTCAATCACAAATGCATATACTTATATTCTGTGAATTCTTGCACATGCTCAGTAGGAGCTGGTGACTCAACAAGTGTAAATATAAAAAGACTGTGTACAATTTGTTAATGGAAGACAATTGGAAAGTTGTTTAAAATTGCCTGCGCTATCTGAATCATGAAAGTTTAATTTTGACTTGAGTATCCCTTTAACCAGTACCAGTTTTATTTGGCTGATCACAATCTAAATAATCGTTATTTAAGAATATTTACAGGGCCATGTTTCACTTTCACAAATGTCATGGCTAGAAACACTTAATAAACCCCAGACAACACTTTTTGACTTATTACTGAGTACCCCAAAACATTTTCAAATGCAACATTTGTTTTAAGAATAGGCAAAACACACTGAAGCAACATCAACAAACAGATACAAATGCCACCTGCTCAATCGATTAAAGTTAAAATAAAGTATTATAAGAACTTTTCCACTCATAAAACAATTAGCCATATCAATACCCCAACAAACACACCTCACCACTATACTATAATGTCCCTGTTTGAAACCCTTAAAGACAATAGGGTACGGTTTTGGAACACAACAGATAATGCCCGCATCTTACGTATTAGCATCACTACTCACTATTAAATTGATTGACATATCTGCCCTGCTAAACATCCCAAAATCAACATTTTGTTTGTCCTTAAACTTGCACATTTATTTTTTTAATTACAAAATTGAGAGATTAACAATAAAGATAACAATTCTGCATTGTTTTCAAGAGTTAAAATATTCAAGCTTTAGGGGTATTAAAAAACCACTAAACCCAGTAGAACAGCAAAAACAGTAAATGCATAATAAAAAGACAATGCAAAATCACTTGGTTTGAATTTAAAATATGTAGTAGATTTCTTTTTGACAAATTTTAGAGTTAGTACTATTTTCCCTCCCACTGGATCATGTGATAGCCATTAGCTAATCACAAAATGCATAAATGTATATTCTGTGAATTCTTGCACATGCTCAGTAGGAGCGGGTGCCTCAGAAAGTGTGTATGTAAAATGATTTTGCACATTTAGATACTAGAAGTGAAATGGAAAGTTGTTTAAAATTGCATGCTCTATCTGAATCATAAAATGTATATGTATGTATCTCAATGTTAAAAGCCCTTTGCCTTTTTTTCTAACACCTGAGATCTTCTATTTATAACTTTTGTGTGCAATATTTTCTTTGAATAATTTTTATTAGATGGTGTTATTGTGCGTGTAATGTCGTAATGTATTTTTAATGTGTTTTGTGACATGCAATTGTGATCACGTTTACTTTCAACTCTAATACGAGCGGGAAGCCCAATGAGCGCAAACCCTCGCAATATACTCCTTATCGTTCTGGCACAAACGTTTGCACTCCAGTAGTAATCTAACCCCATGTTGCATGGTTTAATTTTTTGCAAACCTATTAAAGAGTCCTTTAAATAATACAACCATAATGTTTTGTTATTGTAATTGTACGTCAAACACAAGCACAGGTTCTCTGTAGTATACTTATGCTGATTAAATTACCTCCAATTACAGTCTGGCAGCCTTAGCATTACTGCAGACAGTATCACTAATTATTAGATAAAAAGCCCCTGACAAAGTTTTCTTGTTCAATCAATAACTAGATCCTTGAAGCACACTTAGTATATGAGGCAATAAACATCTCTCAGTGAGCTGAAAAACGAGGGAAGTTGTTTATAGGCTGCTAAAGCTACTGCCGATAGTTACAGAGTCCTTATAAATGTTCCTATCACTGCAAGTGCTAAATAAAACGTAGGAAGCAGTTTTAGGTCTTTTCTATTTAGTGGGCAGAGAGAACACAGATAAATCATATATCCAGCCAAACCTGTGGTTCAAGGCTATAATACCAACAAACAAAATGAATAGCACACAGAGAAAATGACATTTTTTGTAATACCCTTAGTACTATTAAATACAAGTCACATTTAATACATCTCATTATCAGTTCTAGAGAGGAAGCTTGTTTATTCGGAGTGGAACGCTGATCTGACAGAAATGTGTTTCTTGATATAATGCTGCTGCATAGATGCATTTCAAGAGCGCATTTAATGATTCATAATGTGCGTTTTGTCTCACCTTACATTCCTAGGTTTTGACGTTTCGTGTTATCCCGCTGATAGTACTCAGCAGTGCAAGAAACCTTGCAAGTGTAATGCTTCACCTGCTTTGTGACTGTGTTTTAAACAAAAGCGATAACAGTATCTATATTAACCCTTCATTTGCAAAGCTGTACAACTTTCTAACTGTGGTGTATATATACATATATATATCTATATAAAGGTAATAGAAGACAGCACTCACTGGGCTTAAGGATAAGCAATAGAAGCTTTTATTTACGTAACGTTTCGGGGACAGCTCCCCTTCATCAGACCCTAGGGGAGCTGTCCCCGAAACGTCACGTAAATAAAAGCTTCTATTGCTTATTCTTAAGCCCAGCGAGTGCTGTCTTCTATTACCTTTATCTCTACCTGCATTCAGCACCCTGGCAAATGGACACCTGTGTGTGCGAGTGCACCAGCCTCTGTGAATATATATACATATATATATATGTGTGTGTGTATATGCATGTCTGTGTGTATGTGTACATGCTGTAAACAAATATATGTCAATATATATATATATATATATATATATAAATATATGTGTGTTTTTGTATAAATAATATATGTGTGTGTGTGTGTGTATATATATATATATATATATATATATATATATATAAATATATATTTATATATATATATATAAAAATGTGAGTGTCTGTGTTTGCATGTGTCTGTGTACATGGTGTGGAAATATATATACATATACAGTATATACAAGCGTACCTCTGAGATATTGTGGGTTCGGTTCCAGACCACTGCAATAAAGCGAATATAGCAATAAAATGAGTCATACTATTTTTTTTGTTTCCTAGTGCATGTAAAAGTTACATTTACATTACAGGGAGTGCAAAATTATTAGGCAAGTTGTATGTTTGAGGATTAATTTTATTATTGAACAACAACCATGTTCTCAATGAACCCAAAAAACTCATTAATATCAAAGCTGAATAGTTTTGGAAGTAGTTTTTAGTTTGTTTTTAGTTATAGCTATTTTAGGGGGATATCTGTGTGTGCAGGTGACTATTACTGTGCATAATTATTAGGCAACTTAACAAAAAACAAATATATACCCATTTCAATTATTTATTTTTACCAGTGAAACCAATATAACATCTCAACATTCACAAATATACATTTCTGACATTCAAAAACAAAACAAAAACAAATCAGTGACCAATATAGCCACCTTTCTTTGCAAGGACACTCAAAAGCCTGCCATCCATGGATTCTGTCAGTGTTTTGATCTGTTCACCATCAACATTGCGTGCAGCAGCAACCACAGCCTCCCAGACACTGTTCAGAGAGGTGTACTGTTTTCCCTCCTTGTAAAGCTCACATTTGATGATGGACCACAGGTTCTCAATGGGGTTCAGATCAGGTGAACAAGGAGGCCATGTCATTAGATTTTCTTCTTTTATACCCTTTCTTGCCAGCCACGCTGTGGAGTACTTGGACGCGTGTGATGGAGCATTGTCCTGCATGAAAATCATGTTTTTCTTGAAGGATGCAGACTTCTTCCTGTACCACTGCTTGAAGAAGGTGTCTTCCAGAAACTGGCAGTAGGACTGGGAGTTAAGCTTGACTCCATCCTCAACCCGAAAAGGCCCCACAAGCTCATCTTTGATGATACCAGCCCAAACCAGTACTCCACCTCCACCTTGCTGACGTCTGAGTCGGACTGGAGCTCTCTGCCCTTTACCAATCCAGCCACGGGCCCATCCATCTGGCCCATCAAGACTCACTCTCATTTCATCAGTCCATAAAACCTTAGAAAAATCAGTCTTGAGATATTTCTTGGCCCAGTCTTGACGTTTCAGCTTGTGTGTCTTGTTCAGTGGTGGTCGTCTTTCAGCCTTTCTTACCTTGGCCATGTCTCTGAGTATTGCACACCTTGTGCTTTTGGGCACTCCAGTGATGTTGCAGCTCTGAAATATGGCCAAACTGGTGGCAAGTGGCATCTTGGCAGCTGCACATCACCTAATATGCTTAATTGGTAGTAGGCTTTCAAGCCTATACAGCTTGGAGTAAGACAACATGCATAAAGAGGATGATGTGGTCAAAATACTCATTTGCCTAATAATTCTGCACTCCCTGTATATTTAGTGTGCAATAGCATCATTTCTAAAAATAAAACAATATACATAACTTAATTAAATACTTTATTGCTAAATAATGCAAACCATCATCTCAGCCTTAATAGTCATAATCTTTTTGCTGGTTGTGTGTATATTTAAGTGTGAATTTATGTGTATTCATGTGTATTTATGTGTTTATATGTGAATATATGTGTATTCATATGTATTTATGTGTTTATATGTGTATTCATGTGTATTTATGTGTTTATATGTGTAATAAGACGAGGTATATATATATATATATATATATATATATACACACACACACAAAATGACAGATGTGAGTTGGCACTCGCACTTCTTAACAGGCAACTTCCTGGGGGGGCCAGGCTTAATATTAAACAGACCTTAGCGAAAGAAATGCAAGGGACGGCACTAAAAAGACTTGCATATAAGTATATAAGTTGCAAACATTAAATATACAACTCAAATACAAGTCTAGAGAGTGCCATCCCTATTGTATGTCTGTGTGTGTGTATATCAGGTGCACTGACCAGCAATAATTTATACTGTAGCTATTGATTGAGATCGAAAAAAGCTTATTGGAAAAAAGACTGTAAAAATCTCATGATCCAGCGCGCATGGACTGTGGTTGTTCTAGACCTTAAACATTTTGGATGCCAATGACAGTTGCCACAAAGCTACACATTTACAGTGCTGGGTGATATTAGTGGTGTCATCATGTTCTTCAAATTACACCTGTTTTCTTATGGTTTGTTAACTATTTCCAGTCTCACTGTCCCCTAGATCGGCCACAGCTTATGGGACTTATTTAGTGAAGAACAATATCACTTTTATTACTCCTGACATTTCTGCACACACACATAATATAAACACACTTTAATCTGCTGCCGTTGGTTCATAATGGCTTATGAAGCTCCAGGTGCAAATGGCAATGGGCTTTATTTTTTATCTGGCATCAATAAAACGTTATTGTTTTGTGCCATATGCAGTGCGTAAGGATTTTTTTACAAGTTATATATTAGCAGAAGACATCATGGTAAAACACTAGAAAATAAAAGAATGTTCCTGTCACCAGCATCAGCCGGCAATGGGTCTATTAAAGGGATAGAAAGGTCCAAAGTAAATTTTGCATGGGTGCATTTCATTTTTAAATAGAACATTTTTTTGTAGTATACTTTCATTAGCAAAAATATTTCTAGTAAAAGTTATTACTTTTCTTCAGCAGCATATGCACATATGCTGTGAGTGCTCATGCACTAGTATTTAAATACCACACCTTCTCAGAAAGGCAATAGTGGCTTGTATGACACAAGTTAAGACACAAAACACACCACTGTCAGCTCTCTGAACAGGCATGGTATTTGAACACTAGTGCACAGGCTCTGACAGAATATGTGCATATGCTGCTGGAAAAAAGGTATACATTTTACGAGAAGCAGGTTTGCTAATGGAAGTATATTTTAAAAATGCATCTATTTCAAATTGGAATCCACCCCTGCACATTTCACTTTTGACCTTTCTAGTCCTTTAATGAAAAGCTGGCTGTCAGGTCAACTAAATGAAAAGAAAGTTGGCAGAAGTCATATATATATGTATAGGCAAGGTGTCCGTATACGGACACTGGTGTCCGTGACTAGCCCTTGCAGTGTCCGCCACAACTGTAGTATTTCTTTTTTTTCTGATTAAATAATAAGAATAAAAAAAAATATGTAGTGTGAATAAAGTTAGTGGCTTGTCAAGAGACTGCTAGCTATATTGGGCGATAAGTTATGGAATAAATAAAGCCTGAGTGAAATACTGGATGTGTATCTACATCTGTACAATAACACCCAGCTCTATACAAAGACACAGAAGTGACACTGGCACATGCGTATAGCCAGACAAGGGCTGGTTATAGGGTCAGTGGTATCTGCATCTGTATAATAACACCCAGCTCTATACAAAGACACAGTAGTGACACTGGCACATGCGTATAGCCAGACAAGGGCTGGTTATAGGGTCAGTGGTATCTACATCAGTATAATAACACCCAGCACTATATAATGACACAGTAGTGACACTGGCACATGTGTATAGCCAGACAAGGGCTGGTTAACGGGCCAGGGGTATCTATATCAGTATAATAACACCCAGCACTATATAATGACACAGTAGTGATACTGGCACATTGGTATAGCCAGAGGAGGGCTGGTTATAGAATCAGTGGTATCTGCATCAGTATAATAACAATGAGTCACATTTAACGCATAGCTGCGCCACTATAAAATTTCTATTTTTGTTTGATTTATCCACCAGTCCTGTGACAAAAAAAGTTGGATTCACATTTGAAAAATGTGATCACCCCTCTAAACATAGCTATGCCTATGTTGTTATGGTCTGTTTCAATAAACATATAGGGCTAGATTACAAGTGGAGCTCCAAATTATCATGAAAGCGATATTAAGTGCTCCACTTGTAATCTACACATTAATATTTGTACAAAAAAACACATTTCTTAAAATTGTATGCTACCTATTCTGTTCAAATGTGCTATAAAACAAACCATTTCATTACAATTTAACACAAAATACTGACAAAAAACACTATGCCTGACAGACATTTAGTGTGATTTATTTTTCTTCTGGAATGTGTTGTAGTTCTTTTGTCATTTGTATGCACAAATATATATTTGCTGAAAAGCAGTAAAGAATTTAGCTAAGATGGTTATTGCTACATATAGAATTTAGCAGACAACAAAAATTGCAATTTCATAGAACTGTGGATCACACTAAAGCCTCGGGTCAAGATTTATCGGTATTCTAAATTCAGTCTGACTCTGAGCAATTGCCTATGTGCTCGAAATATGGAACAATGGATGATTCCTTATATCCCCTGTTACATCTGCTAACATATTGCAGATATAACAGTTCTATGTCTGATAAGCATGAACTTGTTTATTGTGGCACCAGTTATTGCTTTCAGCAGGATTTGTAGAAAATTATATAACAATTTTATTTTGCTCTACGTAGAGTTACAAGTGAAGAGCATTTTAACAGCTTCTTTTCTGTTAAATTAATGCTAAGGAAGGCTTTATTTATCAATGTGGTCAACTCTAAGGAATGGAATTATCTGAAGAAAAATCCTAGCTGAGGTTTGTAAATGGATAAACTGGAGAATGGAGTGAGCTTATTTTGTATGCAGTGTCCTACACTCATATAATGTAGGATGAAAAGTAAATAATTTGAAAGCATTATTTAAAAAAATAAAAAAAAATATTAAAATGAACTAATGGGATAGCTTTTGTCACTGAATTTCAATTCGGATATCAATGTGTTTCAGCTTTCTATAGTATCCAGAAGGGTAATTGCGTATTTATATACCTGGTATGGGAAGACTTAAAGTGATTGTAATTGCTAGCGGGTTTTTTTTTAAACACTAGGCTGCATTAGTGCGCTAAATAAAATAGACATTAATTCATTAAGTTTATGTGAATGTATGTACATCTTTATATCTGTAGCTTGTTATGCTAAAATACCCCCCTCCGGCTGCCCAAGACAATATTTTTTTCCCATGAGGTGACGTTTCAGCCTCTTATACAATAGCCGTGCTATAGCCATACAGGATGATATTAATTTGGTGGAGACTGGGACCAACTAAACTCCGCCCCCAAGCAGCCAGTCCCTGAAGAAAGGAAATATTCCGAGGTATGCAATGCATTTGGGTACTTGTTTACTAAGAGAAATGAAGATAAATGTATTAGAACAACCACCCAGTGAGTGATTTTTCTTTAACATTCTACTATTTATTTTTGCTACATTTATCAGATCAGTGCCACATTTTTTCTTGGTTCATTATGTTTTAAAAAATTTGTACTTAGAAAATAGCTGTTGATTTGAATATCTCACAATAGAAATACAAACTAACACAAATTAAAAAAATGACATCTTACTTTTCATGTAAGCAAGACAAATATTTCAGTTGCAAAGGAAATCATTTGTATTAAATGTGGCTATTATGGTAAATTCCCTTTTAAAGGCATACTAAACCGTAAACTTGGCAGAGGCCATTACTTTATAGAATTTCAGTGGAATTGAGAAAATCAATAATATTTAGTGTTAAAATACAGGAGAAGAGGACAAAATAAATAATGAAAATAAATTGTTTGCTTTATATAATATAAATATAATAGTATTCAAGTTAAAAGTAAATGCGACTGCACAAGTGCAAACTAAATTTGCGTTCTTCAAGTTAGCATGTAGCTTTGGAGCCCTTGCAGGGCAAAGAGAAATCACCCCAAACTCTCTCACTACTGATGATGAGTTCTAATAAGAATGAAACAGGCTGTCTAGTAGTGGTTTTTGTATTTGCCGCACTCACCCCATTAGGGGACTGCTGTGTGTTAACACAGTATTTAAAGCAAAAAACCTGAGATATTGCATTTCTAATTTGCATATCTTACCCAGAATCCTCTTCTGCATTCATAACAATGTAGTTTTACTGGGTAAAGGCAAGCGGGGATACTTGTGTAAATGTGCTAACGCCCTGTGCAATAATTTCTATTGATTTACTTTTGCGATATGGAGGAGTTTAATCCAATGCTTTATCTTCACCATAATTTTAATATATATATATATATATATATATATATATATATATATATATACACAAACATATATATATACTGTATATATACGAGCAGATATATAGGTATAAAATAAATCATATATATATAGAAATATCTATTTAAAAATAAAAATAACATTTTCTTCTTTGTGAAGAACATTGGAATGTAAAATTCATGTGGGGTATATTGCAAAGCGGTTGGGTTAGTGTGCAATAGGTGTTAGGTTTCTTAAATTATGTTCTCCATTCAAGTCTGTGGGGTAGATTTATTATACCCCGGGTGGACATGATTCGCTATAGCGAATTATGTCCCCCCTGCATTGCTAGATCCAGACAGCATACGCTGTCGGCCTTTACCATTGCAGAAGCAGTTCTGGTAAACTGCTTGTGCAATGCCACCCCCTGCAGATTCACAGCCAATTGGCCGCTAGCAGGGGATGTCAATCAACCTGATCGTATGAGATCGGGCAGATTGCTGTCCGCTGCCTCAGAGGTGGTGGGCGAGTTAAGGAACAGCGGTCTTAAGACTGCTGCTTCTTAACTCCTCTTCCGGCGATCCTGAAGACTCACGCAGAAACAGCAGCATTAGGGGCCATACAGTGCTAAATAAATCGGCCCCTATGGAAGAAGAAGTTAACGCAGCCACAATATCTAAAGTCCTACAGTTAGCTTGCGTCAGGTTTTGCTCTCAAACTAAATTTTTACATTCAATTTGTAATACGTGCACCATGCCACACGCGTAACAAGTTTACTTTCAGCAGTATTAATGCTCGAGTGTGAGAGCTAAATACTGCTCCACTTGTAATCTGGCCCTATATTAGCAGAATTATGTAACATAAGGATAGTTGTGTCGGACTGTGTCCTAAAGCCAAAAGTTTACTTTACATTTTTATTACTACCATAACTATCATAAAGAGTTCCCTTGTTGGTTATATCCATTAATAATTTGTGGCTACACGTGATGCAGAGGAACTGCCCCACTACCTGCAGGCGTGGACGGCAGGGGCACTATAACAGCCCTTAGCGACACATAAATATCTAAGTTTACGTATTTGATTACAACTCTCTGTACAACTTTTTAGTCATATTTGTTTTTTGCAAAACATGAAAACCAATGAGTTGAAATTTAATATAACTTTATAATATAAAACAAATTAGAATGAATAATACAAAATACATATATTTGGTGTATTTCTTTTATAATTTTTACAGCTGATTTTAAAATATATTTTCTATGCAAACTTCAATCACCTCTTTCAATTAAAGGGACAGTCTACACCAGAATTTTTATTGTTTAAAAAGATAGATAATCCCTTTATTACCCATTCCCCAGTTTTGCATAACCAGCACAGTTATATAAATACAATTTTTACCTCTGTGACTACCTTGTATCTAAGCCTCTGCAGACTGCCCCCTTATTTCAGTTCTTTTGACAGACATCCATTTTAGCCAATCATAGCTGGCTCCCTGGAACTCCACGTGTGTGAGCACAGTTATCTATATGACACACATGAACTAACACCCTCTAGTGGTGAAAAACTGTCAAAATGCCCTGAGAGGAGATGCAGCCTTCAAGGGCTTACAAATGAGCATATGAACCTCCTAGGTTTAGCTTTCAACTAAGAATACCAAGAAAACAAAGCAAATTGGTGATAAAAGTAAATTGGAAAATTGTTTAAAATGACATTCTTTATCTGAATCATGAAAGTTTATTTTGGACTAGACTGTCCCTTTAAGTAATTTTACTGGAAAACTGCATAATTTTATAATTGCAACAATCCCAGCTTGTTTTTATTTTCTCATAGCAGTACACAGAGTTTATTTGCTGCTCGCTTGATACAGTTTATAAATGTAGGTTTTGTATTCCATCAGTCAGTGGTCAATTTCTGGCCTTAAATGGACGTAGATAAATGCTTGAAGCATTTCATATGTCACCCTAACCTTGCTTGTAATAGCTCATCATCAACAGAGGATTCACGTTTCAGTGTAGCAAGGAATAGAATAGAACATAGATAAATTGTAAAAAGAAAGAAAACTGAGCACAAAATGACCCTTTCTGCTACCATTTATTGTGGCAAAGATGAGTACAATTGATGACTGAAGAACATAAAAGTGATTTGATTTGTGGACCTGGAAACATAACATCCTGGCCTTTTGCTTTTTTCTGGAAATTCTGAAATGACTTGGATTTAACACACAAATTCATGATGCCTTCACTCTATTGTTTTTTTTTTTTTAACTATGTCAGTGGCAATACGTTTTAAATATCGTTTTTCTGTTATGAAAATGGTAATAAACAAAAAGCACATCCATGTTTCATCTAGACTCATTTTATTTAGATTTTAAAGGGACATGAAACCCACATTTTTTCTTTCATGATTCAAACAGAGCATACAATTTTAAACAATTTTCCAATTTACTTCTATTATTTAGTTTGCTTCCTTCTCTTGTTATCATTTGCTGAAAGGTTTATCTAGGCAAGTTCAGGAGCAGCAGAGAACCTAGGTTCTAGCTGCTAATTGATGCCTGCATATATATATATATATATATATATATATATATATATATATATATATATACTGATTGTCATTGGCTCACCAATGTGTTCAGTTAGACACCAGTAGTGCATTGCTGCTCCTTCAACAAAGCATACCAAGATAATGAAACAAATTAGATAATAGAAGTAAATTAGAAAGTTGTTTAAAATTGTATTCTCTATCTGAATCACGAAAGAAAATGTTTGGGTTTCATGTCCCTTTAAGCTTGAGAGCCTCACTAACTCTAGCTCACTTTTTATAAAAGTGCATCTACAATTGTCTACAGGCATACCTCGTTTTATTGCGCTTCGCTTTATTGCGTTTCACAGACTCTTTTTACAAATTGAAAGTTTGTGGCAAATCTGTGTTGATCAAGTCTATCAACGTCATTTTTCCAATATATACATATATATATATATATATATATATAAACACATATATACACATGAATACAAATATATACATACATATAAACACATATATACACATGGATACAAATATATACATACATATAAACACATGACAAATATATACAAATATATACTTACATATAAACACATATATACACATGAATACAAATATATACATACATATAAACACATATATACACATGAATACAAATATATACATATTATATACACATGAAAACAAATATATACATACATATTAACACATATATACACAAGAATACAAATATATACATATATTTAAACACATACATGCACATGAACACAAATATATACATACATATAAATACATATATACACATGAATACAAATATATACATACATATAAACACATATATACACATGAATACAAATATATACATACATAAACACATGACAAATATATACAAATATATACATACATATAAACAAATATATATACATGAATACAAATATATACATACATATAAACACATGACAAATATATACAAATATATACTTACATATAAACACATATATACACATGAATACAAATATATACATATGAAAACAAATATATACATACATATAAACACATATATACACATGAATACAAATATATACATATTGTATACACATGAATACAAATATATACATACATATAAACACATAGATACACATGAATACAAATATATACATACATATAAACACATATATGCACATGAATACAAATATATACATACATATAAACACATACATGCACATGAACACAAATATATACATACATATAAATACATATATACACATGAATACAAATATATACATACATATAAACACATGAATACAAATATATACATATATATATAAACACATATATGCACATGAATACAAATATATACATACATATAAACACATATATACACATGGATACAAATATATACATACATATAAACACATGACAAATATATACAAATATATACTTACATATAAACACATATATACACATGAATACAAATATATACATATTATATACACATGAATACAAATATATACATACATATAAACACATATATACACATGAATACAAATATATACATATTGTATACACATGAATACAAATATATACATACATATAAACACATAGATACACATGAATACAAATATATACATACATATAAACACATATATGCACATGAATACAAATATATACATACATATAAACACATACATGCACATGAACACAAATATATACATACATATAAATACATATATACACATGAATACAAATATATACATACATATAAACACATATATACACATGAATACAAATATATACATACATAAACACATGACAAATATATACAAATATATACATACATATAAACATATATATACATGAATACAAATATATACATACATATAAACACATGACAAATATATACAAATATATACTTACATATAAACACATATATACACATGAATACAAATATATACATATTATATACACATGAATACAAATATATACATACATATAAACGCATATATACACATGAATACAAATATATACATACATATAAACACATATATACACATGAATACAAATATATACATACATATAAACACATATATGCACATGAATACAAATGTATACATACATATAAACACATATATACACATAAATACAAATATATACATACATATAAACACATATATACACATGTATACAAATATATACATACATATAAACACATATATACACATGAATACAAATATATACATACATATAAACACATATATACACATGAATACAAATATATACATACATATAAACACATATATACACATGAATACAAATATATACATACATATAAACAAATATATACACATGAATACAAATATATACATACATATAAACACATATATGCACATAAATACAAATATATACATACATAAACACATATATAAACATGAATACAAATATATACATACATATAAACACATATATGCACATGAATACAAATATATACATACATATAAACACATATATAAACATGAATACAAATATATACATACATATAAACACATATATAAACATGAATACAAATATATACATACATATAAACACATATATAAACATGAATACAAATATATACATACATATATACACACCACCAGCAAAGAGATTATGACTCACTGAAGACTCAGATGATGGTTAGCATTTTTTAGCAATAAAGCATTTTTTAATTAAAGTATGTACATTGTTTTTTTTTAAGATATCATGCTGTTGCACACAAAATAGCCTACAGTATAGTGTAAATATAACTCGTATAAGCACTGGGAAACAAAACAATGAGTGGGACTCACTTTATTGCAGTGGTCTGGAACCAAACCCGCAATATCTCTGAGGTGCGCCTGTACATACAGTGTATAGTCTCACATAATGTCTCATTGTAAGTATATATTGTATTGTACGCTATGGTAGAAATATACCTTTGCATAGTGTTGCGTAAAACGTTGGCGCTTTATAAATATTATTATTATTATACTTTATTTATGAAGCGCCAACATATTCCGCAGTGCTATCCATGGATACATTTCATTTAGATTAAACAATGATACAAAAACATCTAAGACACAGGACCGCATTTACAAACACATACAGGAGGAATTGAGGGCCCTATTCCCATGAGAACTTACAATCTAGAAGGGTAGGAGGCTGAGAAACAGGAGGTGAGGGCTGCAAGATTGAGAAAGATGTTAATAATAATACAATAAGACAATAATAATAATTACAATAATAATAATAATCTATACCTAACAAGTTATGAAACCCAAACATTTTCTTTTGTGATTCAGACAGAGCATACAATTTTAAAAAGGTTTCCAATTTACTTCTAATATCAAATTTGCTTTGTTACATGGTATCCTTTGTTGAAGAGATATCTAAGAAGGTTTTTGGAGCACTACATGGCAGGAAATAGTGCTGCCATCTAGTGTTCTTGCAAATGGATAACATTCTTCTAAAACTGATGCAATATAGTGCTCCAGACACTTGCACACTCTAGATCTTACGTCCCTGCTTTTCAACAAAAGATAAGAAAACAAAAAAAATATTTAAAATAGCATGCTCTCTTTAAATCACAAAAAAAACCCAAAAAAAATGGGTTTCATGTCCCTTTAAAATATAAAAAATATAGAACTTGCTATAAGTACCCTGGGAATACAACTATATCAATTATTAATTCAAATGCTCTTCAAAAACCGTATCATTCAAATACATTTGTGTTGAGTTGCTAAAGAATAACATATCAGCCAAGTCTAAACATTTTTAGAACAAATTAATAGACATGCCAATTTCAGGCTTATCTAAATACTGAATGATGATGGTGGCCACAAGTCCCATTAAACAATTTTAAGCAGTTTTAACTTGGGACCGGCAGTGCTCTGTGGCTCCTGAGTGGTACTTTAACTGTATGTAACTAACATACATGCATGTCATTTTTCCACTATAATGTCCCTTTAATAATAATAATAAAATAATCAAGCAGTTATTTTAAGATAGTAAATAATAAACATGTCTACTGTACATACTGAACAAGGCATTATTTTGCTTATTTCTAAACTTGTGGGAAAAAGTATAAAATGCCATATATTTTAATATGTATCTTTCATCATAAGAAGCTTTTGTTAAACGTTTTAACCATGGATGGTTGTAGTAGTGCTGTTGTAACTAAAAGAGGTTTATGAGTTGGATCTACTATAGAAATGCCGCTGTAATCAATGGTGCTTAATCTCGTGGACATTGTAAATCTCTCAAGATTTTCAATGCAACATTTCTAGTAGGATTTGTTTTTACAACATTGTATTATATGCTCATACCAAGTGGCTGCCATGGGTCTCTAGGTGCTACAAGTTTTGTTAGTGAGGGGTGTAGATAGTGTTGCATAAGGGTTAATCTTAAATTTTGGCTTAGGTCCAATAGTTCCAAGTCATATCCCTATATTAAATGGTTAACATATAATCCTTAAACTTTAAGAGAGAGAGAGAAAGTGAAAAGACACAGGATATAAAAACAGTGCTCCTTTTACAATATATATATCTGTGTTATACGCACATATCCTGTGAGGGCCGTGCACCAGTATTCACACATGACACCTTCTCAGAGAGTCAGCAGCAGCTTGTATGATGCTAAATTACATCTTCAGAAGCAATACACACCACTGACAGCTCTCTGAGAAGGTGTAGTGTTTGAATATTGATATACAGGATATGTGCGTATGCCGCAGAAAAACGGTAATAACATTTACTAGAAGCATACAATTATGGGGAGGTGAAAAGTGAGTCACTAGTACTTAACTCAGTTAGAGCAGCCGCACTCCACAGCTCCAAAAAGTTTAGTAATGGTGGCAGGACCGTGGTATATTGGGTAGTGTAGCGTACGGTACTAGCGTTAATTTCAACTTACAAAATTACAAAATTCCTCACTCACGGAGATCAGTATTAGCTTGTGACGCCACAGTGACAGCTCCAAACTCGATTAACAATTGGGTCTGGACTAGCTAGCCGGTAGCATTATTTTTAAGCCAGGAATTGGAAAATATTACTTCCTTCACGTCCTCACGGAGATCAGTGTTAGCTCAGTAAATAATTCATGGAGACTAGAGGATATTGTATATTAGTTAGACAGTCACAGTGCCAGTTTTGTAAGTTTCTCCCATCTGAACAGAGTGGTTTTTGTTAATGTGTTGGGTTGGCATTTGGCAAGTACAGTACCTGTCCTGTGCATATCTATTATTTCTATTTGGCAGCTGTGTTAAAGTTTCGTTTCTGTACTAGCTGTGTCAGTGTGGCTTAATCTAATGCCGCCCTCCTCATCTGCTATTTCATTGCCTACAGTTACACACACACACTTGTGTGTGTGTGTGACTGTGTATGTATACTGTGTAGCTGGCTGTAGGCAATAAAATGTAAAAAGTCAACAGTCCAGCACCCTTAAATGCCAATGTTCGCTGCCAGGGTTCCTGCAAACCCCCAAACAGATACACACAAGGATAGCAGCAGCACAAATTTATAACCAATTTATTATGGCACAAGAAAAGTCCACAACGTTTCGGGGTGTTACCCCATAATCATGTGAATACATAATGGCACTCCAACCTGTCCTTATATACCTATACACAGTCAGGGCTAAAGTGCCTACATCGGAACAACTGTTCCGATGTAGACAAATTGAAACCACGCGATCGTGCACACAATCGCGAGATTTCAATTATTGGATTGCGTCTGGGGGGCGTCCCTACAACCCTAGCAACTCCCCCAAGACCGCGATCAAGTCCTGACAGCACAGAAGGCTTCAGGATGGGGCTTCCTCCGAAAGTGGCACAGTTAGTATCTTTTTTCACCGCAGTTTGATATAATTAAAAAGGAGTTAAATGGTATATCTATTGAACTTAACCTTCTTAATCAGGAAGTTAAGCAATTCGCCACTAGGATGGCGGAAGCAGAGGATAGGATATCTGCCTTAGAGGATATGGTTAATCAACAAGAAAATATGTTATCAAAACAACAGTCCATAATCCAGAGTATGGAAGCTCGTCTGGAGGATCAGGAGGATCGCTCCAGACGCAATAACATTAGAATCCTAGGTATTCCTGAAACTGCAGATTATGATAATTTGATTGAATTTACTTCCCTAACGTTGCCCCAGGCTCTAGGGTTTCCCCCGCAAGCCTTACCTTTATCTATTGAAAGGGCACATAGGTTAGGACCAAAAAAAATCTCCGAAAGTGGCACAGTTAGAAATAGGACATGTATATTTAAATTACTCAAGTTTCAGGACAAAGTGGAAATGCTGAGACTATACAGGAAATTTGATATCTTTACCATTAATGATAAAAGAGTTATGTTGTTTCAAGATTATTCCAATGAGACAGTTATGTCGCCCATATAGATCATAGTGGACGACAATGGAAATAAGTTTATATTCACTGAGCCCTCTAAAGCAAGAGAATATATCGATTCTAGATGTTAACCAAGGGAGATTGTAACTCTCATACTACAGGGTATAACTATATAGATACCGGAATGTTTGTGATATGTGTGGATGAGTACATTTATATTTTAACCCGTTTTTTTTTTTTTTCTCCTCAGACCTCTCTTCGTCCCACTTTAACCGCACATCCCTGTTAAGAATATAAATAAGTTGGAACAAATTGTCCACTGATAGTGACATTTTATGTAGTGATCGATGCCCATCTAGATTCTCTCCATATATAATGATATATGTTTGGTTCCATGTGTAGAATGGGGGTAATGGCAGTATCTTTCTGCCTTGTGGCAGATTGGATATTTAGAAATAGGACTATACAATAGTTTTAAAAGGAAGGATAGAGATGCTTTGTCTGTAATTGGTTTAAGATCCATTTTAAAACCTTGTATAATTTTTTAATATGTTTGATTCAATAGGAAATTTCAAGATCTTATCTTGGAACGTGGGGGGCATTACTAACCCAATGAAGCGTAAGCTGATAATTAAAAAATTAGGTCTGCAGAAACCTAGTGTAGTATTTATACAAGAATCCTATTTAAGGGATACTGAGATCCCCAAATTGAGATCTAGATGGATAGGTGAAGTAATCGCCACACCATGTAGTGGTAGGAGATTGGGGGTCGCAATTCTTTTAAATAAAGATCTACCATATCCAATAATGTGTTGGGTTGGCATTTGGCAAGTACAGTACCTGTCCTGTGCATATCTATTATTTCTATTTGGCAGCTGTGTTAAAGTTTCGTTTCTGTACTAGCTGTGTCAGTGTGGCTTAATCTAATGCCGCCCTCCTCATCTGCTATTTCATTGCCTACAGTTACACACACACACTTGTGTGTGTGTGTGACTGTGTATGTATACTGTGTAGCTGGCTGTAGGCAATAAAATGTAAAAAGTCAACAGTCCAGCACCCTTAAATGCCAATGTTCGCTGCCAGGGTTCCTGCAAACCCCCAAACAGATACACACAAGGATAGCAGCAGCACAAATTTATAACCAATTTATTATGGCACAAGAAAAGTCCACAACGTTTCGGGGTGTTACCCCATAATCATGTGAATACATAATGGCACTCCAACCTGTCCTTATATACCTATACACAGTCAGGGCTAAAGTGCCTACATCGGAACAACTGTTCCGATGTAGACAAATTGAAACCACGCGATCGTGCACACAATCGCGAGATTTCAATTATTGGATTGCGTCTGGGGGGCGTCCCTACAACCCTAGCAACTCCCCCAAGACCGCAATCAAGTCCTGACAGCACAGAAGGCTTCAGGATGGGGCTTCCTCCGAAAGTGGCACAGTTAGTATCTTTTTTCACCGCAGTTTGATATAATTAAAAAGGAGTTAAATGGTATATCTATTGAACTTAACCTTCTTAATCAGGAAGTTAAGCAATTCGCCACTAGGATGGCGGAAGCAGAGGATAGGATATCTGCCTTAGAGGATATGGTTAATCAACAAGAAAATATGTTATCAAAACAACAGTCCATAATCCAGAGTATGGAAGCTCGTCTGGAGGATCAGGAGGATCGCTCCAGACGCAATAACATTAGAATCCTAGGTATTCCTGAAACTGCAGATTATGATAATTTGATTGAATTTACTTCCCTAACGTTGCCCCAGGCTCTAGGGTTTCCCCCGCAAGCCTTACCTTTATCTATTGAAAGGGCACATAGGTTAGGACCAAAAAAAATCTCCGAAAGTGGCACAGTTAGAAATAGGACATGTATATTTAAATTACTCAAGTTTCAGGACAAAGTGGAAATGCTGAGACTATACAGGAAATTTGATATCTTTACCATTAATGATAAAAGAGTTATGTTGTTTCAAGATTATTCCAATGAGACAGTTATGTCGCCCATATAGATCATAGTGGACGACAATGGAAATAAGTTTATATTCACTGAGCCCTCTAAAGCAAGAGAATATATCGATTCTAGATGTTAACCAAGGGAGATTGTAACTCTCATACTACAGGGTATAACTATATAGATACCGGAATGTTTGTGATATGTGTGGATGAGTACATTTATATTTTAACCCGTTTTTTTTTTTTTTTTTTCTCCTCCGACCTCTCTTCGTCCCACTTTAACCGCACATCCCTGTTAAGAATATAAATAAGTTGGAACAAATTGTCCACTGATAGTGACATTTTATGTAGTGATCGATGCCCATCTAGATTCTCTCCATATATAATGATATATGTTTGGTTCCATGTGTAGAATGGGGGTAATGGCAGTATCTTTCTGCCTTGTGGCAGATTGGATATTTAGAAATAGGACTATACAATAGTTTTAAAAGGAAGGATAGAGATGCTTTGTCTGTAATTGGTTTAAGATCCATTTTAAAACCTTGTATAATTTTTTAATATGTTTGATTCAATAGGAAATTTCAAGATCTTATCTTGGAACGTGGGGGGCATTACTAACCCAATGAAGCGTAAGCTGATAATTAAAAAATTAGGTCTGCAGAAACCTAGTGTAGTATTTATACAAGAATCCTATTTAAGGGATACTGAGATCCCCAAATTGAGATCTAGATGGATAGGTGAAGTAATCGCCACACCATGTAGTGGTAGGAGATTGGGGGTCGCAATTCTTTTAAATAAAGATCTACCATATCCAATAATACAGGCTGAAGTAGATCAGAAGGCCAGGTATATCATATTACAAATACGAATAAAGGGGATAAAATTTGTCTTTTGTAATATATGCGCCAAATGTTTTTTCCAAAGCTTTTTGGCAAAATCTGAAGAGTAACTTGTTTCCGTTTATATCAGACAAATTAGTGATAGGTGGTGATTTTAATCTTTCATTTTGTCCTGAGTTAGACAGATTCTCAAAATGAAATATAGCTGTATATAATAAACAAGCTAACTATATGAAAAAATTCTGTTATCAGCTAAAACTAATTGATGTGTGGAGACTTCAGAATCCAGACCAGTGTATATTTACTTGTGAATCTAAAAAGCACAGGACATTTTCAAGAATAGATTTTATATTAACTGCTGAATCTCTCTCCTTGCAGAAAATGGAGGCCACAATAGGTGACATAGCGATATCCGACTATATCTGACCATGCGATTGTCTCACTGTCATTTCAATCTTTAGCGAACCACGGTATATGTATAAGAACATTAGATTCACTTTATGGCTAAAACAGAAATGGAAAGATTATTGCACTCTCAATATATCACATTTTCAAAAAATCAAAACTTTCTGGGAAGCTTCCAAGGCATATTTAAGGGGAGAAATAAAGGCTTACATGTGTAAAAAAAAAAGCGCAAAGATAATATGAGAGAAATCCAACTGGCTAAACAGGTTAAGAATAGCCATAAGAAATATGTTGAAGATACAACTCATGTTCACTGGGAGAGATATTCCAGCGCTAGACAGGAAAGGGACGTTTTCCTTAAACAGAAATCTTTGGAAGAAGAGATAAAATTAAATCTTCTTTTTAAGGGACATTATGGTTATTCAGCCAAATTTCTTGCCAAATTAGTCAAGGGTAGAAAGAAAAAAAATTACATACTAGCAATCAGAGATCAAGACAAAAGATATACGGCAGTGTCAGATATGAGCAAAATATTATATTTGTACTATCAAAAACTATATACAAAGAGCACTAATCATGCACAGAACCAAGAAAAATTCTGGTCACAAATAAAAATTCCCAGAGTTTCACAGGACTTCTTGGAGAAACTTAATGCCCCTATTGCGGCGAAGGAGATAGGGGAAGCAATTTAAAAAGCTATGCTAAATAAAGCTGCTGGGCCGGATTGATTGCCTGTAGAGTATTATAAAATACTCGCAGAAGAAATTAAACCTACCTTAGAAAAATTGTTTAATAGTTATTATAGGAATAGTAATCTACCCTCAGAATACTTTGTGGCCGCTAACATCTCTTTGATTCTTAAAATGATGCAGAGGATCCAGGTTCATATAGACCAATTTCCGTACTTAATGCGGATTATAAAATATTATCTTCTATTTTAGCATGTAGATTAATGTTGTGTCTTGACGAAATTATACACCCAGATCAGACAGGGTTTATGTTAAAAATCATTTTGTCCAGTTTGTTTGTAATATCTACCAGTATCCAATATCTTATTTGTTAATCAATAATAATTTAACCCCAGGGATAAGACTTAAAAAAGGCACAAGACAAGGCTGCCCCCTGTCCCCCCTTCTTTTCAATTTAGCATTAGAACCTCTTGCTATAAGGCTTAGAGATATTTTAGAAGGGATTACCATCGGTAAGACTGCCCTTAAAACTTTATTATATGCAGATGATATACTAATCTTTTTATATAATACACCCAGGGCTATCCCTATTGTGATAGATTGTTTGAATTTTTTTAGTTCATTCTCTGGTTACAACAAAGTGAATTTTAATAAAAGTGAGATGATGTGGATACACAAAACAAGCTACGCTGTAGCCAATTCAGAATTCAAAGAGGTAGACTCTCTTAGATATCTGGGAATATATCTTCATAGAAATCCTGCAAGGTGGTACGGGCTAAATTTTGATCCCTTATTTCAGAAAATATATGCCGATTTGAAACTCTGGGCTGCTTTCCCGTTATCAATGACTGCTAGAGTGAATCTTATCAAGACAATTATCTTCCCCCGGCTTATTTTTCCATTACAGAATCTACCTCTGATTTTAAATAAAATAGATATATGGAAATTAAACTCTAGTTTCTCACAATTTATCTGGCATAATAAGAAAAAACCACGAATTGCATTAGAAAAACTGATGCAATCTTGTGAAGCTGTCGGGTTAGCTTTACCCAACATAGGGTTTTATAATTTTGCAGCTTTGGGTAAAATTGAGCTTGATTGGCTTATAGAAACAAGTTGGTTCTCAACTATAGAAATAGAGAATACTCTAGTCTCTCCTTTTTCACTCAAAGCCCTACTGCATACTCAACTTAAAGAAATACCATATAATATAAAGAGTTTAAGATCAGTTTAAAACGTAGTTCTCGCCTGGCAAAAACTATGTTCCCTATAGGGCTTAGATTATTCCTTTTCGAAGTACTTACCTCTAATAGGCAACCCTGAATTCCCCCCGGGGAATAATCAGACGGTATTCAGAGAATGGTACAATAAAGACCTTAAGCTAGTATCTCAATTCTTTACGGAGGAGCGACAAATAATCTCTTTCGATAATTTAAAATCCCAATTTGACATATCAAATAATAACCTATATGCCTATTTGCAAATGCACCATTTTATAACATCTAGGGGATGGAATGGCAGTGAGACGGTTGCATGGTCGGAGTTAAGAACCATTATGGTTATTTCTCGTGTCAAGGCTCCCTCAATCTCGTTATTATATAGTATCATGCTCGCTAAACAAAGTGATTCCTTAATGGAAAAATTGAGTGCAAAATGGAGATCTATGATCCCCAATATAGATCATGAGATATTAAAAGATAGCTGTAAAACATTAAACAAATGTCGTATTCCAATCAGCTGGAAAGAGGGCCATATGAAACTTATCAATAATTATTATTGTACTCCTCTGAAAATGGCTAAAATGTATACTGGTCAGGATTTCTTTTGTCTATATGAACGCAGACATTTTACATATGCTTTGGCAATGTCCCAGGATTGGACAATTCTGGAAAAAAGTGGTTTTCTGGATTTATAGATTGTATCTAACAAATATTCATTTTAGTATGGAGGATATCTTGTTTTTGGTCCGGTCAAGGGGCAGTACCACCAAGTAAGATTCTAAATACAATCATTCTACTTGTTAGACAATTAGTATTAAAAAATTGGAAAGCTTAAAAGATGCCTGGCTTCTCATTTTTTATTAAAGAAATCCAGGCGCAAATTATATTTGAATCTTTCCATCTCTGGGAGGCAAATGAAAAAGAAATTAGAAGGTTCTTATTGGGATGGTTACCTATAATTAAGACATATTCGGAAGATGTACAAAAGACAATATTATACCCATTCTTAAGTACTGAATGTTTTTTTGATTTGGTGTTAACAGGAGATTTCCAGGCAGATTGGGTCTCGAGTTACAGATAGAGTAATAGTATAGTTGGAGAAGTCCGGTAAGGAAGTAGTTACGGTAGACAGGGGACTGCTGGTGGGACGGAGAGTGGGAGTGCGAGATCCAAGAGAGTCAACATAATCTTTATTTATTTTTTTTGTTGTTGTTTTGTTCCGTTTGTTTTGTTTGGTGTTGTTTTGTTTTGTTCTGTTTTTGTTTCATGCGGTTGAGTTTTGTTTCCAAGTTCGTGAATAAAATGAGCTGCCAGGGTCAAAAAGATTGAATCATTTTTTTCTTTGGTAACATTTTTATGCCAAAATAGACAGAATAGTCACATTTTAGTTATATTGCATGTTATTTTTGTACTCTGCAAATTGTATAACCTTATTATGTTTTTTGTTTCTAAGATATATGTACGTTTTCACCCTTCGTGGTGTTTCTATTCAGTTCCATGTCTAAATTTAATGGCTTTGCTTTTTCTGGCAGCTACAAATAAAAAATAAATAAAAAAAAAGAAGGCTTCAGGACAGCTGTTAGCTATGACATTCTATTCCGTCATAACGGCTTTAAAGCCCAGTCTAATTATGACGGAATAGAACGGCATAACGGCTTTAAAAGGTTAATGTTCAATCAGTCAATGTTATTTATATGAAACAAATGAACTAATGCCCTCTAGTGGTCGAAATGCATTCAGATTAGGGGCAGTCTTCAAGGTCTAAGAAATTAGCATATGAACCTCCTAGAAATAGCTTTCATCTAAGAAAATGAAGAGAACAAAGCAAAATTGGTGATAAAAGTAAATTGGAAAGTTGTTTAAGATTGCATTCACTATATAAATCGTGAAAGCTTTTTTTTTACTTGACTGTCCCTTTAATGTTTATATTTCATTAACTGAAAACATTCTGAGCTCATTACAATTATTAACTTTATTAATTGCTCAAATGTGTTCGCAAAATTTTATTTTTTTTACGTAAATTAATACTTATTTCCTGGGAAACAAAATCTCAGATTATTTTATATATTTTTTGTTCTTATTAAATCCATAACAGATATTAAGAGCACTTGTGTTTTTTTGTGGTCAGTGGGGCATAATAAATAGATGAAATTTGAAAAACAGAAAAGATTAGAAAGAGTTGCTGAATCATGGTTGCCATCACAGCGTAAATAAAAAGAATCACAATTATATTATCTTTTATTTGCTGCAGTAAAAATATATATTGTGTAACCAGTAAATAAAGCGTTTTATATGTAAGACCTGTTTTCCTTTGCCTCTTCGCTTTCTATAATCACTGACCAAAGGAATGGTTTGCTTGCATGAGAAGGAAGTATTTTTTAAAGCAATTTTTCAAGGAACATAAAACATCTTGAGTATGTAATATAAATGGTTTTATTTTGTGTAGTAATAACTTTTTTATATACTTGTATTATTTATTTTGCCCCCATCCCTGTCATATAACTCTTAAAAATTAAGGATTTTTCAATACTGAGGATTGGAAGATCACACTACAGATTTTACAACCTAAACCTGACACATATCTGTCCGTAAGTCGACTAAGAAACAGCAAAATAATGGAAATTTTCGCCATCTCAAAGACAGTTACTAGTTGTGTCTAAATAAGGCAAGTGGTGAGTGTATACAAACATAAAAAATCTTTGCGAATGGGACCAATGGGACCACCTAATATATTGGATATAGGCCCATATACTATATTCTGGTATATTGGTTGCAAAGAATACACTTATTAGCACTCTTATTCCATGATGGAAATAATAATATGGTGTATATATTTTGTTTGGTGTAACTTGTATTCACTGATTTAAATAAAACATATTGGCCTCGATCCGTTATGCAGCGTCGCCCGCAAAAGCCGGCGATGCCAAATTTTACATTGGTTTGGTATCACATATACGGCGTAACTAGAAGTTATACTCGTATATTTCTACTTTCGGCCGTAGTTTTTTGGCCCATAGCGCAGTTTGGTATCCAATATACAGCGTAAGGACTTACGTGGCGAAAATGGAGAAATCTTACTCCATTTTCACCTCGCCACAAATTGCAGGCGTAGTAAGCCTTACGCTGTCTATTGGAGCCCCGTAATTCCCTAAAATAGCTGCAAAATAAAACCTAACACCTAACGCATGCGCAATGTCTATCTACCTGTCAACCGCGATCCCACGCTGCAATCCCTAATAAAGTATTTAACCCCTAAACCGCCACTCCCGGACCCCACCGCCACCTACATTAAATGTATAAACCCCTAATGTGAGCCCCTTCACTGCCGCCATCTATATTACCTACCCCCTAATGTGAGCCCCTACACCGCCGCAATCTACATTACCTACCCCCTAATGTGAGCCCCTACCCCGCCGCCATCTACATTACCTACCCCCTAATGTGAGCCCCTTACACCGCCGCCACCTACATTACCTACCCCCTAATGTGAGCTCCTACCCCGCCGCCAGCTATATTAAAATTATTAACCTCTAATCTAATTCCCCTATACCGCCACCACCTATATTAAATTATTAACCCCTAATCTAATCCCCCTATACCCCCGCCATCTATATTAAATTAATTAACCCCTAAAATACTAAACTATCCCTACCACTAAACCTAAGTCTAACCCTACAAATAGCCCTGAAAAGGGCTTTTTGTGTGGCATTACCCCAAAGTAAACAGCTCTATTGCCAGCCCTTAAAAGGGCTTTTTGCGGGGCTTTGCCCCAAAGTAATCAGCTCTTTTACCAGCCCTTAAAAGGGCTTTTTGTGGGGCATTGTCACAAAGTAATCAGCTCTTTTGCCTATAATCTAAATCCCCCTATACCGCCGCCACCTATAATACATGTATTACCCCCTAATCTAATCCCCCTACACCGCCGCCACCTATATTAACTATATTACCCCCTAATCTAATCCCCCTACACCGCCGCCACCTATATTAACTATACTAACCCTAATTATATTAGGGTTAATATAATTATTATATTATATATATTAACTATATTAACCCTAATTATATTAAGGTTAATATAGTTAATATAGTTATTATATTATATATATATTAAGTATAATAACCCTATCTAACTCTGACACCCCTAACTAAATTCTTATTAAAATAATCTAATTAATATTAATATTATTAATTAAAATATTCCTATTTAAATCTAAATACTTACCTATAAAATAAACCCTAAGAAAGCTACAATATAATTAATAATTACATTGTAGCTATTTTAGGGTTTATATTTATTTTACAGGTAACTTGGTATTTATTTTAACTAGGTACAATAGCTATTAAATAGTTAATAACTATTTAATAGCTACCTTGTTAAAATAATTACCAATTTACCTTTGAAATAAATCCTAACCTAAGTTACAAATACACCTACACTATCAATAAATTAAATAAACTACAAATATCTAAACTAAAATACAATTATATACACTAAACTAAATTACAAAAAAAAAACCACTAAATTACAATAAATAAAAAAAGATTACAAGAATTTTAAGCTAATTACACCTATTCTAAGCCCCCTAATAAAATAATAAAGCCCCCAAAATAAAAAAATGCCCTACCCTATTCTAAATTAAAAATTAACCAGCTCTTTTACCAGCCCTTAAAAGGGCTTTTTGCGGGGCATGCCCCAAAGTAATCAGCTCTTTTGCCTGTAAAAAAACACACAATACCACCCCCCAACATTAAAACCCACCACCCACATACCCCTACTCTAAACCCACCCAAACCCCCCTTAAAAAAACCTAACACTAAGCCCCAGAAGATCTCCCTACCTTGAGTCGTCTTCACCCAGCCGGGCCGAACTCTTCATCCAATCCGGTCGATGTCTTCATCCAAGCGGCAAAGAAGAAGTCTTCCATACGGCGATGTCTTCATCCAAGTGGCAAAGAAGAAGTCTTCCATTCCGGCGATGTCTTCATCCAAGTGGCAAAGAAGAGGTCCTCCATCGGGGCGAAGTTTTCCTCCAAGCGGCATCTTCAATCTTCTTTCTTCGGACCTTCGACGTGGAACATCCAGCTGGCCCGACGACTGAAAGACGAATGAAGTTTCCTTTAAATGACGTCATCCAAGATGGCGTCCCTCAAATTCTGATTGGCTGATAGGATTCTATCAGCCAATCGGAATTAAGGTAAGAAAATCTGATTGGCTGATTGATCAGATTGAGCTCGCATTCTATTGGCTGATCGGAACAGCCAATAGAATGCAAGCTCAATCTGATTGGCTGATTGGATCAGCCAATCGGGTTGAACTTGAATCTGAATGGGTGATTGAATCAGCCAATCAGATTTTCTTACCTTAATTCCGATTGGCTAATAGAATCCTATCAGCCAATCGTAATTCGAGGGACAACATCTTGGATGACGTCATTTAAAGGAAACTTCATTCGTCTTTCAGTCGTCGGGCCAGCTGGATGTTCCGCGTCGGAGGTCCGAAGAAAGAAGATTGAAGATGCCGCTTTGAGGAAAACTTCGCCCGATGGAGGACCTCTTCTTTGCCGTTTGGATGAAGACATCGCCGGAATGGAAGACTTTGTCTTTGCAGCTTGGATGAAGACATCGCCGGATGGAAGACTTCTTCTTTGCCGCTTGGATGAAGACATCGCCCGGATTGGATGAAGAGTTCGGCCCGGCTGGGTGAAGTTGACTCAAGGTAGGGAGATCTTCTGGGGCTTAGTGTTAAGTTTTTTAAGGGGGGTTTGGGTGGGTTTAGAGTAGGGGTATGTGGGTGGGGGGTTTTAATGTTGGGGGGTGGTATTGTATTTTTTTTTTACAGGCAAAAGAGCTGATTACTTTGGGGCATGCCCTGCAAAAAGCCCTTATAAGGGCTGGTAAAAGAGCTGGTTAATTTTTAATTTAGAATAGGGTAGGGCATTTTTTATTTTGGGGAGCATTATTATTTTATTAGGGGGCTTAGAATAGGTGTAATTAGCTTAAAATTCTTGTAATCTTTTTTTATTTATTGTTATTTAGTGTTTGTTTTTTTTGTAATTTAGTTTATTGTATTTAATTGTATTTTAGTTTAGATATTTGTAGTTTATTTAATTTATTGATAGTGTAGGTGTATTTGTAACTTAGGTTAGGATTTATTTTACATGTAAATTGGTAATTATTTTAACAAGGTAGCTATTAAATAGTTATTAACTATTTAATAGCTATTGTACCTAGTTAAAATAAATACCAAGTTACCTGTAAAATAAATATAAACCCTAAAATAGCTACATTGTAATCATTAATTATATTGCAGCTATCTTAGGGTTTATTTTATAGGTAAGTATTTAGATTTAATTAGGAATATTTTAATTAATAATATTAATATTAATTAGATTTATTTTAATAAGAATTTAGTTAGGGGTGTTAGAGTTAGATAGGGTTAATTTCCTTAATATATATATATTATAATAACTATATTAACCCTAATATAATTAGGGTTAATATAGTTAATATATATAATATAATAACTATATTAACTATATTAACTCTAATATAATTAGGGTTAATATAGTTAATATATATAATATAATAACTATATTAACCCTAATATAATTAGGGTTAATATAGTTAATATAGGTGGCGGCGGTGTAGGTGGATTAGATTAGGGGGTAATATAGTTAATATAGGTGGCGGCGGTGTAGGGGGATTAGATTAGGGGGTAATACATTTATTATAGGTGGCGGCGGTATAGGGGGATTTAGATTATAGGCAAAAGAGCTGATTACTTTGTGACAATGCCCCGCAAAAAGCCCTTTTAAGGGCTGGTAAAAGGGCTGATTACTTTGGGGCAAAGCCCTGCAAAAAGCCCTGCAAAAAGCCCTTTTAAGGGCTGGCAATAGAGCTGTTTACTTTGGGGTAATGCCACGCAAAAAGCCCTTTTCAGGGCTATTTGTAGGGTTAGACTTAGGTTTAGTGGTAGGGATAGTTTAGTATTTTAGGGGTTAATTAATTTAATATAGGTGGCGGCGGTATAGGGGGATTAGATTAGGGGTTAATAATTTAATATAGGTGGCGGCGGTATAGGAGGATTAGATTAGGGGTTAATAATTTAATATAGCTGGCGGCGGTATAGTGGGATTAGATTAGGGGTTAATAATTTTAATATAGCTGGTGGCGGGGTAGGAGCTCACATTAGGGGGTAGTTAATGTAGGTGGTGGAGGTGTAAGGGGCTCACATTAGGGGGTAGTTAATGTAGGTGGCGGCGGTGTAAGGGTCTCACATTAGGGGGTAGTTAATGTAGGTGGCGGCAGGGTCCGGGAGCGGCGGTTTAGGGGTTAATAACTTTATTAGGTGCGGCAGGGTCCGGGAGCGGCGGTTTAGAGGTTAATACATTTATTATTAGGAGAGTGAGGGGGGATAGTGGATAGAGGGGTATACGTGTCGGGCTATGTTTGGGAGGCGTGTTAGACAGTACGGGAGATTTTATAACTTAGTCAGGTTTTGTAGGCGCCGCCAGTTTCTAAAGTGCCGTAAGTCACTGGCGACTGCAGAAATTTGTACTTACGCAGATTTCTGGACATCGCTGGTTTATCCGACTTACGGCACTTTAGCAATTGCCGGCAGGGTATATTGGATAGCTCGAGTTGCAAGCTGAAACTACGGGTGGCGGGGGTTCCCTTGCTTGCGCCGCAAACTACGATTTATATCGGATCGCGCCCCAAATCTTTATTATTGTTCGTGCTAAAACATGGGAAAATTTAAAAACTGAGATCATGGACACTGATCTGTTTGGTCAGATTAATTAAGCCAGAAAAAATGAGATTCTATATGGGGCCAATTTATCAAGTGCAGTGCGGACATGCATATCCGCCTGGCATCACTAAATACCAACAACATACGCTGTCGGCATTTAACATTGCACAAGCAATCAGCCACTAGCAGTGGGTGTCAATCATTGCATTCCGCCACCTAAAAGATGGTGGCCCTCTATCTTAGCTAAATGCCTCTATATGACAGCCAGTTAATGTATGGAAGACAAACAGATGAGCTCCTAAGATGGATAGCTGCTGTATAGCGCACTTAAGTCTTATAGTAAAAACCTAAAGAAGCTATATGTGCATATATATTAGACAGCTGCACTGTGTAAGGAAAGCATTGTGAGAACAGAGAATAACAAAAATCAGTGTAGAATTGATTTATAACTTGCTAATAAGATGAACAAAACTGTTGCAACGCCCTACTTAAGATTCCTGTCACATTTGATACAAGTTTAGTAGCTGCCTATTAACGTATAAGTAACAATAAAACTCAGTTGTATCATCTATACTATAATTGCATTTGTAATGTCCGTCGCTGTCGGCAGTTGCGCACGCATCCTCAATGGAATGTTGGCAGCGCAAGGACAAAAGAATTCACCTGGATGCAGTGAAGCTGCATCCAGGTGAATTCCGAAAATGGCAGGGTGATAGGTATGCGATTAAAGATGGCGTCCCTTGAATTCCTATTGGCTGATTTGATTCTTAAAATTCAAATCAGCCAATAGGATGAAAGCTACTCAAATCCTATTGGCTGTTTAAATTAGCCAATAGGATGAGAGCAAGTGAAATTTTATTGGCTATTCAAATCAGCCAATAGAACTTCACTTCCTCTCATGCTATTGGCTAATTTAAATAGCCAATAGGATTTGAGTAGCTTTCATCCTATTGGCTGATTTGAATTGGAAGAATCAAAACATCCAATGGGAATTCAAGGGACGCCATATTTAATTGCGTACCTTAAATTCACTATTCAGTGTACCGCAGAGATTGTACGCTCCAGGGTCGCCAGTCTTCAGCTCTGTGCAGGATGTTCCTGGAAGAAGAGGTTGTGCTTGGAAGAAGACTTCACCGCCTGGAACAGTACCTTCTCCGCCGTACGTCAGGAACCGGGAGTACCAACCTGGGGGGGTTAGACTTAGGATTTTCTAAGGTTTTTTGGGGGGGATTTGTTTTATTTAGATTAGGGATGGGCAGAAATAGAGCTAAATGCCCTTTAAGGGCAATGGGTAGTTTAGGTTTTTTAGTGTTAGGTTCTTTTATTTTGGGGGGTGGGGGGGTTTAATGTTAGGTGGGACTTTGTATATTTTTGTAAAAAAACTGATTATCTTGGGGCAATGCCCTGCAAAAAGCCCTTTTAAGGGCAACTGGTAGTTTATTATTAGAGTAGGGGGTGTTTTTATTTTGGGGGGGTCTTTTTTATTTTCATAGGGATTAGGTTTAATTTTGTTAAATTTGGTAATTTGATTTTTTTATTTTCTGTAATGTTAGCTTTTTTAAATTTTTTGTAAACTTAATTTTTTTTTATTTTTTGTAACTTTTGAATTTATTAATTTATGTAATTTGGATTTATTTAATGGGGTGTTAGGTTAGGGGTTGTTAGGTTAGGGGGTGTTAGGTTAGGGGTTGTTAGGTTAGGGGGTGTTAGGTTAGTGTACTGTACTTAGTTATTTAAATAGTTATTTGCGTTGTAGGTTTTGGCGGCTTAAAGGGTTAATAAGTTAAATAGGTTTATTGCGATGTAGGAGTTTTGCGGTTTAGGGGTTAATAGGGTAAATAGGTTTATTGCGATGTAGGGGTTAATAGGGTAAATAGGTAGCTTTTTCAAGGGTAAAAAGCTCTGCAGATCTAAAAGGTAAGGTCATAGACAGACAAGAACAAGGGAAATTAATAACTGGAAGTGATGCCTGTTTTACTAAAAATGTTGTATATAATGAAATATACTTAAAGTAGATATAATTTAAAGAGAAGAAACTTTGTATTTATTTAGTAGTCAGTAGACCAGAGCTTTCCAAACTTTTCATGTTGGTGACACACTTTTTAGACCTTCATCATTTCGCGACACAGTAATTCAATTGTACTAGCAAACAGGAGGTTAAACTAACTTGTTTTAAGAGATACGGACACAAACATAAATTATATAATAACGAAATGTATTTACAAGTAACAGTATGTATGTGCAAGAATTAAAAAAAAGTTTAATAACACCAATAGCTTCTTACTATTTTAATGGGATTTATGAGGTTGATGGGATGAACACAGTTTCTGAATATTTAGTGGAATATTAGATAAAGACATGCACATTTCATCATCAAGCATTTTTAAGCTTCCACTTCCTATCCATATATCAAGAGCAGGATCAGCAATGCACTACTGGGAGCTAGCTGCAAAAAAAAAAAAAACACTTTGAGTTCTGACTTCAGCTCAGCGTTTAAGCTGCCGCCCTTAGAGCTCTGGGAGTCCGACTGACTACTGCCCATGCTGCAAACACACTGCTGTCCCACTCACTGACTACATGTGCAGTCACAAGCTGATTTAGGAAACTACACGTGCAGTCAGGAGCCAATGTGCCGCCTAAGGGAATAGTTTCAGTTCCCACTGAGCTGCGCCAATAGGTTAAGATGATCTGTGACCCACTAGGTATCAATCACGTGTCAACCATGTGATATGCGTAGCAGGCAGGTGGAAAGTCAGAATCCAAAAAATAATTTAAATTAAAAAAAAATTTTGCTGAAGCAGGGACACAGCTACAGACTGGTCACGACACACATTTTGGAAAGCACTGCAGTAGACAGTAGTTTGTCCAAATAGAGTGTGTCTATATCTGTAGTTTATTATATAGAAAATCTTTTTTATATATTTAAGATAGTAGTCCATTAAAATTATAGTATTGCTACACATGAAGCTTAAATTTTTATATAAAAGAAGAGTTACAAAATACATTGTTTTTACATCTGTAGTTTAAAAAATAATTAGACTGCCCTCTGGGCAGGCTTATCGACTAGTAAGATTATAAACTAAAATGCTATTCAATAAATAAACTGTTGCATTGTTTTCATAATACTAAACCAATTAATTTACGGATTTGTAAAAATGTACACATATGCTCAGTGTGCGATTGTTTAAATAATATATGCAGCTTCCAATATGGATTATTATGCTTAGGTCTCCAATCAAGAAAAATAATGTAGAATATTTTTTCAATCAACTGGCAATATTATCAGATTAGTAGCCCAAATATTAATTTAATAATTAAAGTTCTGAATTAAAACCAACTTGAGAGCCCCGTAACGCTCCCTTCTGCCCTTGACATGTTTCGCCTGTCGGCTTTCTCAAAAGAACATAAAAAGTTCTCTGCACTCCTTGTTTTCAGCTTGATGTAATTAATCCATACAAAACAAGACTACTTTAATAAAACTCATATTTACTATAAATCGCGGTAAAAACTGTACACGTCAGATTATACAAAAATAGGAAATGGAAAAAAAATCCTCAACTACGCATACGTGTTTCGTATTAGATCACTGTGATGAGTGTAGTAAGGCTATTGAAAAAACAATTGGAGTAAACAATATGTTAATGCATTAAGAAATTTCCCATTTATCTAGAGTCCTTTAAAGGACACTAAAGTCAAAATTATACTTTTGTGATTAAGCACAATCTTTATATTTGCAAACTTTATGAGGCACCACCTACTACTGAGCATGAGCAAGAGTGTACAGTGTATATGTAAATAAGTCTATGATTGGTTGATGGCTGTCAGATGATACAGGGGTCAGAAAATGAAAGGAAATTTTGAAATTTGTTAGAGAAAAATCTATTAGAATGCTGTATTTAAGGGTGCCCAAACTTCTTTTATGGAGGGCTTTTAACTAATTGTGGACTTGACCCTGGGCTGGGCTTACAACCTCCTTTTTGTCAGTAGACTTTTAAAAAATACTTTAACAGGAAATAGGAAGAGATTAATTTAACTTATGTAAGACATGGATAAAAATAGAAGTGCCCTGTAGAACAGCAAGTTGTTGGTGATATGTAACTGAATATTCTTTAGAGATGTTTTTATATTATCACAAACACTAGGCTTCCTAAATCAGTTGCTCACTCCATATTCTCTAAATTAATATACAAGAGATGTCAGATTTATCAGTCCAAGTAGACATTAAATTATTTTTTTTAAAGTGGAACGTTGTTCTGTAATGTGGTATAAATAGATTACATTGAATTATACATATGCTTTTGTTAAAAACAAATCTTTCCATAATCTTTATGAAGTAGAGGTAGTATGAAAAGATTAAGACAAAACACTTAGTTCTATGTTCTGGATAATGATGCTGATATAAAGTGATATAAATTAAAGGGATGCTGCATCAAGTAGTGCTATGGATTAATATAAACAATAGCATTGTTTGTACAATTGTGTTATGGTGTAATATGCTACTGGGGTGATTTTGTTTTCTTTTTAGGAAAAGTAAACTTCGGCCTATAAATGGTTGCAAAGTCTACCAGGGTAGTTAAAGGGACAGTCAACTCAAAAAAAGTTATTGTTTAAAAAGATAGATAATTCCTTTATTACCCATCCCCCAGTTTTGCATAACCAACACAGTTATATTAATATACTTTTTACGTCTGTGATTACCTTGTATCGAAGCCTCTTTTGACAGCCCCCTGATCACATGACTTTTTTCCAATAGTTTTTTATTGAGGTTTTGTGTAAAATATAACATACAATGATAGCCATGCAGTTGGAATGGCAGCATATCAATGTCACAAAAAATACTCGTGAGCGCAATCAAGAGAATAAAAGATAACAGAAAAAAAAACAAGGGAAACATCGAGTGACATATTATAGGCTTTACAAACCTCTATTTTACTATAATAATAGCTTATGTTGATGGCTATTTAGCTGGTCGCTTGACAGCAACTTTCTTGTGAGAAGCAAAAGGCATATGATAGTCATACTGTTGGCCACATATGGGCCCTGGTCATAAGAGAATTTGTCAGCGGGTAAACATCGCTCAGGTAATCATAAGTTTGTATTATGTAAACATTTGGGGGAGTGAGGTAGATAACAAATAATATAATTCTAAGGAGATACCCTAGCATTGCAATCTGACCACAGTTAAAGATACCCGATCACTGAGTGTCTGTGTATAGTGATAAGAATCTGAGTATAATAGTGAGGTGATATAAGTTAGTGTGAATCTAGTATGAGTGGTTCTAGTCTATGGCTATGTAAGATCCTAAAAACTAAAAGCCCGTACAAGGTTACTATCTCAGTCTAATGTGGATAGGAAAATCTCCATAGTTATGGTGAAACAGATATGTAGTATACATTATTGTAGTGTACAAATGACTAACAGACATGAGACAAGTATAATACACTGTAGTACTTTGGGGGGAAACTTAGGTGGCTTTGCAAATTACTTTGGAATATTGTCAACCTAGGAAAGTGGAAGCTAGGTCCATCTCTGCTACCCTTATGCCCATGTATCGGCCAAACTATATTAAACATTTGACAGAAATAATACCCAAGATATGGCATATAAGTACATGCAAACAAAGTACTATATCTTGTCTATGCAATAAACAAATAGCAAACTAGAAAGATAGTCTGGAGGTCTAGACAAAGAAGGCAGATGTTGCCAAAAGATTTTGAACATGCAATTTGATATATCTCACATACCTATACTTTAGAAAACTCATAGACATGTTGTAGAAAAAAAGATTGTATAGGAAATTAATAGTTACTAGGTCCATCCCTATATCAGTAATTCCTACTGTACTAGTATATGGGTTAAGCAATAGTAGATGTACAGCGAGTTGAAGTACAGGAGTATAGTAATATGGAAATAAAAACACACTTATGAACTATATAGTGAGAAAATATAAGGAAACAGTTGGAGCTACTGCGTATCATGCAATCCCCTACTTATCTGACTTTAGATATTGCGAGCTTCATCCCACTCCTTTTTGGCAGAAGGAGTTTATAAAGTTAAATTGTTCCATCAGGGTATCTGTCCCAATCATAGCTAGCAGTGCCTTTATATGTGGGGTGTTCTCCATTGTTACAGGTAGGAAATCATCCAAGCATACTGCCCACAGTAATAAAGTCTCGGGCGCATGACTGCACATAGAGGAAACAGTGATATCTGTTCCGGACTGTCTCGTACCTTCTTCAAGGCATATTTGCAGGAGGTGTCTCAGGAGCGCTGTGGTGAGGGGTACATGGGTGGCACTCCAAATGGTCGGCCGCATCCCTCCAAGGAACCACCAAAGACTATCCCTCCTCTCCACTACATTGTGATGATTGGATGTAGTGTCTATCAACTTTATGTTAGCCACCGATTTAGTTGTTGTAAGCAATCTGCAGCCATCTTGAAGCATAGTGTCAGCCGACAGCATTTCCTGATGGTGAGCAGATATAGATAGGTCAAACAGCTTAATGGGAATCTCCTTATCTTCTTTCCCCTCTGTTAAATACACATCACCTGAATGTGGACATTCTGCTGGCTGGGTGAACTGCAGCGCTCTAACCTCGCTTAATTGAGTACAGTTTGATGCGGTCAGATCAGGTGACGCAGCATTTTGTGGGAGTTCCTCTGAGGCTCCTTGCCGTACAAGTGAGATCAGGTCCTCAAAGCTACGATGCATTTGTTGCTCGAGTCTAGCGATTAGGGTGCGTAGCTCCTTTTGAAATGTCTTCCCTTTAAGAGTGGTGATAATGAGCCTGTTAACCCCAATGCTCATGGCGGGGGGGGGGGGGGTGGTGATGAAATTTAAAGAAGGCATAGGCCTATTTTCTCTCCGGCATAGCTTCGGGTTAGGATGTCCCAAGGACGTTAATATCTATATAGAAGCAAACAGCTGTGTTCTATAGAGCTAAAGACAGTCTCCAAAATGAGTGATTCTGCACAGTTTCATAGATATTTAGATGATGATAGTGTGACTTATAATGGCCACCTCCTAGTCACGCCCCTGATCACATGACTTTTAATTTATTATCTATTGACTTGCATTTTAGCTGGGTTGTGCACAACCCACGAAAGTGAGCACAATCTTATCTATATGGCTCACATGAACTAGCAGTCTCCTGTTGTAAAAAGCTAATAAAAAAGCATGTGATAAGAGGCTGTCTGTAGTGACTTAGGAACAGGCAGAAATTTAGAGGTTTAAATGTTATAAAGTATATTATTATAACAATGTTGGCTGTGCAAAGCTGGGGAATGGGTAGTAAAGGCATTATCTAACTTTTTAAACAATAACAATTTTAGTGTTGACTGTCCCTTTAAGTCATTTTGCTATTTGTTGTCTGTTGTTTAACAAATATGTGCTGCTGGTTGAACTAACTAGTAAAACCTAGCAGGCACTACATAAGCATTACAGAACTTGGCAATGCTTTACAAATAAATAATAATAATTGTAATAAACAGCGCCAGGGATGTATAAGAGGTTCTTATATTTTGTTGTTGACATCAATCTCATCATGTGCGTGTGTAAGCAGTTAGTTGTGGGCTCCTCCACTATTAGGCCCTCTGGTTTGCATTACTGTGCTGGAATATATGTTTGTTGCTCACCATGTCCTCATTCATTGCTTTGCTTGCCTGCAATGCTTGACTATCTTTGACATGTTTTTGTGTATCTGATGCATTATGTGCTTGTGGCTATTATTCTATTTTTTGAGTTTTCTGGATTTGGTCTTTGCTTAGTTGTGCATTTTTCTGTGTTCCTGTGTGTGTATCTGGGGAGCATATTTGGCTTGCTGTTACCTATTCTGAGCCTACTCTCCCTGCCCTGACCCTTTATTTGTCTAACCAGGATGAACCATAGCTTCCCATCCTGACCTTATGGCCTATCTTACTGTACTGGACCTATAATGCTTGCCCTGACTTTCTGGCTTACCTTACTGTATTGAGCCAGTGCTGCCTCTTCCTAGCCTTGGCTTATTTGACTTTGAGTTTGCCTGCTTTATTTGCATATAGGCTTTGTAAACATAATCAAATGTTAACAAAACATTAGGTTGTCTAAATAACATGTACTTAAGACAATCAGAGATGTAAATACAGCTTTATAGGTATTTGTATACATGTTCTATAAAACAATCTTCAAAGCTTGTGGAGAGTCAGAAATACAATGTGGATCCTGTTCCCTTAATCTTAGGACACAACGTCTTCTTCTATTGAGTCTTCATGTTTGCTAGCAATCCAAACAAAACACATAGTAATTCTGGAATTGTGTGAGGTCTGTGGGCAACTAATCAAATGAAGGGAGCTTTGTTGTAGGAAATTGTTTCTATAGATAACCAAGCCATTACATTCAGCAAGGTCTTCAACTTACTGACATAACTAGCAAAAATTAATTCCATGAGGCCTATATCCCCTCATCAAGAGCAGCAAACTTACCCCTTCATAGTAAAAAGGAAAACAAAGCTTCTTTCCAGAACCTCTCATTTTCTGCGTAACCCATCCAATTTCAGAAATAACGTTATTTAGGATATACAGGTGGCCCTCGATTTAAACCGGTTCAATTTGCACCGTTTCAGAATAACAACCTTTTTTTTAGTCATGTGACTGCTATTGAGAAGCATTGCATTGATTAAAATAGCCGGTAGGTGGAGCTGTCCGCTTGTGTTGCAGCAAAGATATGCAAAGCCAAGCACACAAGCAGGCTGGAATTAATTAGTTTAGCTAGACATGAGCTATCGAGCAGCTTTCATAGGAACAAGATCTTCCTGTCTATAAATCAGTCCAGATTGGAATGCATAGAAAGAACTGTTTGCAGAAAAATGCAAGTAAAGTCTGTGTTGTGTGATTATTTTATAAGGTTTATAATGCTGTTTAGCAAATGTTTTTCTTCATTTAACTTAGTTTAATTATATATTCTGTGTTGTGTGATTATTTGATACTGTTTATAATGCTGTTTAGCATTTAAAGTCTTAATTTCGAAGCTTTAAAAACAATGTATTAGGTGTTATGACAATTTTTGAGAGGGGTTTGGAACCTAACTCCCTCACTTCCTATTGACTTACATTATAAACTGGCTTTCCATTTACAACGGTTTTGATTTACAACCATTCCTTCTGGAACCTAACCCCGGCGTAAACTGAGGGCTACCTGTACTGTAACAATGATAGGTGCTGCCTTCTTGTACTTTGTACCATTTGATGATGTTTATTTAAGGAAACACAAATATAGAACTCCTGTGTGCAAAATATCTCATCCTCAAGCACTGGAAGCAACATGAGATGACCTCACTGACACAGTAGCTTAGAATTGTTTCACACACTATAGCTTTAGAGAAAGATGGGCAGGAGACAGCACTTTGTATGGTAGACTAGTATAGGATTAGAGGACAGAGTAGTTACAGTTTCCTCTCCTAGTCCCCCATTTCCTTCTTGTTGTATTCGTAAGCCCCCCTTTATTCTGTTCTTTCTACTATTTGATCCCTGTTATCTTTAAAGGGACAGTAAAGTCAACATTAAAGTTTCATGATTCAGATAGGGCATGTCATTTTAAACAAATTACCAATTTACTTTTATCATCAAATTTGCTTTTTTTTTCTTTTGGTATTGTTTGTTAAAGGCTAAACCTAGGTTGATTTCTAAGACTCTGCAGTCCACCT